>NW_019154131.1:12354660-12414660 GCF_002288905.1 Enhydra lutris kenyoni
TGACCTGAGCCGAAGGCAGAGGCTTTAACCCACTGAGCCACCCAGGCGCCCCTTTTCTTTTTCTTTTTTTTTTGTGTGTGTGTGTGTTGAGTCTTTTATATTTTCTGTGTATAGTATCATGTCATCTGCAAATAATGAAAGTTTTACTTCTTTCTTACCAAGATGGATTCCTTTTATTTCTTTTTGTTGTCTAATTGCTGTGGCTAAGACTTACAGTACTATGTTGAATAAATGTGGCGAGAGCAGAAATCCTTATTTTGTTCCTGATCTTAAAGGAAAGGGTCTTGTTTTTTTACCACTGAGTATGATGTTAGCTGTGAATTTTCATATGTGGCCTTTATTATGTTGAGGTATGTTTGCCCTAAACCTACTTGTTGAGGGTTTTTAGTCTGAATGGATATTGTACCTTGTCAAATGCTTTTTCTACATCTTTTGAGATGTTCATATGGTCTTGATCTTTTCTTTTGTTGATGTGTTATTTCATGTTCATTGATTTGTGAATATTGAACTACCCTTGCATAGCAGGAATAATTTTCACTGGTCATGGTGAATATTTTTTTAAATGTATTGTTGGATTTGATTTGCTAATATTTTGTTGAGGATTTTTGCATCTGTATTCATCAGAAATAGTAACCTGTAGTTCTCTTCTTTGTAGTTTTTGGTTTCGTGGTAATGCTCTTCTCCTGGATGAATTTGGAACCTTTCCTTCTGTTTTTTGGAAGAGTTTGAGAAGAATAGATATTAACTCCTCTTTAAATGTTTGGGAGAATTCTCCTTTGAAGCTAGCAGGTCCTAGACTTTGTTTGTTGGGAGTTTTCTGATTCAGTTTCCTTGCTGCTAACTGATCTGTTTTCTATTTTTTCCTGATTCAGTTTTGGGTAGTTATATGTTTCTAGGAAACATTTCTTCTAGGTTTTCCAATTTGTTGGCATATAATTCTTCATGGTATTCTCTTAAAATCTTTTGTATTACTGTGGTATCAGTTGTCATTTCTCTTCTTTCACTTACGATATCATTTGTACTCTCTCTTTTAAAAAAATTGTTTTATGCGTCCAGCTGTTTGTCAATTTTGTTGACCAGCTCCTGGCTTCATTGATCTGTTTTTAAATTATTTATTATTATTATTATTTAGTTTCTATTTCATATATTTCTGCTCTAATCATTATTATTTCCTTCCTTCTACTGGTTTTGGGTTTGGTTTATTCTTCTTTTTCTTGGTTTTGTAGGTTTAAGGTTAGGTTGTGTATTTAAGATTTTTCTTGATGATCTCCTTTGAGATACTTCTTGATGGAGGCCTGTATTCCTATAAACTTCCCTCTTACAACTGCTTTTGCTCCATCCCAAAGATTTTGGACTGTTGTATTTTCATTTTCATTTATCTCTATGTATTTTTTTAATTTCCTTTTTGATTTCTTGGTTGACCCATTCATTGTTTAGTAGCATGTTAATTAACTTTCCTGTATATTGTTCTGTACAGATTTTTTCCCTTAGTGTTGTTTTCTGGTTTCATAGCATTGTGGATGGAAAAGTGATTTTTCTATGACTTTGATTTTTTTTTTATTTTTTGAGACTTGGTTTGTGGCCTAGTATGTAATCTATTCTGGAGAGTTTTCTGTGTGCACTTGAAAAGAATGTGTATTCTGCTGTTTTAGCACGGAATATTCTGAATATATCTGTTAGATCCATCTGGTTCACTTTCTGTTTGAATGTTCTATCCATCAATGTAAGTGGGGTGTTAAAATCCCCTACTGTTATTGTGTTACTATTGATTATTTCCTTTATGTTTGTTGTTTTTAGCTGCTTTATGTGTTTGGGTCCGTCTGTGTTGGGTGCATAAATATTTATAATTGTTATATCTTCTTGTTGGATTGTGCCTTTTTTGATTATGTAGTGTCCTTCGTTGTCTGTTGTTACCATCTTTGTTTTAAAGTCTGTTTTGGGGGCGCCTGGGTGGCTCAGCCAGTTAAGCCTCTGCCTTCAGCTCCGGTCATGATCCCGGGGTCCTGGGATCGAGCCCCACATTGAGTTCTCTGCTCTGCAGGGAGCCTGCTTCCCCCTCTCTCTCTCTGCCTGCCTCTCTGCCTATGTGTAATCTCTGTCTGTCAAATAAATAAATAAAATCTTTAAAAAAAAAAAAATGAAGTCTGTTTTGTCCAGTATAAGTATTGCTACCCAACTTTCTTTTCAATTCCATTTACGTGATACATGTTTTTCCATCCATTTTCTTCTAATCAGCATGTGCCTTCGGGTCTGAAATGAGTCTCCTGTTGGCAATGTATGGATGGGTCTTGCTTTTTTATACAGTCTATCACCCTATGTCTTTTAACTGGTGCGTCTAGTTAATTTACATTCAAAGTAATTATTGACAGATATGTACTTATTGCCATTTTGTTACTCATTTTATAGTTGTTTTTGTAGTTCTTTTCTATTCCTTTCTTCTCTTGCTCTCTCATAGTTTTCTGACTTTCTTTAATAATATACTTGGATTTCTTTCTCTTTATTTTTTTCACAACTGTTATGGTGTTTGATTTGTGGTTACCATTAAGCTTGTATATAACATCTTATGCATATAGCCATTTCTGTTACATTGTCACTTATATTTGAACCATTCTTTTCTTCTCTCCCCTGTCACCTTTTAGGTACATGGTGTCTTACTTTACATCCTTTTATTTTGTGAATTCTTTGACTGAATTTTATAGATATACTAATTTTTTTGCTTTTGTGCTTCCTGCTTTTCTTACTCCTGGTAATGGCCTTTTCTTTCCATTCAAAGAATCCCTTTAACATTTCTTGTAGGCTGGTTTAGTGGTGATGAATTCTTTTAACTTTCTTTGTCAGGGAAACTCTTTATCTTTCCTTTTGAATGATAGCCTTTCAAAATAGAGTATACTTGGCTGCAGGTTTTTTCTTTTCAGCACTTTGAATATATCATACCACTCCCTTCAGGCTTGAAAAGTTTCTGCTAAGATCAGCCGGTAGCCTTATGGGGTTTCCCTTGTATGTAACTGTTTTCTCTTGCTGCTCTTAAAGTTCTTTCCTTATCACTGCTTTTTGCCATTTTAATTATTATATGTTGTGGTGTGGAGTTCCTTGGGTTGATTTTGTTTGGGCTCTCTATGCCTTGGGGATTTTGATTTCTCTTTCCTTCCCCAGATTTGGGAATTTTTCAGCCATTATTTCTTCAAATAAATTTTCTGTCCCCTTTTTCTCTTCTATAATGAGAATGTTATTATACTTGATGGAGTCCTTGAATTCCCTATATCTGTTTTCATTGTATTATTATTTTTTACTCTTACCTATTCAGCTTCATTGCTCTCCCTTACTCTTTCCTCCAGGTCTCTGATATGTTCATCTTCTTCTCTAGTCTATTTATCCCATGTAGTGTTTTTTTTTTTTTTTTAAGATTTTATTCATTTATTTGACACAGAGAGAGAGAGACCACAAGTTGGCAGAGAGTCAGGCAGAGAGAGGGGGAAGCAGGCTCCCCACCGAGCAGAGAGCCCGATTCGGGGCTCGATCCAGGACCCCAAGATCATGACCTGAGCCGAAGGCAGAGGCTTAACCCACTGAGACACCCAGGCGCCCCCCATGTAGTGTATTAATTTCAGTTACTTTTATTATTTTTTTAGGGATAGAGAGAGAGCATGTCAGTGGTGGGGGAAGGGCAAAGGGAGAGGGAGAATCCTAAGCAGACTCCCTGCTGAGCACAGAGCCTGATGTGGGGCTCGGTCTCATGACCCTGAGATCATGACCTGAGCCAAAGTCAGGAGTCAGACAATTTAACTGACTGGGCTGCTCAGGTGCCCCTTAATTTCAGTTCAAGTTCTTCATCTCTGTTTGGTTCTTTTTTATGCTTTCTCTCTCTTTCCTAAGTATCTCACTGAAGTTCTCCACTCTTTTCTGAAGCCCAGTGAGTATCTTTATGAACTTACTTTAAAATCTCTATCAGTCATATTCTCTCCATTTCATTTAGCTCTCTTGTGATTTTGGCTTGTTCTTTCTTCTGGGACATACTTCCCTGTCTCCTCACTTTGTCTAACTCTCTCTGTCTGTTTCTCTGTGGTAGGAAAGTCAGCTGTGTCTCTTGCTCTTGAAAGTAGTGACCTTATGAAGAAGAGGTCCTGTAGTGCCTGCAGTGCAATGTCCCCTATTCTCTCCTATGTGTGTTGCATGCGCTTTATTATTGTGGCTGAACTGCTTTTGCCTTTCAGTCCGGTTACTTACAGTGGTTCTCTTTGCCTGTCATTGGCAGGGTTTGGTCCCTCTATTAGTGGACCAGACTGGGGCCACCTTGGGCCTGAGTTGAGTCAGACCAGGCAATTGCCAGAGATGTAGTAGCATTGAACTGCAGGGTGCTTTCCCTGTATTGTCCCCTGAGAAGCTTTCATTGCTGGGAAGAGCCTGCAGTCAGACCAGATTATCTTCCCCAGCCCACTGCTGGGTCCCCAGCTGGACTGGTGTGTTTGGTGATCTTGCCCTCTTCTTGGAGCAGCAGTCTCTTTGGAGTGATGCTGGCCCCTGTTCAGTCTGCTTGCACACTGCCAGGCTTGTGACACTGCTTTTGATGGGCTCTAAGGGTGTATTGGAGTAGTCAGGTCTGTAGGAGAACATGGGAGCACAGTGTTAGCAATGTTTGCATAGGTCGGCTCTGGGAGGGGACCTGGAGCTGCTTTAGAAAAGTGCTGCAGTGTTAGAGTGCTTAGGTTCATAGGAGAATGTGGGAGGCAGGGCAAACAGTTCTGGCAAGGTCCAAACCTGTCCACTAGTGAAGGGGACCGATAGCTGCCCAAAACTCCTGCCAAGGTTGGAGGGTGTGGATCCACAGAAGCATAAGGATGGGGGTGTGGGGGGGAAGGGGAGGTATGCTGATAACCAGCTAGGTGGAGTGTTGGGGCTGTGCTGGTTCTTTGCAGGTTTCTGTCTCCAGGCTGGTGGGTGAAGAAAGAAATGGTACCCACTTAGCTCCTTTGTTCCTGGAGAATTGTCCCAAAGAAATATGTACCTCCAGCACAGCCTCTGAGATTGGTGAGGAAATATTCCTGTATATCCGAGGCATTTTTCAAATTGCTGCTTCTATTGCTCTATCTCTGCAGGGCTCTTTGTAGTGCTTAGGGTGGGGGACTGTTTCCTCTTGCTCTCCAGGCTCTCCTAGAGCCAAGCTGGCTGACTTTCAAAGTTCCTGGTGTTAAGCCCCACTGATTATAAGAACTTGCAAAATTATGCTCCTCTCATTTTCAAAGCCAGATGTTAGGAGGGTTGTCTTTCCTGTGCAGATCCCCTGTGGCCTGCGGCACCTCTGCCCTCTCCACCACTGCGGTGTCCGTCCCTCCCACGTACAGTCCCATTGGTCTCTTTAGCTCCCAACCATGTCTCTGTCTTTCCTACCTTCTTCAGTGTATGTAGCTGTGGAGAGTCTGTTCTGCCAATCTTCAGGTCATTTTCTGGGTTATTTACTCTGATGTGGGTGTTATCTAGTTGTGAATGTGGAATGAGGTGAGATTAGGATCCTCCTAATCCACCATCTTCCCTGCAAGTGAGTTTTGACTCAATCTATACATCTTTCCTTTTTTAAAGATAAGTTTACCCCATCTACATTTCTTGATATAACATACTTATTTGATCTTTGTTCTCTGACTGTCCTTATGTTTACATTTTTAATGTTTTCTTAGCTTTTTATATTTGTTGTATTTTTCATTTGTGTGTATTTGCGTGTTTGCGTATACATGCATTTTCATGTTGATAGTTGGGGATGTTTAGAGTTTGTATTATTTCTTCTAGTGATTAAGTTATTAAATATTCTATTTAGCAGTATACTTCTTGCTTCTAACATATTCTGAAAATGTATATAATATCTCTCAACTGTGCACTGTAAAAAGATAAGAAAATTAGTGTATTTTGATTTGTTCAGCCTTTGTTTCTTCTGCATTTTAAAGTGAACTTATGAAGAGTAATTGGAGGACTTATTTCTTATTCTCAGCATTTTTTCGTTGTGTTTTTTGTACTGTCAAGATTTATAATGCTTATGTTCCATAACTACCTATCCATTATTTTTAGTGTAAATTCTGTGGGAAAATAGATCACATTATATTGGTTTTTCCTGTTGCTGCATAACAAATTATCATAAGCTAGTGAAATACAGTTATTAAGTTGCTGTGGGTCAGGAATCTGGACATAGTTGGGATCTCATATGGTTGTAATCAAGGTTACAGTTGGATTGTGCTCTCATCTGGAGGCTTGACATAGGAAAAATCTGCTTCTAAGCTGATTCAGGTTGTTGATGGTATCCGTGTCCTTGCAATTTTAAGACTGATGTCCGAAATGGGACCAAAGTCTGTTAGGGTTCTTCAGAGAAGTCGAAGTAATAGATGTGCATACATATGTCTGTTATCTATCTGTATCTATCTGTATGGAGGGGGAAATTGATTTTAAGGCATTGGCCCATGTAATTGTGGGCTGACAAGTCTGAACTGTGCAAGATTGGCTGACAAGGTAGGGACCCAGGGAAGAGTTAATGTAGCAACTCAATCAGAAGGCAGTCTGGAGGTACAATTCCTTCTTTCTCAGAGGTCTATAGCCCTTTCTCTGTGGTCTTTAGTTGACTGGATGAGTCCCAGCCACATTATGGAGAGGTAATCTTCTTTACTCAAAGTCCATTGATTTAAATGTTAATCACATCTGAAAAATATGTTTGCAGTAACATTAGACTCATGTTTCCTCAAAAACTATCAAAAGCTGGGTACTTTGGGTACTATGGCCTAGCCAGGTTGACACTTAAAATTGACTAAATGGGTAAAAAGTTCTGAGGTGAGTAGACCTTTAGTGTGAGGTTTTATGTTTATCTGGATAGGCCTTAGGCTGTCTTTACCGTTGGCTATAGCTATATGTGTCAGAGGCTAACCTTTGTTTTGTTGTTCTTTTTTATTTGTGTCTCTCTAGAAGTATCTTAAATATCATCAGAGACGCATGATTCTGCCCATTGTATTCTGTGGTTGTTATATAGAAGTCCTACTGATATGGTGAGGTGTCAGAGGGAGGGGAAGCATTCTATAGTTCCATAATTAGGTCTCAGCCTTTTTTTTTTTTTTTAAAGATTTTATTTATTTATTTGACAGAGATCACACATAGGCAGAGAGGCAGGCGGAGAGAGAGGAAGGGAAGCAGGCTGCCTGCTGAGCAGAGAGCCCTATACGGGGCTTGATCCTAATAACCTGGGATCATGACCTGAGTCGAAGGCGAGGCTTTAACCCACTGAGCCACCCAGGCGCCCCTCTTTTTTCTTTTTAAAATATTTTTAAAACTTTATTTATTTTTTTAAAGTTATTTATTTATTTATTTATTTATTTATTTATTTGACAGAGATCACAAGTAGGCAGAGAGGCGGGGGTGGGGTGGGGAAGCAGGCTTCCTGCTGAGCAGAGAGCCCAGTGTGGGGTGCCATGCCAGGACCCTGAGATCATGACCTGAGCTGAGGCAGAGGCTTAACCCACTGAGCCACCCAGGCACCCACTATTTTTAATTTATTTATTTGACAGAGAAAGAGAGAGAGAGAGTACAGCAGGGGGAGGGTCAGGCATAGGGAGAGAGAGAACCACGCTTTCCAATGAGCAGAGAGCCTGATGTAGGGCTCCATCCCAGGACCCTGGGATCATGACCTGAGCTGAAGGCAGCCACGTAACTGACTGAGCCACCCAGGTGCCCTACGTCTCAGTATTTTAGAGAGCTTATGTCTTGACATTGTGACCATCATAAGTACTTCTCAGTCCCCCCACCCACTTGGATTGATAGAAAGGGTAGAGGGTGTTGGAGTTAGGTATTTCCTTTTAGCTAGGTAGGTTAGGTTCTGGCAAAACTTCCCCAAGATTGGGCTTTTTTGGACTTTGTAACTCTCAAGACTTGCCCACTTTGATCTTCCAGCAATCTGTTAATTACACATTAGATTTTCCTACTCTGGTAGTGGTTCCCAAGGAGTTTTCTGCTCTGGTAAATTGTCATTATCTGTCCCTACCTGTCTGTTTCTCTAGTTTGGGGAACAATAGTTTGCTCTATGACCCCACCCAGTTCTTTGATAGATTTAGGAAGAGTTGTTGATTTTTAGTTAGTTCAGCTTTTTTTCATGTTTGTGAATAGGAAAGATGAGTTCTAAGTTCCTTACATGCTTGAGTGGAAACTGAAAGTCCCTCTAGTGTGTTTTTGTTGTCCCACTAAGCGATATTAAGTAGCTCTTAATTTTTAAGACTTATAGCCTATGGAATAGAATAACACTTAAGAATGACAATTCCTATAGCTTATTTAAATCTTATGTATCTAGTCAAATTTCTCGAAAGTTAAACACACACATACATGCATTCATGCACATTATTTTTTAGCTGGTTGCAGAAAAACTTTCATAGTAGTGTAATCTAATATAACATATTTTACTGATGATAGCATAAAACATTGCCTATAATAACTTTTGGTAAGACTGCCTTAGCTTTGTCACTAATAGTTATAACATAAATCGGGTAATAGATTCCCCTTCTTGTATTGCATTAGATGATATGACTCCACTCACAACCTAGTATATTGTATTTAATTAGATGCTGATAGCTCTTCAATGTTTTATCCCCCCCCCCGCCTTTTTTTTTTTAACCTTGTAAGAAGCTCAGAAATGAGTTTTGGTTCTGTTACAGTTAGATCTGTGACCCCATCCTTCTTCTCCATTTACCATTGTTTTAGTTGTTGTGGCTTCATAACTTCTCTGTTTTTTACTAAAACTTCCATGCCCCTTTGAAAGTAGGTCATATAAATAATATATTAACATGCTCAAGTATTGCTCAGTAGAGTTTTAGGTTTTATGCTGCTGCCCCTCCTTCCCCTTTTTTCCTGCGTCATACTCTTTATCATTCTCTTCTTACTCTACAGACTTCTCTTGACCATGATGTGAATTATTCATTTCATGTCTTATCCATAATAAATTATTTGTTCCAGACATTCTTTCTCTTGTCACCCTTTATGCTTTATGGTTCCTCTGAGTTCTGTTTGCTATTTTAATATTAACTCATGCCAGACCATTAAGAATGTACTCTATCCAGAAAAGTTTGTTGAAAACTTTCATAAAGCTATATTTTAAAATGAATTACAGCTGTATATACCTGTAGTTTCATTATTTAAAGTAGATCACTAAAAGCACACTTTAATAGGAAAATATTTTGCATTATACAAAATTTTGCAAATCTTTTTTTTTTTTTTTAAATTTTGCAAATCTTTAAAGGTTTAAGTTACTGATTGTCTTTTATTGGGAGTGCATCTTTATTACTTTAATGATTATTCAGTGTAATATCAGATTTATCAAACTAATTACAAGGATATTCATAGTTTGGGTTAACTACCTACTGTATTATGCTTTTTTATTTAAAAATCAAGTTTATGTTTGGACTTGTTGATTACTAAATTCACTCAAATGCTGAAATTCAAATTATTAAATAATTCTCATGAAACTGCTTGCTATTGGTGTTTAAGTTGTCAATTTCTGTTAAGTTTAGCTGACGTGAATGGGCAATCCCTTCTAAAACTTTAATCATTTGGCTCAGTGTTCTTTCCTTCCTAGGGTCTAAATAGTTTTTAGAATAGATGAGAATTCTCACGTTTTGTCAGTTCTTTCAAAGGAGAGGTCTGTAGATAGTCTGTAAACAGTCTTAGTGTTCATGTGATTGAATTTATCATTCTTTGTCCATCTCATTCATAAACATTTGCTAATCTGGTTTGGAAAACACTATGAGTACATTGTTAGTATGTAATGTGTCCAATGAATAATATGGGCAAGACAGAAATCTAGGAAGGGTAGAAATTACTGTGACAGTCTGGGGAAACCTTCATGGAGAAAGGGAGAGATTGAATCTTGAAGGAGGGTAACACTTAGATGAGAATAGAAAAATGAGCTGTGAATTGTGGATGGGCCGCACTTATGCATCTATTCATAAGCTGTTTGATTGATGTCAGGGAGATTTTGATATGCCCTAATAGTTAAAATAGGAAGTAAAAATTAAAACTATATTGAGGTTCCATTTATACTTATTAGATTTGTAAAAAATTACCAAGCCTGAGAGTCAAGTGTTGGTGCAGATGTAGAGCTGTGAGAACTCTTGAAGTGCTCATAGCCTATGACTTAGTGATTTTACCTCCAAATATAATCTTAAGCAGTATTTTTCAAACTTTTATTAGTATGACCCCCAAACTGAAAAAAATACATTCTACCTAATTACCCTAATATACCCACACGTGAAATAAAATTTCATATAGTAATTGTCCTTACTTTTATAATGAAGGTAAAAATACAGCAAAATATGCACCAAATATGAATGTAATCATATTTAAAGAAAAATAAATGAAAAATTAAGCACTGTAAAAATTTAGGAGATACTTAATATAGTGTATCTGCTTCTTTCATAGTTTTTTTGCTGAGAATTTATGCTAACATTTTGATATTTTCTATTGTATTCTATTCCACTTTTAAAAAATGCTGATTGTGATGACTAAATGATTTAATGACCCATTACTAGATTGCAATTTGTAGTTTGAAAAATACTGCTTGGGAGAAATTCTTGCTCATCTGTATCAGGAGACGTGTTAAGAGTGTTTATAGCAGCATCGTTTGTATACCCCTTTTTTCCCAAAATGGGAAGCACCTGAAATATACACTAACAAGAGATAAATAAATATAGAATAGTATATTTATATTATAGAATAATACTATACACCAAGGTAATTGAACTGTAGCTATACCTTTCACTATGGATGAATTTGGGAATGTTGAGCAAAAAATAGCAAGCTGCAGAATGTGTGTAGTATGATTTAATTTTTATAAAGTTGAAAAATAAGCTAAACTGTACAGTATATCAAATAGGGATATGTGTGTCTTCAAACTATAAAGAAAGACAAGGCTAAGAACCAAAGTTGTAGAATAATGCCTTGCCCTGGAGGAGATGGAAGTGTTATAAGGATCAGGGGACCTACAGAGGACTTAAAGATAATGGTAAGGTTGTGTTTCTTAATTAGGTGGTTGTGGATACAAGGCTACTCTTTTTATTCTTTTCTTCGTACCTTACACCTTACATATTTCTCACAGATTATGTTTTGTATGCATTCAGTATTTGATTTTTTTTTTTAAAGAGAGAACGTGTGTGTGTGTGTGTGTGTGTGTGTGTGTGTGTGTGTGTGTGTGTGTCTGAGGAGTGGCAGGGGTGGGGCAGAGGGAGAGGGAGAGAGAGAGTATCTTAAGCAGACTGTACACCCAGCATTGATGCAGGGCTCTATCGCACCACCCTGAGATTGTGACCTGAGCTGAAATCAAGAGTGGGACAGTTAACCAACTGAGCCATCCAGGTGCTCCTTAAATATTTTCAATTAGAACTAAAGTAAAATCAACAATTAACATTATAGCTTAAAAAATTAGAATATAGTAGTTACTCTCACTTTATTCCTGAAACTCATCCTGTTTTGCATCCTATCCTTGAAGCTCCTCCCCAAGTCACTTGGAGCATGTTTAATAAGGAGTAAATATGGGAGTACAAAATAAATTGATATTTAAGAATCAGATGAGCATCACTGATAGATCAGAGATGAAATGAAGGTCAGGGTTTTCTGTTGAGCATCCTACTTAGTAACAGAGCAGTATGTTATAACTTGATGTGTCTTCTTGTTTGACAGGCCAATGGGGCTTTGGGGAACGGTGCTATTAAAAATGACCTGGAGGCTTTCAAAAACCTTATAAGTGTGTAATGGATGCTTAATAAATATTAGTTGAAAAAATGAACAAAAGTTAGGTTGACAAAAGTTGAAGAAGTTTAGAAAGAGATAGTATCAGGATATGGATTTCAGTTTTGGCATGTTAGTTTCAAGTTCCAACAGATAATCCAAATAGAGGTATTATATTGAAAGTTGGAAATGTAACATTGCTGACTGGGAGAGCATCATGGCTGAATTAGGATTAGTAAGACTCTTAGACAGAGATGAGATCAGAAACCAAGAAGGGGTAAATTTTCTGAGAGAAGAGGGAAACTAAGAATTGAGTCATGGATATGTCTTGTAATTAGGTCTTATTTAGGTATTTCTGCAGGTAAAAAGAGTAGTCAGTTAAAAACTATGGCAGTTTTAATATCGTGAATATGTTTTTCTACACAGCAAGTTATCTTTGGTACCAAAACAAACTTGTCATTTTCCAGTCTTGAAAATTACGAGTGCCTTCACAAAATCATAATTGTTTATCTAGAAAATGTTTTCTTCCAAATGATACTCAAATAAGAGGGTAATTCTTATCTTAGCTACATACACATTTTCTTTGGAATGTTTTATAAAATTTTGTTTTACTTTTATTTTGCACCTGAATCCCAAAAGTTTGCTTTCTGAATGTGGCTTGATATTTGGCATCCAGTTTTATGTGTTCTTCATCTTAAACTAATAAACAGATACCACACTTGCCTGTTTACTTGAAAATTGATGGGCATGTCACCAGAAATGCGAACTTTGATAATAGACATTATTATGAAAACTAGTTAATCCTAATATTATTGATCAAAATGTGAATTTTTTTAAAATAAAGTATTTTTTTCTTAGAAATACCAGCTTACCAATGATTGTGATTTTTTTTCCATAGAGAGAAACAGGACTACAAATAGAAATAAATGACCTTATAAAACGGAAGATTGCAGTTGATGAAGAAAATGCTTTCTTAAGGAAAGATTTTAGTGACTTGCAGAAGAAATTTAAAGATAAAAGTCAAGAAGTTAAGGTGTGTTGGCATGTACATAGTTTTACAGTATTATTGCTTTGAAATCCTACTTTAAGCTTTGTCAGCCTTTGTGGCATGGAAAGTGACAAGCTTGGAGGAAAAATTGCCTTAGGCCCTGCTGTACCACACAGTTTTCTCACATGCAAAAACTGAGAAAGATGCTTTAAAGATAAGACTCCAAGCTTTATAACTTTCAGATAAATAGTTAATGATGGAAATGGAGCTAAGAAAGTAGGAGTGTGAATATGTGGCTTCTTGTAATTAGATTCTGATGGGACTGGCATTATTAATTGATAAAACCCAGGTCTGGGAGGATATGTCTGTGTGGGTCTCAAAAATAGCTGGGGACAGCATCAAAGGCAGCTTGATCAATTAATGGGCTCTTTGCAAATGTGTACTCATCAAAGCTGTCATCCAGTGAAAAAATATGACCCATCCACCTGCATGAAAAGAGGCCAATAAAAGTGTACAGGTGACCTTGGCCATCAAATATAGAAGAAGCTGCTGTGAGGATAAAACTGCACAGTTTATATTTGCTGATTAGTTCTCACCTTTTTTTTGCTTTGTTTTGTTTATCGGCCCTTGTGGTACTGTTCTACAGGACACTAAGGAGTGTGTACAGAATAAGGAAGAGCAAAACAGACTGGTTATAAAAAATCTGGAGGAGGAGAATGAGAAATTAAGTACCCGCTGTGCTGACCTGCTAAATGACCTGGAGAAACTGAGGAAGCAAGAAGCACATTGGAGAAAAGAAAAACATAGCATTGATGCAAAAATAAAGGTATGCAGTGAGAGTGGAGAGCATGAGAATGATGCTGTTATTTCAGATCTAACTTCTTATAGGAAGTTTATTACATGTGATTTTCTTTAAATAACAAGTTATATATTCAAATCCACCAGTGGGGACCAGCATTAATTTATATTCCTTCACTTAAGACCCACAGCTTTTTAAAAATTGATGTTGCAAAGCAGGAAACTGACTTCAAATAGTTATCTAAAATGTAATCATTAAAAAATAAAGGCTGTAGCATTTTGAAATGAAACATGTTTTGAAAAAATATATTTAGAATCACAAGGTTTGACTTTTTTCAGTTAGAGCTTAAATTTATAAGTATAGCTAGAATTCATTACAATAGAGTTTTAAGAATGTATTCTCCAGGTCTTTTGAAAAATAAAATGGGAAAAAAGCATGAAGCAATTGAGAAATACTCATATGTGTTTTGAAGATGGTGCTTTTCTTTGGCTTAAGATGGCCTTATTCATAGTAAGATTTTATTTTCAGGGAAGATGAAAGGTACAGTCAATCTTTGTAATATGTCCATCAGTATTTTTCAAAATAATTTTTTGGTGGCTTTCTCTTTGTCTTGAGAATATTTTTGTTAATTTTTTTCCATTGAATTTTAGATTTTTCTTTTACCATAGATTTTGTTGAAAAGGCCAGAATTTTATGCTAGTAAATATGATAGTGCCTCTATGTATGCACAAATAAAAAGAATATATAAGTACACACACGTGTGTGTATATATATATATTTATATATATATAAATATATATTTATTTATAAGTATGGATATATTAAGTATGGATATGTGTGTGTCTGTGATCATTTTAGAGGTGAAGGGAATGTGTATTTCTGAGTGTGTGAATCAGTTCATTGCACATATTTAAGAAAATACATTAAATCTTTTAGTGTGTCATCAGAGAATAATTGAGCCATTGAGAGAATTGAAGTTTGGTGCATTTGTTTTCTCAACTTTTATGTCAGTTTCTGCTTCCCTGCAATCTTTAAGCAGTTTGGTAGTGTGATAAGGGTGAGTGGTACTTCCTTATGTTAATTCATAGGCACATGAGTGTTTGGTGATACTTTTCATACCATTGATGACTATTTGCCACTTAAATAGTTTATTCTGTCATTTGCTGTGGTTTTTAGTTCTGGGACTTTTTCCTTTAATTGGGAAGTGTGTCTTATTAATTTGTAGACATTATTCTGGGAAGTAATACTTTTTTTGCTATATGTGCTACAAGTACTTTCTGTTCCATGAATTTCAAGTAAGGTAAATTGGACTCTGAAAAGTTTGTGGATCTAGAAAGAGTATGTTTTATTATTCTCTAATGTTTTTGCATTGGCAGTCTTATTTGCTAAAGTTTTCCCTATTCCAAAGTCTGTAATGTACTTAGAGTTTATTTTGGGGTCTGTTGTTTCACACCATTTATTCAGTAGTTTATTGATTTGTGATGTAATCTCTCACATCTCGAAGTGTTCCTGTGTGTTGAGGTTTGTTTCTGGACATCTTATTTTTTTCATGGTTTTAGGTATTGTAGTTTTGTAATTTGACCCATTATTTGGTAGGAAGTCTGCTTCTTTTTTTTTTGTAAGTCATGAACCTTGTATGTGCTTCTTCACTGTCTTGTAATATTTAAGAACTGTTTTGTTACTGGGGCACCTGGGTGGCTCAGTTAGTTGAGTTCTTGGTTTGCGCTCAGGTCATGATCTCTGGGTTGTGAGATTGAGTCCCACATGGGACTCTGCTCAGCGAGTAGTCAGCTAGAGATTCTCTCTCTCCCCCTCTCCTTCTGCTCCTCCCCTCACATGTAGGAACGTTCTCTCTCTGTCTCAAATAAATAAATAAATCTTAAACTTGATCTTAGCCTAAAGGCTGAGAAACAACTCAAATAAGTAAACCTTAACGAACAGGAACGATTTTATTAGTTTTACTGAAAAATTCTATTAGAAAGTAGATTGGAACCATACTTAGTTTATGAATTAATCTTGGGAGAATTGTGACCCTACTGTTCATATATGTGGAATAAGATTTTGTACCTTTCTTAAAATGGCATTGTCCACTGTTAACTAGATTTAGTCCTAGCTACTAATATTATTGTAAAAAGATTGTATAATGGTAAGTAATATTTTAAATTATACTTTAATTATTTCTGGAAGGCCGGGTTGATACTGATTTATCCTAACCTTCTTTTCTTTTTTTTTTTTTTATAAAGATTTTATCTATTTATTTGACAGACAGAGATCACAAGTAGGCAGAGAGAGAGGAAGGGAAGCAGGCTCCCCGCTGAGCAGAGAGCCCGATGTGGGGCTTGATCCCAGGACCCTGGGATCATGACCTGAGCCGAAGGCAGAGGCTTTAACCTGCTGAGCCACCCAGGCGCCCTGACCTAACCTTCTTTTCAGTAATTTTTTCTAATTATCTTATTAGTGCTAAAAATTTGTATATTTTCTTGATTTTTCTAAGTTAATTAAGAAAACTTTGCATCTTTCTTTCCTTCCTAAAGTATTAGTTGGCATATAATTCACATGTAATCCTTTTAAAATTCACAGTCCTAGTGTAATCGTTTTTAGCTTGTGCAGAGTTGTACAGCTATTACCACAATTACTTTTAGAACATTTTCATCATTTCAAAAAGAAACCCTGTAACCTTTAGCAATCGCTCTGCGTTTACCCCTTCACCCTGGATCCCTTGATAACCAGTAATCTGCTTTCTTTTTCTGTAGATTTGTCCGTTCTAAACATTTCATATAAATAATATCATAGTATATGGTCTTCTGTGACTGACTCCTTCTACTTAGAATAATGTTTGCAGTGTTTACCCATGTTGTAGCATGTATCTGTACCACATTCCTTCTTATTGTTGAATAATATTCCATTACATCGCTATCCTACATTTTATCACCAGTAGATGAACATTTGTGTCTTCAGTAGTGTTGCTGTGAGCACTTGTGTACAAGATCTCATGTATACATACCTGTATTTTTATTTCTCTTAGATACATACCAAAGATTGAGATTACTGGGTCATATGGTAACTGGTTTTAAGCTTTTGAGGAAAGCAGCTGCACCACTTTACATTGTGAACAGCAGTCTGTGAGGGTTCTGATTTCTTTTTGTTCTCATCAACACTTGTTATTGTCTGCCTTTTGGATTTGTTCTTGTGGATGTGAAGTGGTTTCTCATTGTGGGTTTGATTTGCATTTCTGATGGCTAGTGGTGTTGAGCCTCTTTTCAGATGCTGTTGGCTATTTGTCTATTTTTTAAGAAATGCAAATTTCATTCCCTTTACATATATTTCTGGATACAAGTCTCTTCAGCTATAGAGTTTGAAACTATTTTCTTCAATTCTTGGAGTGGTTTTTCCTTTATTAATGGTGTTTTTGAAGCATAAAAGTTTAAAATTTTGATATTTATCTACTTTTTCTTTTCTTACCCCTGATTTTGGTGTCATATCTGAGAAACCATTGCCTCATCAAAGATCAAGAAGATGGAAACCTATGTTTTCTTCTAAGAGTTTTATAGTTTTATATCTTACATTTAATTCTTTGATCCATTTTGAGTTAATTTTTTAATATGGTGTTTGACAGGAATCCAACTTCATTCTTTTGCACGTGTTATTCAGTTGTTTCAAACACCATTTGTTGAAACAGACTATTGTTTCCCCCACTGCTACTGTGTTTATTGAATATCAGTGGACTGTAAATATAAGGGTTTATTCTGGATCTCTATTCTGTCCATTTGATTTATGCATTTATCCTCATGTCTATGCCAAACAGTTTATTATTACAGATTTATAATAGATTTTGAAATTGGGATTGTGTGTCATCCAGATTTTTTATTCTTTTTTCAAAATTGGCTATTTTGGATCTCTTGCATTTCCATATGAATTTTAGAATCATCTTTTCCATTTCTTACAAAAAAAGCAAGTTGTGTTTATTTTGATAGAGATTGCATCAAATCAGAATATCAATTTGGCAAATATCACTATTTTAGCAATATTATAACATCTACTCCAACATGGGGTGTTTCATTTTTCTAGGTCTACTTTAATTTCTTTCAGTAATGCTTTGTGGTTTTCAGAGTATGATGCACTTCTTTACAGAAAAGTATTTGCATTTCTTTGAGTTTGTATTATTTCTTTTTTCTTTAATGGAATTCATCCTTTTAAATTTAAATTCAATGAGCTAACATATAGTACATCATTAGTTTCAGATGTAGTGTTCAATAATTTATCAATGGTGTATAATACCCAGTGCCCAGGTACATATTATTCCTAAATATTTAATTTTTATGCTATTCTAAATGGAATTGTTTCTTCATTTCCTTTTTGGGTGGTTCATTCCTAATTATTAATTTTTATTTAGTGATCTTATACCTGCAACGTTGTTCAATAAGGTTGATTCTTTAGGACTTTCTATATGTAAGATCATGTCATCTACAGATAGAGATAATTTACTTTTTCTTTTCCAATATGGATGTCTTTTGTTTCATTTTGTTCCCCATTACCTTGGCTAGAATCTCTAGTATACAACTGAATAGAAAAAAAGAGTAGACGTCTGTGTCATGTTCCTGATCTCATAGGCAAAGAATCTACTCTTTCATCCTTAAGTATGATATTTGCTCTGTGGTTTTGTTGATACACTTTATCAGATTGAGGAAGCTTCCCTCTATCCCTATTATTTGATTGTTGTTTTTATCATGAAGGGGTTTTAGATTTTGGCAAATGCCTTTTTTTACATTTCTTGAAATGATTTTTTTTTTTTTTTTGTCTTTTATTCTATGGGTATGGTGTGTTATTTTACTTGATTTGGGATGTTAAACTAACTTTATGTTGCTGGGATATTTTTGTCTTTATCTGGCTTTGGTGCTAAGATAAACCTGGCCTTGTAGAATGAATTAGAAAATGTTTCCTCCTCTCATATTTTTGGGAAGAGTTCAAGAAGAATTGGTATTCATTCTTTTAAAATGTTTGGTGGAGGGCTGTCTGGGCAGCTTATGTGTTTAAGTATCCAACTCTTGGTTTTGGCTTGGGTCCTGATCCTCAGGGTTGTGAGATTGAGCCCTGTGTTGGGCTCTGCATTCAGTGGGGAGTCTGCTTCTCTCCCTCTCCCTCTGCCCCCCTGTGCTCTCTCTCTCTTTCTCTCAAATACATAAAAAAATTAAATAAAATGTTTGGTAGAATTCACCAGTGAAGCAATCTGGTACTAGAATTCTTTATGTTGGGTAGTTTTGAATAACTGATTAAACCTCTTCAGTTATTATAGATCTGTTGAGATTTTCTATTTGTTCTTGAGTTTAGGTGATTTGTGTGTTTCTAAGAATATGTCAGTTTTGTCTTGGTCATCTAATTTATTGATGTAAAATTGCTTATAGTATTCTCTAATAATCCTTTTTATTTCTGTATAGTTTGTAGTGGTAACTTCACTTTGATTTTTGATTTTAGTTATTTACATTCTTTCTCTTTTTTCTTTGTCATTCTAACTAAAGGTTTATTTATTTTGTTGCTATTTTCAGAGTCACCCTTTGCTTTAACTGACTCTTTATTGTTTTGTTGTTACCTTTAAAAAAAACTTTCCACACTAATCTTTATTATTTCTTCTTTTCTGTTTGGTTTCACTTTGATATTTCTTCTCTGTTTCTTCAAGGTATAAAATTAGATTATTAAGTTGAGTTATGTTTTCTTTTTTAACATTGGCATTTATAGCTATAAATTTTCCTCTGAATACTGCCTTTGCTGCAGGCTGTAAGTATTAATATTTTTGTTTTGCTTTCATTCATTTCTGAATATTTTCTGACTCTCTTGTGATTTCTTCTTTGACCTATGGGTTGTTTCTGAGTATATTATTTAATTTCCACATATTAACACATATTAACTTTTTAAAATTTTTCTTCTGTTACTCAGTTTTGGCTGTAATCCACTATGATTAGAAAAGATATTTTGTATAATGATAATGTTTTTAAATTAAGAATTGTTTTTTGGCCTAACATGGTCAGTTATGGAGGATTATCCATGTGTACTTGAGAAAAATGTATATTCTGCTCTTTTGGAGTAGTATGTTCCATAAACATTTGTGAGGGTTACTTAGTTTATAGTGTTTTTTAGGCCCTCTTCATCCTTGTTGACCTTCTGTCTAAGTGTTCTAGTCATTATTTAAAGTGGAGTATTGAATTCTGCAACTACTACTGTAGAGAACTATTTTTCCTTTCAATTCTGTAATTGCTTCCTTTATAATTTAAGGGCTCTGTTGTTTGGTTTATAGTTACATCTTCTTGACAAATTGATTCTGTAATCAATATATACATCCTATATATCCCTTTGCTTTTTTAACTGTTTTTGACTTTTTGTCCAATATATTTATATCTATTCCAGTTCTGTTTATTCTTTTCATGGTTATATTTTCCCATTCTTTCATTTTCATTCTGTTTATGTCTTTTGGTCTAAGTGAATCTTTAAAAAAAATTTAACTCTAGTATAATTAATATACAGTATTATACTAGTTTGAGAGGTACAATATAGTGATTCAGCAATTCTATACATTACTTGGTGCTCCTCATGATAAGTCTGCCCTTAATGCCCTTCATCTATTTCACCCATTGCTCCTTTGGTAACTATCAAGTTTGTTCTCTATATTTAAGTGTCTGGATATTTTTGTCTCTTTTTTTCTTTGTTCATTTGTTTCTTCAATTCCACATATAAGTGAAATTATATGGTATTTATCTTTTTCTGACTGACTTATTTAAAGTGAGTGTTTTAATCAACATTTTGTTGTATAATGTTTTCTTTATTTTGTCAATATCTGCCTTTTGATTAGAGAGTTAAATCCATGTATATACAAAATAATTACTAGTTAGGATTGACTAACTTCTGACATTTTATTATTTATTTGCTGTTGTCTGATAGGTGTTTTTCTCCCTTATATCCTCAGTTACTGTCTTCCTTTGTATTTAGTTGATTTGTTATAGTGGCACATTTTGATTCCCTTCTTATTTTTTTGTGTGTGTATTCTCTTGATGTATTTTCTTTGTGGTTACCATGGGTTTACATTTAGCATCATGAACTTAAAATAATATAATTTGAATTGATGCCATCTTATACAATAGCAATACTAAAACTCATCTATATTGCTCTTTCCCTCCACTTTACAGTATTGTTGCCACAAGTTGCATATTATAAATTGTGTGCCCTGTAACACAGATCTATAATTTTGTTGTGTTTTTCTTTGAAATATGGTAAATGAAAAGTTGCAAACCAAATATTACATAATAATACTGGCTTATGGATATATCTTTATCTTTACTGGGGTCTTTATTTCTTCATATGACTTTGAGTTACAATCTTGCTTCCTTTCAATTCAGTCTGAAGGACTCCCATTAGCATTTCTTGTAGGGCAGATCTATTAATGAACTCCTTTCGTCTCCTCTATTAATAAATACTCTTTGTGTCTTCCTTTGTTTACCTCTGAATTTCTTAATTACTTTCTAAATTTTGAAGGACAGTTTTGCTGGGTATGTTGATAGTTCTTTACTTTCAGGTCTTTAAATATGTTATCCCATTACCTTCTAGCATCCATGGTTTCTGATGAGAAATTAGTTATTAATCTCATTAAGGATCTCTTCTATGTGACAAGGCACTCTTACTTTCAAGATTCTTTTTGCAGGGGCTGAATTTCAAAAGGCTGATTATAATTTGTAGGTCTCTCTGTTGATTGTTCTTGGGAGTTTGTTCGGCCTTTGGATTTGTAGATATATATCTTCCATCAAAATTGGGAATGTCATGGCCATTATTTCTTCAGATGTTATTTCTGCTTCCTCTTCTGTCTCTTCTCTTTCTGGGATTCCCATAATGTATATGTTGGTCTAGTTAATGGTGTCCCAAATTTTCAGATAGGTTCTGTTCACTTCATGTTCTTTTTGGTGTTTCAATAATTTTACACGTTTCTTCTTCTAGCTTGCTGATTCTTTCTTTTGCCTGCTTTGCATCTGTTAGATGCTTTGGAGAATCATCCATTTTATTGTACTTTTTTAGCTCCAGAATTGTTTGATTCCTTTTACTGATTTCTTCCTTTTTAACTGACATTCCTTTGGTTTATACATTGTTTTCCTGTAAACTTTTTTCATGTTTTTCTTCAGCTCTGTAAGGATATTTAGGATAGTTATTTTAAAGTGTGTGCATTATAAATCTGATATCTGGGGTTCCTCAGGAATGTTTTCTGTTAATTTGTATGTTTCTTTGGTTAAGCCATACTTTTATGTTTTGTTTGTTTTTTGTTTTTGTTTTATTTTATTTTTGTATGCCTTGTGATATTTTATTGTTGTTGAAAGTTGGGTATTTGAGTATAACTTTGGAAGTCAGATTCTTCTCCTTTCTGAAGTCTTGCTGCTTTTTTAATTGTTTGAAGGCTGTGGTAGTCTGTTTAGATAATCTCCCAATCTATATTTGTAAGAGTTTAAGGTCACTTGTGTAAGGTCACTGAGGTTTCTATCCTTTAGCTTTTGTTCACCCCCTGTTGTGTCATAGTTTTCCTTGAATGGCAGGAGCCAAAACAAAACACAAAGAAGCAAAAACAACAACAAGAACAACAAAACACACATCCACAGACACAAATCAAATCCCTCTCCCAGTCTTTGTATTGTCTCTATGCTAAGACTCTTCTTCAGTACTTATCCATATTTGCACTGCACTCAGAGCTCAGCCAAGGGTAAAACTTTGGGTCTTCTTTTCTCTTTTCTGAGCATGCATCTTTCTCTGAGCCTCTGTGTGGCTTTCTAAATTCTCCCAAGTCAATGGGTATTTTTGAATGTCCTAATGTCCCCAAGAATCTTCCAAGGCTTTTGCTCCCATGTGTGAGGCATTCTGTTGTATACCTCAACCAGTAATCTTTTGTCCCACACATCTGTGGTTTGTTAGTTAACCTTTGATATTTTTGAGCTATTTCCTCCATTTATCCAGTCTTTGATCCCAGTTGGATCAAACATACATAATCGCTTTGTATCTATAATTCAGGTAGCCCCTAGATAGATTGGAACAGACACACATATTCGTTTACTCTAAAGTCTATTCTGCTTCCTCCCAAACGAGGAACCAGGATCTCCAACTGGGAACATGGGCTCCTGCCATTCTAAGAATATCACTACTTTAAGATTCAGTTTTTAAAATGGTCAGCTTGCTGGAGACAGTGTGGGAAGGGCAACTGAAAACTCCATAAATCTTTTGTCCCATTTTTAAGTTGCTTTTATTCTTAGCTCAGCATTTGCTTGGTTGTTGTAAACCTTTGAATGCATTCCATAGTTTTTCTAACATTGGTTCTGAAAGTTTCTGCTTTCTTTTTGATATTTCTGCCAGGGCAAAATGCTTGGAGCTGTATTATTTTCCTGATGTCACTCATCACCTTTAGTTTTAAATGATAGCTTTACTGTATATATATGGTTCTGCATTGGCAGGTATTTTTTTGTTTGCTTGTATTTGTTTCTTTGAGCACTTTGAATTGTTATCTCAGTGTCTCTGGCATCATTATTTCTGAAGAAAAAGTCAGTTAATTTTACTGAGGTCTCTCGAAAATGAGGAATGGTTTTTCTCTTGTGTTTAAGATTTTCTTGTTTTTGGCTGTCCGTATTTTGACTGTATGTCTGTTTGTGGATTTATACATGTACAATACTTGGAGATTGTTGAGCTTCACAGATGTTTAGATTAAATTTTTTTCACGAGTTTTAGGAATTTTTCAGTCATTATTTCTTTGAATTTTTCTTCTATTTTTTATTCTCTTGCCTGTTCTTCTGGTAGTCCCATTATGCTTACGTTGGTGCAGTTTGTGTTGTCCACATTTCTCTGGGGCTGTTAACTTTTTTGTTACTCTTTTTTTTCTTGAATTTATCTTTGTTTTTTTCTTATTTTTGTCATCTCATGTTAAATATTCAGCTACACTAGTGACTTTTTTTGTGCTCTTCATTTTGTTAATTTTGCTTTTTAATAACAGGATTTCCATTTTCATTTGAATGTTTTGAAATAATTTATATCACTTTATTGGCATTTTTTATTGGATGAGACCTTTTCATTTTATCTTTTTTTGTTTTTTAATGATAATGATTTTTAATGATAGTATCCTCAAAGTTCATCCATGTTGTAGCATGTAACAGAATTTCCTTTCTTTTTAAGGCTTCATTGTTTTCTGTTTTATGTATAGACCCCATTTTTAATCTATTCATCCAACATCTGGGTGGTTCTACCTCTAAGCTATTATGAACAGTGCTGGTATGAACGTGGGTGTGCAAATATCTCTTCAAGACCCTGCTCTAAGGAGTGAGCTTGCTGGATTATATGGTAGTTACATTTATTTTTATTTTTAAAGCTTCTTTAAAGATTTTATGTATTTATTTGAGGTAGAGAGCACATTTGGGGGGAAGAGCATGGGAGAGGGACAACTAGACTCCCCGCTGAATGTATGGCCTGACATGGGGTTTGATCCCAGGACCCTGAGATCATGACATGAGCCCAAAACAGACAGTTAACCAACTGAGGACTGAGCCATTCAGGTACCCCTCGTAGTTATTTTAATGTTTTAAACAGTTAACCAACCCTCTTTTAAGATTTATTTATTTATTTGAGAGAGAGAGTGCATGTGAGTGTGCGTACGTGAGTGGGGGGAAGGGCAGAGGGACAGGGAGAAGGAGAGAATCTTTAGCAGACTCCCCACTGAGCAGAGGGGATGCGGGGCTGGATCCAGTGACCCTGAGATCGTGACTTGAGCTGAAATCAAGAGTTAGTTGTTTAACCAACTGAGACATGCAGGTGCCCCTCCTCTCTCTTCCTGTCATTGCTCTGTGTAATAAATGGATTTTTGAGAAATACTCAGAGTGCTTTCTTAGCTGAAAGCCAGTATTTTTATCTTCAAAATATTACTCTAGCTACTGTAAGGCAATATATGAAGTATGAGATCATGGCTAGAGTAGAGTAGTTGTTGACGTAAAACTTAGTGCTCACTTCTGCAGATAATGAATGTGTAGCATTTATGTGGGTATACTCTATTTTTAGATATTATATTTATTTAATATCTTATGAAAATAAGCAAAGTTTTATTATATATTTTGGAGAAAATATAGCTCTAGAAAATAACATTAATTTTGAAATAGTTTTAAAACGGATAAAAAAACAATTATCTGGGGGAAAACTCCAACTTTGAAAAACTTGAGGAAAAATTTCATCATGATCAAGGGAACTGGGCATTGTCTGAATCTCAAGTATTATAAAATTATGTTGATATTTTTGCAGTATTGTCCTTTTTTCTCCTGGTGTAGTTATGTGTATACATCTAAAATAGATGAATTATGAAATATATAGTGTTTGTCCCAAGTACTATTTATGTAAATGAACTCATTTTTATTCACATAATTAATGCTTTTTCACTATACAGTAATTTCTACATTGTAATTTCAAAAAGTACATTTCTACATAGGTTTTCACATTTAATTGCTTCAAATTCTTAGCTTTTGTGCCAGAAAGCTGTAATACTTTTTTATTTCCTGAAAAAACGTGAACTGTGACTGGTATTTAAGTTACTGTTTGTACTAAGTTTTTTTAGTTAAGTGAAAACATAAAATTGAAAACACTATGAATTTTTTACTGTCATTTTGTAGATTAATTAAATATAATATATTTCATTTATATTTATTTGTTTAATACTTATTATATTTGATTGTGATATAAGTCCTCTGATTTAGGCCTTTGAAGACAATTTAATTGAAGCAAAGAAAGAAATTGAAGCATCACAGAGTAAATATAATGCTCTGTCATTGCAGTTGAATAATAAACAGATGGAACTTAACCAGAAGGATATGGATATTACCCTTGTCAGGCAAGTATATTCAGTTTTTAAATTTAACATTAAGTCATTAGTTATTCAGAATGGTGACATATATGAATATTATTAGCACTCTAAAATGACAAGAGTATGTCTTCTTTGAGGACATATGTTTGTGTATTGAAACTATCTGGAATTATATATACCAAACTGGGAATAGTTAACTAAGAGAATCAAAAGATTGGAAAGAGCATTCTCAAAGAGTAGTCTTGTCTCCATTTTTGAAGATTTTTTAAATTTATTTGACAGAGATCACAAGTAGGCAGAGAGCAGGGGGAAAGGGGAAGCAGGCTGTCTGCTGAGTAGAGAGCTCAGTGTGGGGCTCGATCCCAGGACTCCGGGATCATGACCTGAGCCGAAGGCAGAGGCTTTAACCACTGAGCCACCCAGGCACCCCAACTTTTTATTATTATATTCTAAGTAGTTCTAGTTTATGGGATATTCTTTCTATACTAACACAAAGTAGAATTATTTGAAAAACTTGTGTTTTTAAGTGTTTTGGAATATTTTATACTACCTGTTAACTTATTTCAGTTACCTTTATCAGAAAATGGTGTTAGAACAAATAATAAATATATAAATGTATATGCATTCATATATACGCATGTTATCTGTATACACATATATACATATACAC
The DNA here is from genome assembly GCF_002288905.1 of Enhydra lutris kenyoni. Classification (NCBI taxonomy): domain Eukaryota; kingdom Metazoa; phylum Chordata; class Mammalia; order Carnivora; family Mustelidae; genus Enhydra; species Enhydra lutris. The sequence goes on from NW_019154131.1 coordinate 12,380,702, forward strand.
GCATGTATGTATATGCATTTTTTACTTAAACTAGTTAAATAATACAATCAAAATTTATCATATGCTTCTGTAAGTACAATTTCATTCTCTGGTCATACTATCATATAGTTAAATACACAAATGTGAGATATTTATATATATAATATATAAATTCTGTGTGTTTGTATTATATAATATTTGTGTGGTTAAAACTTGATATGTACATACATTTTTTGTATATCTCTCTATTCAGTATATATTTATATGTCTTTACATATATTAGTACATTGCAAGAGCTATAGATATGTCAGGGCAGGATTTTTGGTTAGATAGCAGTTAATGTATATATATTAGTTTATTACCTAAGCAAAAATTCATTGTATCACAATTTAAAAATCTTATCATAGGATTGAGAACAAGTATAAAATTAAGGATGACAGACCGGTTGGCTTATCTATTCATGGTATAATTATTTTTTTAAGTCTGTAATTTGATGAAGTCAGAAAAATAATTATAGTTATGGAATCGTACATTTGTAAGAAATCTTAAAGTTATCATTTATTCCTATCTTTTTCTCAGTAAGATAATATGCCTTTTAGTTATTTCTTGATACTTACGGTTTGTAAGTTGAGGTACTTTTTGAGACTGTTCTTTTCACTTTATATTGTTTATATTTGAACATTGTTTCATTTATTGAGTTGAAATTTGCTTTTTTACAATTATCTTGTAATCCCATTTATCTTGAATCCTTATCTAGAGCATCTCAGAAACAATCTAATCTCTATTCTGTAGCCTAGATCTTCAAATAATGGAAGATTATTTTCAAATAATCTTTAAATAATATCTTTATCCGTAACTTTATCTTTTCATTAGTTAATTAACTCCTCTTATTTATTATAATTTTTCATATATATATTTCATAGATGTTACCCTTTTTTCAGTTGCATTTCTGAATGCATTCCATATCATTAGTATCTATATTGTCAATATTTTTCTTAAAATATAGCACCTGTAACTGCACATAATATTCCAACAATGATCTTTCTCTTTTAGGGTATGATTTGGATGGAACATAGGATATATTCTAGGGTGCAATGTAGTGTTAAGTGCATGACATTTGAATAATCACATTTTCTACTAAACTTCTCCCCTTTGTATACTTGAATTTAGTATAAGAGCTATAAGCTATAGTAAATAAGGCAATAATATCCACAGGTGGACATTTTCTTACACAATGGTAAAATAATGGACCATGTGTAATTTTAAAAGCTTGATTATAAGGACTTACAAGGAGGAGAAAATAATCTAGACTCGAAATTCTGGAACAGAGGACCATGACTCAAACCTTCACGATAGCGTGATAGTTGAGGTATCTGCAGTGTTTCTCCTGAGTAAGGGTTACCTGCCTCTCTGCCTGCCTGTGATCTCTGTCTGTCAAATAAATAAATAAAATCTTTAAAAAAAAAAAAGAATATAATAAAATAAAAAGTCAAATTGGATTTCTCATATATTGCCCATTAGAACAATAATGAACATTATATAACACCTGGCTGTTTGGTATATTGTATGTCTCCTTTCCTTCATCAGTTTTATTTCTCAGAAGGGAGTGGTGGTGATTATGATGTACCAGTATCATTTTATTGAATCCCTATATTGTACAAAAAACACACAAAACCATAATTGTCGGAAAAGTCTTCTAGGCACTTTCTTATTTGGATACACTTTTCCTTATTGGTGTATGACAGAGTTGACCTGTTTTATTTCTTCATGGGTTTATTTCTTTGGAATTCATCCATTTGCATACTTATTGAATATTCGTGTCATCCACTGTGATATACAACGTTGTTAGGAACTACCTCAAATGATTTTTACCCTGAGTCAGTGTGTAAATAAGTATATAAGCACATATATAATAAGGTTCTGTCTATAATGCATATAGAACATCTGAGTATATACTTAGAACCTGCATACTTCCATAAAAGTGCTAGCCAACTAAGTTTCCTAATTAAAATTTTTGCCTGAATAGGTAACGATTCTATGATTACGTGGAGGGTAGTTAAATGGCTACATGGAGGGTGGGCCAAATTATATGGACGTGGGCTATTGTTAATGAGTTGGGAATTTTTTTAAGAAATTACTTACAAATCTCCTATAAAAATAAAAGTTAGGATAGTACAGTCATAATCTGGAGGGTTAGAAATATCATCAAAGTCAGAATCCTGAAATTGGATTAATAACCTGGATTGCTAGTGTTCTCAGGGACATAGCAGAAGTAAGTGTAAATTATTTCTGAAGATGATGTAATAATTTTGTCCTCAAATTGTATCCATAGTTTTGTAAACTAATGTCTAGCACATAGTCAGAAATATCAAGTAAGGCAAGAATAAAAATAAAAAATGTAAGGACTGGAACTGAAAGGAAAAGACCTTATTATTTGCCTATAATATGATTAATTCACAAAGAAACCTCAACTTACAGAAACATTGTTCAAATTAATAAGTGAGTTTGGCACACTTGGTAGATATAATGTTAGTGAATAAAATTCAGTTGCACCTTTTATGCCAGCAAAATACAAGGAAATGGACTTAATATATGGAAATAATACAATTTACAATATGAGTAAAACTGTAAAACTGTGAAAAGTATGTATAATGAAAGATGTGTATTACTTCTATGCAGAGAAGTAGAAAACATTATTGACAGAAATAAAAGGTCTAATATGTGTAGGGATATACAAAGTTCATGGTTTAGTAGGCTCAGTATAATAAAGATGTCAATTCTCTCCAAATAGATATTGAGATTTAGATTATCAACAACTGGAATCTGTTACCACCCCCAGACCAGAAGGAGCAAGGAGATAAGCTCTTTCCAGATCTCTGTTAAAAAAAAAAAAAAAAAAATTTATCCTGGGAGAGAGGCTTCATATTAGGAGAAACACTGCAGATACCTCAACTGACACTGCCACCTGTGGCTCAGCAAAGACAGAGTCAGGCAAAGAAATTCCTGGATCTTTTTTTCTCATTGACCCTCTTTCATCACCAGCGAGCACTCCAACTAATCAAATTCACTCAGAGGTGGAGGATAAGGGACCAGTATAATGCAGTCTGTGGAGGTCAGCCTCTTAGACTAGAGGACTAGATGGTGAACTTTGGAGAGTAGGTGTGCATGCTCCATCACTGTTCTTTTTCAGAGCTCTCCTGGCATTTATTGCTTATTAATTTTTTGGCAAAAATTTAGAGTGAACTTGCTTATTTCTTGTTTAGTATTTAGTTAGAGCATCAAATTTATAAGTAAGCCTGAGAAGAATGGACATCTTAATGATGCCAGTCTTCCTGTCTTAGAGGATGGTATGCCATTCCATTTCTTTCAGTACCTTTGTGTCCTTAGAAGGTGTTTTAAGTTTCCAAAGGGTTTTGACATTTGTTGTTAAATTTATTTATAGCTATTTTATGTTTTTGTTACTGTTTTAAATGGAATATTTCCTTCCCATATAGTTTCCAACTGATTTTACTTTTATTGCTTTTAGTTTTTTGCTGTACTTGTTTGATGTGCTATCATTTCATGGGTAAAGTGTTCACAGTTCTTTTGTTTTACTGTGAATTTTACTTTTTTTGTTTGTAATTTTTTTTCCCTTGGATTCGAATTCTTATGAAATTAATATTGCTGTTCTTTATTTTTGTTTACATTTTTATGATAGTAAACAGCAAGTATATAATTATTTGCTATAATGACACATATGAATTATTTTAAAAATCTATGCAGTACTGTGAAGTACAAAGAAGATAGAGGAAAAGTATTACACTTAAAATACAACTCTGGAGAAGTAACAACCATTAAAATTTTGTGAGAATCATCCTAGATTTTCCTTAATTTGTATTTATAGGTTGAAGATTAAGTGGACAAAAGTTTTTAGATAAAAAGGACTATATTGAACATGTTCTCTTAATAAGTAGACTTTAGTTTTTGGTGATAGAGTGGAACAATAAGACACTGATGTGAAATTGAGAGAAATTAAATATTTTCTCTATAAAAACCACTCTCTCTCTCTCTCTCTAAAGCTAGGACCAGAATGACATGAAAAACTTTGGAGGTCAATGTCATTTTTCTTAAAACTACATATCTTTATTTTGTTTGACACGCTGCTATGTAAACTTTGGAAAATAGAACATTACATTCAACCATTTTAATTCCCCCTGATTTTGGGTCTCAAGATATATAGCATCTATAACCACAGTGACCAAAGACGTTTAGGATTAGTCCTATGTTTTGCTTCAGTGCTCATCACTAAATTTTTTACTTTTGATGTGTTCATTCCTGGACTTATTTTGATTCATCTCAGGGGCCTGTTTTCATCAGGGCTTGCCCTGTTGCCAGGGTATGCTTTCTCCCGTACTAGCATCAGCTTTAGCCGTGGGATTCATTTTGGCCTGTGGGACAAGGGTGAAAGTAACATATGCCATGTCCTAATGTGTTAAAAGTCATTCCCTGATTTGCCTTTGCTTTTTGACCTCTTCCACCAGAGTGTCGTATTTCTAATGCAGTCTGCGGCTGCAGTATGTGTCTTAGAATAGCAGAAAGCCACCTGCAATGTGAACAAGCAGTAAATCTCTGTTTTTGTAAACCATCAAGATTTTTTTAAAACTGCAAAATAACCTAGAGAAGCTGCCTGAAACCCTCTGTCAGTCTTTGGTTCAAACTTGATCTCTACAGGGATATTCCTAATTTATCCCATGCCCCGCTCAATCCCTTAGATAGCATTACTGTAACTGAAAGATCACTGGATTTATCTTTTGGGAACCCAGTATTTTTAACAGAACTTAACATTCTTCTTGAGATAGGAGAAAATGTTTGTTCTCAGCACTGTGTTAGTTCAAGCCACACCTCCCCTTACTCCTTTTCATCCGTGCTTACAGGAACTTCTCAGGTTTGATACTACCAATTAATTTTATTTTCCGTAGCTTTTATTTTCCTTATAATTGCTCTCATTATGTGTTTTGATACTATCATGGCATCTTTTTTTTTTTTTTTTAGCAATCTTTATGTTAGGCTTTTCATTTCATCCATTTAATAACTATCTTATGCCATATATCCTAGAAAACAGAGCCTGAGGGAAGCATTAAGTCCTGATTACTTACTTGGGAGATTGAATTCCAGGAGAAAGTAAGAGAAGGAGGAGGAGACAGGCAAGGATAAAAAGTGATTCAAGGAAATGCATTATTGTGCTGGCTCCTGCTTCATGGTGAGCCCTGAAGAGACAGCAGGTGCACTGCATTTGCTACCCAGTTTGATTTTTGACAGACTGTGGGAGAGAAACCATGCTCTAGAGCCATCCGTTAGATGGAAAAAGAGAAAGCGAGAAAGTTATCTGGTTTTTTCTTGTGTTCTCTTTCACTGGTAAAAGTCGCTTATGCCATACCTGTGTTGTAGCATTTATCCCAACCTGGAAATGGCACAAACATGCTAGGAATACAGCTGGTGGATTTCAAGTGATGGAGCCAGATGAGCTCTGTAAATTTCATAGGTGGAAGTGGTAGTTAATAAGCTGAGACAGAGCAAGTGAATGAGATTGTTAAGAGTCAGGTGTAGGCTGAATCTGAACATAAGCGTAAGATGTGTCTGCCACACTAACAAATATAATAAGGGACAGGAACTGTCTTAGGTGCACTGTTTATAGCAGTAAACAAAAAAGTCCCCACTTTTACAGAAACTTTATTAAGATCATCTTCACAGGGGCGCCTGGGTGGCTCAGTGGGTTAAGCCGCTGCCTTCGGCTCAGGTCATGATCTCAGGGTCCTGGAATTGAGTCCCGCATCGGGCTCTCTGCTCAGCAGGGAGCCTGCTTCCCTCTCTCTCTCTCTCTCTCTCTGCCTGCCTCTCTGTCTACTTGTGATCTCTCTCTGTCAAATAAATAAATAAAATCTTTAAAAAAAAAAAAGATCATCTTCACATCTTGTCTTTCTGTTGATAATTCAGAGAGATGTGATAATTTCTTATTCATACTTTTTCTAGACCTTCCTTCTAATTCCTTCAGTAACTTCTCAGAGGTATACTTTTCCTCTGAGTATGTACAATAAAATTCCTTTTTTCTTAATTCTTAGTACTCTTCTTTTAATAAGTCTGGTTTGTTTTTCTTTACTCATTTCCAAATAAGGAAAGATCTAGACAAATTCAGTGTTTGCTAGTGGTCTAGAGGTATGCCTTTTGTAAGCTTTGTTTGTTGCTTACTTTGATACCAGTCAAGTTCCACATTTCATATTTGCAACATTGGTGTACCCTGATCTCATCTACTTTTCAGAAGGTGGCATGGGGAGACACAGAGGTAGAGTGTAATAGTGTAAGATGATGCTTCCACTCCACTGCTGGGAGTGTGCCCAGGACATAGCATGAGATGAGAGACAGCAGTATGCTGTTCCCTTAGTTGATTTTTAATCCTCAGGTGCCTTGTAGTATGAGCACTTCCCTACTCTTGAGTATGTTCTTTTTTTTCTTTTTAAATATTTTATTCATTTACATGAGGGAGGGAGATTGAGAGAGAGCATGAGCAGGGTGTGGGGTGGGGCAGAGGGAGAAGCAGACTCCCCACTAGCAGGGAGCCCGAAGCAGGCTCCATCCCAGGACCCTGTGATCAAGACTGAGCTGAAGGCATATGCTCAACTGACTGAGCCATGTAGGCACCCCTCGAGTATGTTTTTTTTCTGATTAAATATACATATATTTTGTTCCACATGACCCTTAAATGCAAGCCAAATAGTGATCTTCTCTTTAAGAAATAACAAATGTCTTCTAGCATTGGAGGAGAAGTGAATTTGTTTTGTTTCACATTGCACCAAAAAAATGGTGTTTTTTATCTTTATCATGTCCCCATTCTAAATGCAATATTTCTTTAGGTCTCCTCGCTAATGTATATTTTGACTATATAACCTGTTAGAATTTTAGTCTATCTTCTTCCATAGTTTTTACCAGTGTTATTCTTGAAAAATGGTAGTACTCAGCAAGCATTACTACTGTGGGTCTCTTCTCCCATTCTCTTTGAGCACTACCTATCCTGCAGGCATTGTGCCATTATTGATTCTCTTGTTTGTCCTCTCCTGATTTTGGGCTGTTATTTACTGCAAGTTTTGTTTTTTTTAAAGAGTTACAGAAAGATGATGCTATAGTCTGAATATTTTTATCCACCCAAAATGAATATGTTAAAATTCTAATACATAATGTGATAGTGTTAGGAAGGGGGCCTTTGGGAGGTGTTTAGGTGGTGAGGATACAGTCCTCGTGAATGGCATTAGTGTTTTTTTTTTTTTTTTAAAGATTTTATTTAGTTATTTGACAGACAGAGATCACAAGTAGGCAGAGAGGCAGGCAGAGAGAGAGAGGAAGGGAAGCAGGCACCCTGCTGAGCAGAGAGCCCAATGTGGGGCTCGAACCCAGGACCCTGAGACCATGACCTGAGCCGACGGCAGAGGCTTAACCCACTGAGCCACCCAGGTGCCCCTCTTTTTTTTTTTTTTTTTTAAAGTTTTTATTTATTTATTTGTCAGAGAGAGGGAGCGAGAGCAAGCGAGCACAGGCAGACAGAGTGGCAGGCAGAGACAGAGGGAGAAGCAGGCTCCCTGCCGAGCAAGGAGCCCGATGTGGGACTTGATCCCAGGATGCTGGGATCATGACCTGAGCTGAAGGCAGCTGCTTAACCAACTGAGCCACCCAGGCGTCCAGAATTAGTATTCTTATAAAAGAGACCTCCTAGAGCTCCCTAATGTCTGTCTACCCTGTGAAGATACAACAGGAAGTCTACTACTAAGAAGAGGGTCCTAACTTTGCACTCTGATTACTGACCTCCAGACTCCAGAACTATGAAAAACAAATTTCTGTTGTTTGTAAAACTACCCAGGATCTGATACTTTGCTGTAGTGGTCAGAAAGGACTGAGACAGGTGGTGTATGTTCAGCTATCTGTATGGGTGCAAGGGTTGTTGTTGTATTTGAAAAGCAGTATTCTAAACCTCTAAAAAGCAGAGCCATTCTCCCATGTGGATTTTCATCCATTTCAATAACCATTTGTGTATCTCTTTTGTTCCTTCTTTCTCTTAAGACTTAATGAGAATGAATTATCAGTTTGAAGTTAATAGGTTTAAAAAGTTCCATTAAAAAATACAGTCTCTGGAATACGTATTATAAAGTATATTTCTGTGAAATGTATCTCTGTGGTTTTCTCTTCCAATTGAACCTACAAAATACACTCCAGTTTTATGTGATGTCTGTCACATAGGATTCACTACCACAGAACTCTGGTAACTTCTTTCCCAGAAGCATAATTTTCCTGGACCCTTAGTGTCATCATTACCACCACCCCCAGTTCGTTTATCTTCCTCCTTACCACTTGCACCCTGGGTGGGGTAGAAGGACTGGTGTCTACCTTGTGTTGCTCTCCTTCCTTCTGGCTCTCCACCCTCCCCATCTCTTCTTCAGTCTAGATTAGAAGAGTCACAGGAATCCCAGTCCAAACCCCTGAGGTTGCAAACCTTTAAGGAACTTTGGTTTGAAATTTTACTTGCCTTTTGGGATCACTTTTAATGCATTTAAAGTTCTGTATAGTGTACAGTGAAATTCTGACTTACCCATTATTCATAACTGATAACTATTGTTGACATCGGTACGTATCAGTTCTTGGAACTGAAGTGTAACTTACTTTCAATAAGAAGGTGGTATAATGTCTGTATATCCAAGGTTTTTATTACCATCAAGCTATAAAAAAATTGATAAGTATTTGGCTTTGAAAGTCATATTCATTCTATCAGTACTTTCTAGGTGTATGTGAGAAATATTAAATACTTTATATGTTATTTCTTTTATTAATATGTTTGCCTGCAGTGAAAAACAGTAGATGAGAGAACTGGAAGACGATCTATAACCTTCAATGAATACAGTTATTTAGCTGAGATGATCTTTATTCCTGCCTCTCTCTATTTATTGCTTCCTTTGCGCAGGAAGGAGCTGCAGGAGCTGCAGAACCTTTACAAGCAGAACAGTGCGCATACAGTCCAGCAGGCAGAGCTGATCCAGCAGCTTCAGCTTCTGAATATGGACACGCAGAAAGTCCTGAGGAATCAGGAGGATGTTCACACAGCTGAAAGTATATCATACCAAAAAGTATGCTTTTATTCTGTCATAAAAATGTAAATTTATATGTATGAACTTCTAAAAATATATAGAATTCAAATTTTTTCCAATTTCAACACTTCTTTACTATTCCCTTTTATATGGTTCTTCAGAATTAAAAATGAAATATAATTCAATCTGGTAATATTTGAAATTTTTTTGACTTTTCTTTATGGCCATTAAAGCTGAAATATTTAAAATATAGAAGCAAATTTACTCTATGGGATATTGTTTTTATAAATTGGAATTTTGACATCTACTATAAAACATACCTGACTATAACTCCCAAACCAGGAAGGACTAGGGGGATTGGACTTACATAGCCTTCTCTTATGAGAAATTATTCATCAATTATGATTCTAGTTTATGACCTAAAGCAGTCTTTAATTTCAGAATTTTGTGCATTGTTTTATTGGCCAACCTGCACAAACCCAATTGGGTATGCTGATGAGGTCCTCAGGATCAATACTCTCCAAGGATTTTTCTCTATTTTGTGTGTTTCTTTTAAATAGTCATTTTACTTTACAGTTGTTTTAGGAGCCTCTCCAGAAGGCTTACCCAGCTATTTAGGTATGCTGACTGACTCAGCAACAATAATTATGGCTAGTAATTAAAAAAAAAACCAAAAACACTTTTATTGTTTTGTGTAGTGTACCAAATTATTTATAGAAATAATTTAGTTTCTGTATTGATCAGTCTTACAAGATTGATTTTATTTGGTTGTAATAGTTGAGGCAGCCAAAGCTTAGAGTGGTTAAATAGGGCAATGTGTGTTATTTTTTTCTGTTTAACTCACTCTTCTCCTAAAAAAGGACCATGAAGGGGCGCCTGGGTGGCTCAGTGGGTTAAGCCGCTGCCTTCGGCTCAGGTCATGATCTCAGGGTCCTGGGATCGAGCCCCACATTGGGCTCTCTGCTCAGCAGGGAGCCTGCTTCCTCCTCTCTCTCTGCCTGCCTCTCTGCCTGCTTGTGATCTCTCTCTGTCAAATAAATAAATAAAATCTTAAAAAAAAAAAAAAAAAGGACCATGAAAATCCAGTATCTATAATTAACGTTTTATGTCAGTAGTAATAGTAAATATTAAGTAAACTTTAAACCCATATATTTTTAAAGAGGTATTTATTTATTTATTTAAGAGAGCAAAAGAGCAGGGGAGGAGGGGCAGTGGGAGAGAGAGGGAGACAAGCAGACTTCACACTGATTGCAGAGCTCCACGTGGGGTTGGATCCCACAGCCATGAGATCATGACCTGAGCCAAAATCAAGAGTGGGACGCTCAGCCGACTGAGCCACTCTCGCACCCCTAAATGTATATTTTTAAATAATGCTTTGGAACAGTGGTTTTCACTGTGTATTCTGTATTCCAGGATGTGGCCAATGTCAAGTGAAAGGGTAATGCCTGTTCTCTCCACTTGAAAGAGAGCAGCTTCACCTTTTTGTTTTGTGTGGTGGGATTGCCCAGTACGCTTTTGCTTCTAAACTAGCCTCCATTGCTAAAATGAGTTGAAATGCTGGTTATTATTAGTAACTTTAATTATTTTCATATTTTTCACTTGTATATTTACCTCAAACATTTCTCTCTCTTAATTTTTGCTTAAAAGTCCCCCACTATGGCAATTTATATTCAAATATGTCTTTAAAGTTGCTTGGTAATAAGCCTCATACCCTTTTCTCTTATGTGCTTATACTTCTTTTTCTGTTTCTACTCTCAGCAAGAAAGAACTTGGTAAAGAGGAGGAAAAAGGCATTGTTTCCTTTGCTATTTCATTTTTCAATCTTGTGTGCTATTTTTTTTAATTGTTAACTAAAAATTTGAGACAAAATGTTTCAGCCTTAATTGTTTTTTGTTGATTTTTCCTTAGCAACCTCTGCAGAGAGCAATCATCTCTTTTATAACCTACCTGAGAACTTTTGCAGATCCTACATCATTTTGAACAACTGAATACTTAAGCATTTTTAACTAAAATAATTGTTACCAAAGTATTACTTATGTGCTTGTGATAAACAAGTGTATGAGACAAAACAGTAGTCTTCTGCACTTGTACAAGAAGCCCTTGCCTCAGAAGCAACCACTCTCAATATTTGAATGTTTCCAAGAGTATCTCTAGAAGAACAGAATATTTTTAAGTCATTTTGTTAAATATGCAACCATTATAAGAATACATTATTATAAGCTATTGAAATGATACTACAGAAGTCCTGATAGTGGTCATCTAACAGAGTCATACCCTTCCACTCACCCCAGCTCATTTCATCCCCTCCCCAGGGGTAGTCATCTGAGTAGTCATTCCAGGTTTTCCCTCATTAGGGACTCTGTGTGTGTGTGTACGTACACACATACCACCAATGTAGGCATATTATAATTTTAATATTTATGAACTTACACTATCCTTACTGTGCTTTAACTTGTCATTTTTTAAGTGATATGCCTTGGATGTATTTCCATGACAGTCCATAGAGCTCTGGCTCTCTTCCTGCTCCTCTTAGTCTTCCAGCATGAGTATATATAGTGTGGATTTACAGTCTAATTTTAGGATTATTAAGGTCTCCCTCTCCGGGGCACCTGGGTGGCTCAGTGGGTTAAAGCCTCTGCCTTCAGCTCAGGTCATGATCCCAGGGTCCTGGGATCGAGCCCCGCATTGGGCTCTCTGCTCAGCGGGGAGCCTGCTGTCTCCTCTCTCTCTCTGCCTGCCTCTCTGCCTACTTGTGATCTCTGTCTGTCAAATAAATAAATAAAATCTTTAAAAAAAAAAAAAAAGGTCTCCCTCTCCAACTTTTTGTTGTTATAAACTTGTCCACAGAAGATGTTTCCCCTCTCTTCTATAGCATCATTTTTTTCCTCTTCACATACAAATAGGCTGATATGTCTCTGATCTGGGGGAGAGAACAAAACACACAATAGGGAACATGTATTGACCTCACTATATTCCTTTTCTTCCCTTCCTTCTCTTTCTTTCCTTTTCCAGCAATATTCCTTGAAAGACTTACGTTTTCTCAAAGTTCACCTCTGTCCTCTTCTGTCTTGAACCAGCTCCAGTCAAGTGTTTGTCCCTTTCCCTCTGCTAAAATTTCTCTTCAGAATTACCTGTGACCCCCACATTGCTCAGTTCAATTATCATATATCAATCTTTATCTTATTTCACTTATTGGCAACATGTGTCTCAATTAATGACTCTCCGTGCCTAGAAAATACTTTCTTTTTTTTCTTTCCCTCCTAGCTTGCAGGCACTTAGATTGTGTCGCTTTCTTCCTTCAGTTCTAGCTGTTCCTTTTCTGTTCCTTTCTGGTTTTTTCCTTGTCTCCACGTCACCTCAATGTTATGTCTCAGGCCCATATCTTAGGATGTCTTTTTTTCCCCCTGTGTTTAAACTCACACCCTAGTTGATTTTATCCAGTCACCTGCGCTTTCAAAATCAAAATTGTCCATATGCCGATGCCCCCCAAATTTGATTATCTACTCTGCATCTCTAACCTGAACTTTAGGAAACGATATATGTAATTGTCTCCTTAACATTTCTTAACTTCTTAACTAGATGCCTAATGGGCATCTCAGACCTCACATCTTCAAAACTAAACTCTGTGCCCTCTGCCTTCAGTATGTGTTTGAAACTCTGCTGCTGTCACCATCTGTGCTGTCACCGTTCTGTCCAAACCACTCTCATGTATTACATGGGCTACTGCAGTAGTTTCCCATTTTGTTTCTGTGCTCCTGACCTTAATCCCCTTTGAGTCCATTCTCAACACAGATGCCTGGATGTTTTTGCTTAAACTTCCTAAGTCAAATTAAATCCTTTATTCAGCTCCCTCCAGTGGTTTCCTGTCTCATAAAAGTAAAAAACCCAAGTTCTTACTACAACCTGGGAGACCGTACATGATCTGGCTCTGTATCACCTTTCTGATCTCATCTTTGCCATTCCTTCACCTTAATCTCTCCACTGCAGCCACACTCAATTCTGCCTTTTCCCTTGAACATCCAAAGACCTTAAGGTCTTTGCACTTGCTTTCACTGCCTAAACACTGTCCCCTGTTATCTGCATAGGTAAGCCTTTTTACTGCCTTTATTCTTTACATCTTACAGCATAAAATCTACTTGCTCACTGATACTGAGTAGGAGGATAAGAATGATGTATGTTGTAATAGTAGAAGTACGTACCTGCGGCCTGTTCCTGTCCTAGGTTAGGGATAAGAGACTCTCCTTGATGAAGTGATACCAGTGATATTTATTCTGAGAAGATAAGACATCAGTGAAATGAATTAGTTTCTTAATAACTCTTCTTATATGAACTCTACCTCAAGCCATAAATTCCCTAGTCAAAACCCTTACTAAATTTGGAGAGGTAAAGCTTATCACTCTAATTTGGAGAACTTGTCATGACTTCAGCCTTGATCTGGGATACTTTTTGAAACCTGACACACACATTTGCCCAGGATTAAGACCATCTGCTCCAAGAATCATTCTAGATAATGAGAAAGGTGATGGGAATATGTTGTGCTTATGAACAGTATAGAGGTGGAAAAAAAAAAAAGCAAATTGACATCTGCTGCTTTAAAGATCTGGTTTACTTTTATGTCTAGTTTCTTTTTTGTCCTCTTTTTTCTCCGCTTTGAATTCCTTTTCCTTTTTTCTTGTTCCTCAGAAGTCACCTCTTAGGAGTGTACTGTAGGAGGAAACTTAACTAATTTTTGACTTGATGCTCTTTCTGAAACTTTAATTCTCATTGTAGTATTTTAATTTGAAAGTTATTCTAGGTCCTTATAGTCGTTCATTCATAAGTTTATTTAAAAAATTTTTTTTTATTTTTGAAGATTTTATTTATTCCTTTGAGAGAGAGAGAACAAAAGTAGTGGGAGAAGGAGAAGCAAACTCCCTGCTGAGCTGGGAGCCTGTTATAGGACTTGATCCCAGGACCTGGAGATCATGCCCTGAGCTGAAGGCAGACGCTTAACCATCTGAGCCACCCAGGCACCCCTATTCATAAGGTTTTTATTAGTATACTTAACTACACTCAATTCAGAAGTCCTTGATTGTTTATTTATATTTTGTAAAATTTGCCTGTGGTTAGTAAATATTACAATTATTTTTCCCTTGCTAGTCTATGTGTAAATAGTTATTCATAAAAATACAAAATTTTTAAAAATAATTCCATCTCTAAGAGGCAAATATTGTTAACATTCAAATATTTCCTTTCAGTTTTTTAAAATGCATTTTGACATATCTGTGGATACAGTAATATCTTTAACTTCATTACTTTACTACATTATATTAAAACAATATCATGACATATAACTACTTTGGAAATAATAATATAATTTATTTAACCATATTTCCAGTGTCGATAATAATGTACTTTGTTTAAATTTTTTACTACTGTTTTTTAAAACTTTTTACTATTATAAATAAAGCTGCAATAAACATCTCTCTTTATTGTCAGTTCAGACTATTAGTATTCATTAGAGAATATTGATTATGCAGACATAGACACAGAGGCACAACACCCATAGGGGCAGGGAACCATTCCTTTTATGAAAAAGCCAGTAAGAACATTTAATAGCATACAGTTTATTCTTAGTTAGTTCATACATAAAGATAGTCTTGTTTAAGTTCGTAAATGTTGAGAATGCTCATGAAGTTTGAAGGCGACTTGCCTGCCACTTGAGAAATGATCCAGAAGTGTTAAATTATTGAACCTTAAGGAGTTGTATACAATGATATCCCGCTTTGGATTGTGCAGTTTAAAGAAATCATAGACTTTTTTTCCAGTGGAACTATTTTTAGGCTTTGTAGGCATATTTTTCTATCTTAATTTAAATATCATCCCAGCCCATTTAACTTTTAACTATTTGGGTGAGTAAATGGTTCTGAATGGTATAAAAGTATGGAGAAACTAAGAAAACAAGTAGAAACGCTATCCAGTTGGGGCATGATCCTAAGTAAAGAATATAAAATTTTATGATAAGCCAAGAAGAATCTGTGTTTCCATTTATACACATTATTTCAGGAATGTATTATGTGGATTGAGGTCCAAATTAAGTCATGTCCAACAACCATATAATAATGGTTAACATTTGTTGAGCTTATTGTGTATCAACAACTGGGAAAAGGCCTTTTGTTTCACTGTTTAAGTTTCATATCAACCCTGTGTGGTGTATTATTATTCCTTATTATTTTATAGATCAAGTAGCTGTGGCTGAAAGTATTGTTGAAAGGTGGTAGAATTCAAATCTACATAATCTTGGGTTCGGAACCCACAATATTAAACTCTGTTATAAAGCCCACTGTATAGTTCCATTATACATGGAATAATGTGGTCCTATCTTTAAAGGATTCGGCAAATAGATTCTATAAACTTCCATTGTTCATTCTCATCAAAATTCTTTCAATGTTCAATAATTTTAATGGTGGAAAATTTATCTTGATATCTAAGTTAAACGTTACTTAAAGGATTCCATTGCTGGGCACCTGGCTGACTGGATCAGTAGAGCATGGATCTCAGGGTCATGAGTTCCAGCCCCTATTGAGTATAGAGTTTACTTAAAAAAAAAAAAAAAAAGATTCCATTGCATTCTGGTGAAAAGGGATGGTGAAAAGGGATCCTAGCATATTACCATCCTCTGTGAAAAGGACCCCCATCATCCTTCTTCAAGCCACTCATTCTCCTGATTATAAAAATTTAGTTTCTTTTATTTTGCTATGGCATTACAGTTTTTAATTTTTTGACTTTCTTCAGATTTCTTTTCCTTATATATGCTTTTCCCCCAGAAAAATATGTTAGTGGTGGAATTCAGAATGCTGAAATTTGTGAAAGATCACACTGCTTTCTTTCTCAAAAATAAACAGTATGCTACTCTTTAGACCTGTAGTATTCATTACGTCAAGTTAATTATTCATTCTAATCCTGAAGGATTTTACTTAATACTTATGTTTATTCCTCATCCACATGTATTTTTCTAGATTTTTTTCCAATAAATTTGAGTAATCTAATAATCCATGCAACAGCTAGATGAAATTATTTACTTAAAAGTAAGATTTTCAAATATATTTTCACATTAATTTTATTACTCACAAGTAATAATTGGGGCTTAGCTGTAATACTCAGGTGAGTTGAGCAAAAGTTACACTAATAGGTTATCTCCAGTTCTTACTAAACTTACTTTTCGAAGAGTTAGGTCTTCTTAACTTACTGTTTCTAATCGAGTTTCTTTTTCCTCTTTCTGTCAATTTTCTCTTAGTTTTTTTTTTTCCCTCCCATTTCTCCTCCTTTATCCAATTTATTAAATTGATTTATTTCATAGTATTCATTTCATTGTCAAAAAAGATAAAATCAGTTACCCTCAGTGGTAGGTTGAGAGGAATGTGTAGAGGAGACAAAGATGAAGAGAGAAAACTGAAAAAAACTTTGAGCACAGGGAAGGGGTTGAGTCATATTTTCCCAGAGGTTCCCTTAACAAATCATTAGTCTCATACACAAAACCTAACAATGTGGAGGGTTCCTCTGGAGGATACACACCCATCAAGAGAAATCAAAGTAAGCTAGTATGTTTTCTTCCTCTTAGCATGTAGCCATTTATCTAAGTTTTAATTGTTTTTCTACATTTGCATGCCATTTATATATGTGTTTGATTAAGTATAGATGGGGATTGTATCAACTTTTATGATTTCTATACGATCTAACATCTTTGAGGTACTAAATATGTGTTTTATCACTTATTGTTATTTTTAATGATAATTCTATGATGCAGGCAATATCAATTCGGGAAAATAAGGATTTAGGTTATACATTATTTTAGTTTAAGCTGCATGTTAAATCAGAGTTTTTCCCCTAATTTTTCTGCTACAAACAGAGTTTTCAATGGGAGAATTTATTGTCTCAGTCATAATAGCAAACAGTATACTTACTAAATAAGGAAAATTTTATTCTTTAAGCAAATTAGTCATTGGGTCACAGAGCATATCCACTTCCAAAATTGTTAAGATTAACAAAATAGCTTGCTCCTTAACACTAATAAAAATAAGGGAAGAAGAATACTTTGGTATAAGTCCCTGAAAATTAAAGAACTTGGGAGTTTGGGGTCCTATTCCTGGAGATAACTTGCATTCTGTCCCCTGGAATTTCTCTTAACTCTTTAAACTTTAATTTCTTTAACAGAAAACAGCATCGAGAATAGTAAGCATCCTGGATTATGAATTATAATGATTAATACTTGTATAGATGGAAATATATGATTAAATGTTTTCATAGGGCAGAATCTTGGAAAAAATTCTGATCCATTTTGGCTTTATGGACTATTAGAGGAAAGAAATTGTAGAGAAAAGAGCCTCTCTGAAAACTGTTGTAAGAAATTGTTACTGCTAATAAAGAAAAAGTTACGAACTCCAATGCCTAAACCAATGCGGATGAGTTAATTTGTTGTATTACCTAATTTACTCACTTGAGAACTTTACTGACCTACTCTACTGTTCTTAATGAGATGAGAACAAAATGGCATTTAACAGGGGACTGGAACATCCTAAACCTTTGCGTTTTTGCGGGATCTCCTAGAGAAATAAACCTTCTATTACCCTGAGGCATTGTCACCCAAAAACACTTCAGAAATAAAAATAGACTTAGCTTCCCTGAAGACTTTTTTTTGTAGCCAAGTTTACTGATGGCCTGGGGCCTTGAGTTAAAAATGGCCGAAGGGCTCTCTCTGCTCCCTGTACTCAGTCTACAACTGAGTGGTCTTCTTGCTACTGAATAAGTGAAGTCCAATCAGCCATCAAAAAAAAAATAGCAAGTAGGAAATGTGTATTTGGAGTAAGTACTAAGGAATAAGAGTTTGTCCCAATTCCTGTAGCAGAGCTGATCTAGATCATCTGTTCCAGGCTTTTTTGATTCTTTTCCATCTGCTGCTTGGAAGAATGGATATTTTCAGAGAAAGACCGTTTGCCTAAGTGTTTAGAGTTGCCCACTGGTCATATCAGATCAAGCCAGGACAGCTGAATAGGAGTACACCTGTGTAAATTGCATGACAGAGAGAACAAAGTGGAGAACATTAGAAGAGAACAGTTAGTCTTCCATTGTTATAGAAGCAAGAAAGGAGGGAGACGTGAGAGAGGACAAGAGAAGAGACTTTAAGACAAAGATTTCTTTCATGTATGAATAGGCCCAGAGCCTTATTAACTTTGAAGAAAGTTCCCAAGACATGACACTTAAAGAAATATATCACACCCTTGACACTAATGGTCAGTAAATTGGTCCTCAATCCTGACCACATGCTATCACTCTTCCTGTACTTTGGGCAAGTGGAAGGAAAACTATGAGTTTTTCTTGGGCAACAACCAATGTTCGTGAGACTGTCAAATGTTTGAAATCTATAAATCCTTTTTTTAATATATTTTTTAAAGATTTTATTTATTTATTTGACAGATAGAGATCACAAGTAGGCAGAGAGGCAGGCAGAGAGAGAGGAGGAAGCAGGCTCCCCGCTGAGCAGAGAGCCCGACGCGGGGCTCGATCCCAGGACCCTGTGATCATGACCTGAGCCGAAGGCAGAGGCTTTAACCCACTGAGCCACCCAGGCGCCCCTTTTTAAAATATTTTTAAAATGAGGTATAATTAGCTATTTGTAAATTCTTTATTATTTTAAATATTTACATATTTATTTTTTGTATTATTTTCTTCCAGAAAGATTAATTTGTGCTGGTTAAAAGCCGGCTAGTATTAAGAAAGCATACAAGTAAGAGAGAAAGTAGTTACATAATCTTTTAACTGAGTAAGTGACTGTGTATGCTGTTAGGCAGACCTTCATTCATCCTAGCTTCAAATCTCTCTAGACACCTTAGCTCTTCTCTCCACATTTTGTTTTTTTCTTTTCCACCTCAAGTCAATCATGAAAGCAGCAACACAGCTCAGGTAGGTTACTATAAGGCCCACTCTGATCTCTTCATTGTTCCTCAAAGTGGTCAGGTTCCTACTCTCTCTTCCCTCCTAGATTGATGGTATCAACTGTGGACAGGACATTGGACATACTCCCTGGTATAAAGGTAATTGGGAGGGAAAGTACAAATTCATGTCCTGAAATTCTATATAAATCATAATGGCAACTTTCCTTTATAAAAATTGCTTAGACATTGGCTATAAAGTAAAATGGATTATTTGAAATAACTATAATAACATAGTGGTACAATCCCTTATAGAACATAAAAAGAATATTGGGCATATTGTGTCAGAGGAATGGCTTGGCCAATCTTATGTTTATGACAAGGTATATGTCTAAGAAAAAGCAAAGAAAAGAGGTTTTACAAGACTTATTAAGTTTTACAGTTTAAAAAATTAAAGTATAGCATATATACAGAAAAGTACTCTGCCATCTTTTGTGTAGTTAAGTTTCTTCCATGAGGCAAGGCCAGCTAATGGAAGATTCTCCCAGTCTTCAATTAGATGAGCAAACCTAAAAAACTAGTGTATTAGCTACATCATTTTGAACTTGGGGATTTCACAAACTCTCAAATTGGAGCAAAAACCCTGAGGGATTTTGCTTTTGTTATAAAGATATCACTATCTCACTATTAGCCTTATTTAAAAAAAAAAAAAAAAAGTCTTAATTCTTGGGTCACTTTCCCAGTGTCATCAGCAAATATACATTCTTTATGTGAATTAGTTACCACAAATTGAATTATGCCTCATATCACAATCATTAGTTAGGAGTTTCCTTACCATGTAAGTTCATGAGTATTGGTGGAATACCATTGTTAACCATATGTGACTGTACATGAAACCACTTACATACATACCATATGCTGTCTCACAGTATTAATAAATTCTCATTTTAAATTTTTAAGTTCGTGTTTCCTTGAGTTAAAAAATTGAAAAGTTATCTGTCATGCCTTCAGAACATTGCTTCTGTTGTATCATACTCTGTTGAAGGTCTTCAGTGACCCCCTGTTGCCTGCAGGAACTAGTGCACCTTCCAGGAGTCTACACTCTGTGCTCTTACTGCGTGACTGTCTCTTGCTATTCCTCTGCCCTCACCTCCCCTGCTGCAGCCGTAGATGTTAATTTATACAAAATGGGAATGTATCAGTCAACCTTAATGAACTCTCAATGAAAGACTCTTGGTTTTTCTTTCAGATGTATATATTGGGTTCAGTTACTGATAGAGCTTATGCTTCCTTTCTCTCCCTTCTTATAACTGTACCTAATGTCTTCACATTTCTGCCACCTTTGGAATGACTTTTTCATTCAGTTCCTATAATAGTATCATAGCTCAGTTCAGGTCCTTTCTTTTACATAAAGTCCTCTAAGTTGAATATATAATTAGCTTTAAAGTGTTTTCATCCTTCTTAGGAATTTAGCACACTTTTCCTATATTGTACTGGCCAGTAATACTTACTGCCTTTTTAATGTCAGTTGTAGTTTTATGTTGCTATTGGATTATATTATTTAGTTTTTCATCTGTTTATAGCTTGTTTCCCCTCTAGAGTATTAAAATCACTTCAGGGCAAGTAGTATGTCATATATAGTCTTTATAGATATGTATATGTGTGTATGCATATTTATATAGACGTGACTACTAATTGATTATTAATAGATGTGGATATATTTTTTGAAACAGCTTTACAATGAATTACATATTTGCTTTGAAACCACAAAATCAAGTGAAGCTATGCTCCGGCAAAGTGTTGTTAGTCTTCAGGATCAGCTGTTTCAAAAAGAACAAGAAAATGTTGAATTAAAAGAAAAGCTTCAGGAATCACAAGGAGCACCCTATCCTTTACCGCAAGACAGTGATTCAGAGCCCTTGGAACAGGTGAGAGACATTTTCTAAAAATGTTACCCAAGCAATATCATATTAAATTGTCTCCTACAATTGACTAAAAAAAGTTTAATTAGTATAGTGGAATATAAGATTTGGTAGATTGTTTCGTTTTGTGCTATTTTCTTATACTTTGTAGACATGAATATTATATATAATACAGATTCATATAGAAATGCACATAGAAATACAGGGTATAACTGGCATAGTTATTATGATGAAACACTTGACTGAAATATAATAACAGTGAATAAATCGCTCATGCCCATTTTGAGACTTAAACTGAATGAGGTAGTGGAATGGAAAGAATATATAATAGGAAGTCTTATAAAGTAGTTGCCATAATGCCTGATACATGATACTTAATACCTTTTAGTCCCAATTCTGCCACTGTCTTAAAGTGTGGCTTGGCAATTTTGACTTCTCATTATGTTATTAAGGGTCACTTATGTTGTTTGGTATAGCTTTTTTAAAATTTTTACTGATCTACAATATTCTGTTTTATGTGATTATATCATATCTACTTGTATGTTCACTTGTAGATAAGTGGGTTATTTCCAGTTTTTGCTATTATGAATAATGCTGCAACTTACATTTTCATGCATGATTCTTGGACAAATATGCATACATTTAGGTGGAACATGTATCTAGGAATGGAAATCCTGGGTTTTGGGTGAAAATGTTACTTTCACTTATTTTTCAAAGTTTTTTCATCAGTTTTACTCCCACCAACAATGTATATTAAGACATCTGGCTGATTCCCATCCTCTTTAACACTTGGTATTGTCAGACTTCATAGTTTGTTGGCAACTAACGAATTCAAGTATGATTTTTTATTTTGATCTACATATGCATATCACTGATAAAGCACATCTTCAAATGATTACAGGGCCAAGGGTATGCCTTCTTCTGTGAAACATCTAATTACATCTTTTAATCATTCTTCTACTGGATTCTTTTCCTATTGATTCATAAAAGTTCTTTATTTTTTTTTTAAAGATTTTATTTATTTATTTGACACAGAGAGAGATCACAAATAGGCAGAGAGACAAGCAGAGAGAGTTGGGGAAGCAGGCTCCCTACTGAGCAGAGAACCCGATGTGGGGCTCGATCCCAGGACCCTGAGATCATGACCTGAGCCGAAGGCAGAGGCTTAACTCACTGGGCCACCCAGGTGCCCCAAAGTTCTTTATTTTTCTTCTTCTCCTTTTTTTTTTTTTAAGGTTTTATTTATTTGATACAGGGATAGAGAGTACAAGTAGGCAGAGCAGCAGGCAGAGGGAGAGGGAGAAGCAGGCTCTCCACTGAGCAGGGAGCCGGATGTGGGGCTCAATCCCAAGACCCTGGGATCGTGACCCGAGACGAAGGCAGCCATTTAACCGACTGAGCCACCTCAGCGCCCCCAAAGTTCTTTATTCTTGATATTAATCTCTAGTAAGTGAAATATCTTATCTCAGTGTATACCTCATCTTTTCTTTAATGAGTCTTTTGATGAACAGAAAGTCTTCATTTTAATTTAGACAAATTAATCTTTTATAGTTAGTGCTTTGTTGTTTCATTTAAGAAGTCCTTTCCTACCCCAAAGACAGAAAGATTTTCACCTCTGTTTTCTTTTTTTTTTAAAGATTACATTTATTTATTTATTTAATTTATTTTTCTCTCTCTCTCTCAGAAAGAAAGATAGAGTGAGCACAAGCAGGGGAAAAAGAAGCAGCAGGCAGAGGGAGAAATGGGCTCCCTGCTGAGCAAGGAGCCTAATGTGGGGCTCGATCCCAGGACCCTGAGATCATGACCTCAGCAGACGCTTAAGTGACTGAGCCACCCAGGCATCCTAACACCTCTGTTTTCTTAAAGAAGTTTTAAAGCTTTGCTTATATCATTTATATTCACGATTCATTTAGGATGGTGTTTTATGTATAGTATAAAGTACGGATCCATTTGTATTTATTTACTTTTCCCCAGTACTAATCAGTTTTTCCAGCTCACCCTGTTGACATACCCTTTTTTTCCCCTTGTAGTCCTGGGCTACCTCTCTCATATATTCTACTTCAGTATACTTAAAAGTTTCTTTTTAGGCTCTGTATTCTCTGTATTCCTATACAATGTTATATTATATTAATTAGTATAGCTCCTAATAAGTCTCTATATTTGGTAGATGTACTCTTACTTTCTTACTGTTCTTTAAAGTGTCTTGGCTATGCTGGCATTTAGTACTTAAATATAACTTTAAGGTTAATCTATAAAGTTTCAGGAAAAAGCACTTGAAATTTTTCATGAACAGTCTTACTGAAATATAACATACAAATAATAAAGTTTACAAACAATAAGTGTGTAACTCTGTGACATTTCACAAAGTGAACACATCCCTGTAAATACCACTCAGATCAAGATATACAATATTACCATTTTGTAATAAACCTCTTTGAGGTTCATTGCAAGCTACTTCCATAAAGGTAACCACCATTTGACTTTGCTTATTTTTGGACCTGACAATGTTTCACCTTTAAACACCATGTGTACTATGGGTTTCTTGGTAAATATCCTTTATCACATTAAAGGTAAAATATCCTTTATTCCCATCTCTTCATAGTTTGATTAAAGTTTTTTCATTAAGAGGTATTGAGTGTATACAGTGTATCTTTAAGATGATAGTAAGGCAATTCTAAGCTTTTACAGGGAATGGTCAGAGGCCAGTGACCTAGAAGAGGTCAAATTTCATTAAAAAATTGGAGGACTTACACTACCTGATTTTCAGACATATTTATGAAGCTAAAAATAATTGAGATAGTGTGCTGTTGGCATAATGATTGACAAAATAATCAGTAGAACAGAATAGAGTCCCGAAAAATATCTACTCATATATGTCACTTTATAGTAACTCTTGAAATGATAGGGTAAGTCACTTTATTCTTTTTCAAGAACCTTCTGTGTACTGATAATGATATCAGTCAAGCCAAAAAAATCTTACACGGAACCTATTCTAAGTCAGGGACAATTTGTATATGTTACTGCTATTCACTTCTAATATACCTCTATTGTGGTCAGAGATAGTACTCTCTATGATTACTGTATTTGAAATTTATTGAGACTTGTTGTATCATCAGCATATGGTTTATGTCTATTTGCAGATAATTTGTATTCTGCAGCTTTTGGTTGGAGTGTTAAATATCAGTATTAATTATGTCATTGTATTTGGTAGTGTTCAGATCTTCTGTCTTTAATGATTTTTGTATTTAATATTTTTATCAGTTTTTCTGTCATTTGCTGAGAGAGAATGTCCCTCTGATAGGTCTTTCTGATTAAATAAACCTTTTGTCATTATAAATTGTTAGTTTTAATTATAGTAATATTTTGTCTGCTTGAAACCCAATTTTACATTACTGGAGACTATCTAACTCTTTGATGGTTACATTTTACATGGTATACCTTTTCCCATCCTATTAATTTCCACCTATAGGTGTCTTTATGTTAAAGTGTACATAGTTGGGTCCTATATTTTTTGTTCATTCTGACAATTTCTTCCTTTTCACTGCAGTGTTAATCCATTTAGAATTAATATAATAACATGGTTGAGTTTGGTGTGCTGTTTTATCATTTTTTAAAAATTTATCCTGTTTTTGTTCCTCTGTCCCTCTTTCTTTCTTTTGGGTTGGCTGCTTATATATTTTTAAGAGAAATTTAAAAATTTCAGTTTTCTGTCTTCTAGACTCAGCTGTTTCTGATGATAAGTCAGAAGAATTTGTTTCATTATTACTTAAATGTGATGTACCACTTTTGTCTAGCTTCTTTTAAAAAATATCTTAACTATGATGTTTCCAAGTATGATTTTCATTGTAATCAGCCTTCTTATAGTTTTGCTGGGTTTCTTGATTTTTGTTTAAAAAATTGAAAAAATGTGTGTGTATTTATTTATTTATTAGACCAAATTAGGGGGAAGTGTTGCATGATTTCCTCAGTTATTTTTCTCAATCATCTTTTCTGCATTTGAGATTCCTGTTTCACTTGTGTTAGACTTTTTAGTGTTGTCCCCTAGATCAGCAAGTCTCTCTTCATTTTTTAAAATCTTTTAATATCTATGTATCTTCAGATTAGCTAACTTCTGTTAATTTATGTTCAATTAACTAACATTTCTGTTATCCCCAATTTGCTTTTTAAGTTTTTTCTGTGAATTATTCTTTAAATATTGTATGTTTCAGTATTAGAATTTTCATTTGCTTCATTTTTGTATTAGGCATATATCTGTGGGGTTTTCCTAATTTTTCATATCTTACAAACATTTTTCTTTAGGTCCTTATTATAATAGTTAAAACAGATCCTTTAAAATCATTATATTTTAGTTCCATATTTTGGAACTTCTTGGGTTTGTTGACTAGTGGTTTTCCTTTGCTTTTAAATATGGGTCATATACTGATGTTTTCTCTGTGCCTAATAATTTAGGATTGTGTAGTGTATATTGTGAGTGGTATGTTTAGATACTCTGGTTTCTGCTGTACTACTTATGTAAGTGTTGAAGTTTTTTTGTTTTGTTTTTAATCAGAATGTAACTAGGTTAGACTTAAACTCTAAGCCCTGTTTTCCTTCAGGTGGGTACAATTAAATTGCTCTTATGTTCTTTTAACCTTATTTGTTTAGAGGTCTTGCCTAGTACATGAAGAGTTGAGCAAACAGCCATAGTTTTGGTTCTCTCTTTTCTTGGATTTCCTCTTTCTGGCTGCAGTGGCAGGTCTGAACTTTGTTTTGTACGTTTCTACTAGAATTTTAGCCTTCGCACGTACTATCTGTTATGGTCTTCCTTCAGGTCAAAGTTCATAAAAAGGGGAAGGTCACTCAGTGTTGTTCTGTTTTCCAAGTATTAATTCTCATCCAGATTCTTCCTGTGTTTGATTATTCTCTGTTACCTTCAGGTAGTTATTTTTATATTTTTCCTCAAGAGTTTAAATAGTTGTAGGCAGGAGACTTAATCTGATGGAATCAGCTCAGCCATTATTGTTAAGTGGAACTCCTCCCTAGTCTTGTAACTTTTTTAGAGTGAGTTTTAATTTACTTATAATCACTTCATGCAATGCAAGGAACTTAATACATTCTCCTATATTTTTTCACTTGTTTTTCCTATCTTTGTCTTATATTTTGATCTTACATGCATTTTTACCCTCTAAGACATTATCATTACTGTCATTAAAGAATCAGTATTCATATAGAATTTTTATTCACCTGAGTGTTCTTCCTTCTTCTCTGCAATTCTGTGTTTCCCTTCTGTATTAAGCACTCCTCCAGTGTGGGTAGATCTGAGAGAGCTCTGGGGAGAGGAGTAAGAGTTGACCTCAGAGGAGTAAGAGGAGAGGTGGGCTCACGTCTCTTAGGGCCTTGTTAGGCCACCATAAGGAAACCAATTTTACACTGAGTGAGATGGAAATCCATTGGTGTGTTTTGAATAGAATGCAACATGGAACCTATTGGAGTGTTTAAATCAAAAGATTGATAAGATCTAGCTTCAGTTTTAAAAGGCTCAGACTGGCTGCAGTATAGAAAGGAGACTACAGGAAGGCAAGGATGGGAACTGGGAAACAAATTCAAGAGGAAATTGTAAAGGTAAAGATGAAACTCAGGGAGTACTTAGATCAGGTAGTGAGACATACTTTGATTTCAAAAATAATTCAAAAGTAGAATCCACAAGATTTGAAGATGGCATAGATGTGAAGTTTAGGAAGAAAGGAGAAATTAAAAATGAATCCGTGATTTCCAGGCCTTACAAGTAGACAAATAGATTTGCCATATTCCAAGGCAAGAAATATTCTAGCATTTCTCATAACAGGAATGAGGACACTGAAGTTATACAGAGAGAAGTGGAAGCTCTGAATCAGGGTATTAGTAATAGGAATGAAGAACAATGGGTGACTCGGGATTTCCACCAATTAGTAACATAATCTTTATAACCCTTCTTTAGAATTTAGTCTGATAGACTCATCTTTTTTTTAAGATTTTATTTATTTTATAGAGAGAGTGCTTGGGGGGTGGGGTGGGGGTGAGGCAGAGGGAAAGAGAGAGAACCTCAAACAGACTCAGTACTAGGTCTTGCAACCCTGTGATCATGACCTGAGCTGAAATCAAGAGTCAGACATTTAGCCTACTGAGCCACCCAGGCATCCCTAAAGTGATCTTTTCATTCATCCATTCTTCCATCCATCCATTCATTATTCATTCATGTATTATTCCATGACATAATCAATATTTATTAAAATTGTTCTCTATTCTAGGTGCCAGGTTTAAAGTGAAAGAATACAAAGATGAATAAGACAGTCTGCTTTTATGAATTTTATAGATGGCTATGCAGACAAGAAAATAATTATTATAAACTGGGCTATAAGGGAAGTATGAGCATAATATGAACTTTGTGGAAAGAAGCTTTATGGGGAGCCTTGTATAGAGAGGAAGAAGGTTGTCAGCACTTTCACAGAGAAAGTGGACTACATGTCAGTTTGAAAATTATTTAGGAGTTTCTACCTTGGTGGAAGCAAATTATCATAGGCCCTGAGGTGAGAGTGTGTGGTATGTCCTGGATACTGAGAATAGTCTAAGTAAGTGCTTCTCAGATTTTAATATATATCCAAGTCACTTGGTGTAAGGGGTTGTTAAAATAGATTCTGATTCAGTAGGTCTAGACTGAGGCCTAAGATTCTACATTTATTTCACATTCCCAGATGATGCTGTGATAGCTGTCCAGGGATCACCCTTTGATTAATAAGAGACTAAATGGGCAAGTTGAGGGGAAATGTTAGGAATATTTTATTCTTCCATTTTTCCTATCCTATTTACCTTTTTCAAATGCTTTTATAGTGGGATTTTTTGTGCATGACTTTTGAGGGTTACATTTAGAGTAATAGATAACCTAAATTCTAGATCCCTTATCTTTGTCACCTTGCACAAATTACTTAATTTCTCTAGCCTCAGTTTTATCATTTGTGAAATGGGTATTATAATAGTACCTACCTCATAGGAGTTTTATGAAGATTACATGAGGCAATGCTGGTGGGCATTTGGAGTAATAATTAGGTTATTATTAGTTAGGTCTTAATATCATTATATAGAAAAAACACTTTTTATGTCATGTTAGTAAATTTGAAATTTTTTTCCTATATTGGTGGTGATTTATCTTCTCTTCTACCTGAGATCACTTATAATCAGAATTATCAGTGAACCAACTGACAGTGTTTGCCATAGAAAAGGGCAAAGCTAATTGGTTCATATGGGATTGAAACCTGTGACCTTTGATTTCTTAGCACCTTGCTCTTAACTAGCTGAATTCTGAATGACTGTTCTTATCTCACAGTGCTTGTTTATCTTTCTCATGCCAAAGTACAGTTTCTTGCCTTGGAGAAATAACTTGCAGTAGAGGACAACAGAGGAACCTAAGCCTTACATTTATTCTATTTACCTGTGAATGAGAGTCACTTCGTGTGGTTAACAGCAGACCACAAGACTGGAGTTGTGATTGTAACCACAGGCTTGTTTATTTTTATTTTGTTTCACTGATAGTCTATTCCTTTCTTTCCTAAGTGGCAGAAAATTGTTTTTCTGTATGTTGTTTTCTCTTATGTTCTTCTTTTTTTCAAAAATTTTTATCACTAAATATTTGACATCCATCAAAAAAAAAAAAAAAAAAAGTGTTATCTGTGTACCCGCCAGAAGCTGTCAATGAATACTCTTGATGCTACCTATGTGCTCTCCTTCGATCCCATTTCACTTATTTTCCCTAACGATAATGACTTTCTTAGATACAATTTTTAGTCTACGGCCATACCACCCTGAACGCGCCCGATCTCGTCTGATCTCGGAAGCTAAGCAGGGTCGGGCCTGGTTAGTACTTGGATGGGAGATACAATTTTTATTTTATAACCTTAATTTTTTAAATTAATTCCTGCCTATTAAAACTGTTTTCTAAAATAATATATCATTTGGTATTACCTTTATTTAAACCTTAAAAATATCAACCTCTGGGGCTCCTGAGTGATTCAGTTGGTTAAGTGTTCAACTCTTGATTTTGGCTCAGCTTATGCTCTCAGGGTCCAGAGATTGAACATGTTGTCAGGCTCTGTGCTGAGCATGGACTCTGCTTAGGATTCTCACTCTCTCCCTCTCTCTTTACCCCTCCCCCATCCCTCCTTTCCCTCAACCACTCACATGTGCTTGCTGTCTCTTGAAAGAAAATAATCATCCTCTTTGTATATTATTCTCCACAATTAGATTTTTTTCTTTAAATTTTATTTTTGTAAGATAACTCACTGCTGTTGAGTGTAGCTGTACTTTGTTTCCCCTTCTATGGAACAGTCTAATGAATAGGCTACAATTCATTTATCAACTCTTTTTGTCAATGAACTTTTCTTTCTTTTTTTTTTTTTTTATATTTTAGCTCTAGGAATTTTTACACACTTCTTCAATGAATTTTGTAGTACATGTGTCCATAACCCTATATGCAAGATTTTTTCTAGGATATATTGCTAAGGGTGAAATAGCCTGTTCTCGGTATGCAAATGTTCAGGATTACAAGAAAATACCAAATTGCTTGCCAAAGTGGCTGTCTCATATGATAGACTTCTTTTTACATTCTTAAACGGGATAAAGTAGTATCTCATTCTAGTTTCAAAGTTTGTATTTCTTTGGTGTCTAATGAGCTTGAGCATCTTACGTTTATGTTACATGAAATACCCGTTTGTGTCTTTTGCTCCTCTTTCTATTAGAATGCTTGTTGTTTTGTTGAAGTTCCTTGTTTTAGATACTAATCTTTTGTTGGCTGTATTATTATTGACCATAGTGTGAGCTTCTGTATTATATAAACCCCAAATCTCTGAGGTTTAAAATAATTTATTGCTTATTTATGTTACAATCCAGTGTGGGTATTACTTGGATTTTCAGCTTCTAAAAAGTGACTTAGAGATCTAGGCTCCTTTCATCTCTTGGATCCATTAACTTTCAACATGGCTATCAAAGTTGTCCTGGAATCATGTCTACTCCAGCCAACAAGACAGGAAAAAGGGCCTAGAGAATCATATTTAGGAAGTGCTTATGAATAAGGCTTCAAAGTGGTACATACTACTTCTGCCAGCATTGTTTGGTGAAGAGTTGCAAAGAAGACTGGGAAATATGAACCCCCAAATATTGACAAATATGTGTCCATTTCCAAAAAGAGGAAGTGGAGTTTAGAGATCAGTGAGCAGTCTCCGCTTTCAATTATAATTGTTGCAAATATCTTCTTGCTTGCAGCTTGTCTTTTCACATATTCTGTAGTATCTTTTGAAAAATAGTTATTTTATTATAGTTGAATTTCTCATCATTTTCTCTTAAACTTTGCGCTTATTGTTTCTTTTTTGTGTGTGTGTTTATTGTTTCTTGTTTAAGAAATCCTACCTTATCCTGAGCTCAGAAGATATTTTCCTATATGTTTGTCTAAAGTGTTATAGTTCTGACTTCTACATATAAGTCTTTATATGGAATTGATTTTTGTTTATTGTAAAGAATATTCAATTTAGTTAGTTTTTTTTTTTAATCTGGGTATCTGCTTGCTTCAGCATTATTTATTGTGCTAATAATCACTCCTTTTCTCAGTGATCTGTATCGCTTCCTCTTTTTTTTTTCCCCTTTTAGAGAGGGGGGTGGGTGGGTAGGGGAGAGGGAGAAAGAGAATCTTAAGCAGGCTCCATGCCCAGTGCAGAGCCCAATGCAGGTTTCAGTCTCACAACCCTGGTATCATGACCTGAGCTGAAATCAAGAATCAGACTCCTCACTGACTGAGCCACACAGGCCCCCCTCCTCTGACATTTTTTATTTCATGGATATATGGGTTCATATTTAAGTGGGTCTAATTTAGGCTCTGTATTCTGTTGTGATCTCTGAAATAACAACACTGTATTTCTTACTATAGCTTTATGATGAGTTTTGTTATCTGATATGATAGATCTATTTAATTTATTGTTCTTTAACTGTGCTTTGAATATTCTTGATCCTTTGCTCTTCAATGTAATGTCATAATCAGCTATCATGTTCCCTAAAAAACCTTATGAGGATTAGTTTGAGAAAAAATGACATTTTTAGTATTTTATATCTTTTTACCCCTAAATATGCTATATATATATACTTCAGTTGAGGTCTTCTTTAATGCATTTTTAAAATGTTTTGTAGTTTTATTCATAGAGGTCTTATATCTCTATATTAGATATGTGATAGCTACTGTCTCTTATTAGATTCTGAGTAGCTTATGTTTTTGTTGCTATTTTAGCTACTTTTTGTTAGATTTTTCTCTTGTGTATAGCAACGCAATCAATTTTTAAATGTTTATCTTATATCCAGCCACCCTGTTAATCCCTTATTAATTCTAATATGTTTTATAGATTCCTCTGGGTTTTCTGTGTAGATAGTCTCCCAGTTTTATTTTTTCCTTAAAAATCCCAATTTTTTCCCAAATTTTTATTTAAATTTTAGTTCTTAATCAAGTAACGGGCAGAAGACATGAACAGACATTTCTCTAAAGAAGACATACAGGGGCGCCTGGGTGGCTCAGTCGTTGAGCGTCTGTCTTCAGCTCAGGTCATGGTTCCAGCGTCCTGGAATCGAGCCCCACATCGGGCTGCTTGCTCCGCAGGAAGCCTGCTTCTCCCTTTCTCACTCCCCATGCTTGTGTTCCCTCTCTCGCTGTTCCTGTCTCTCTGACAAATAAATAAATAAAATCTTAAAAAATCTTAAAAATCTTAAAAAAAAATTGTAAAGAAGACATACAAATGGCCAACAGGCACATGAAAAAATGCTCAGCATCACTCATCATCAGGGAAATACATATCAAAACCACAATGGGATATCACCTCACCCCAGTCAGAATGGCTTAAATTAACAAGTCAGGAAACAAGAAATGTTAATGAGGATGTGGAGAAAGGGGAACCCTTTTACACTGTGGGTGGGAATACAAACGGGTGCGGTCATTCTGGAAAACAGTAGGGAGGTTCCTCAAAAAGTTACAAATACAAATGGAAATATAGTTTCCAGCAATTGCACTACTACATATTTACCCCAAAGATACAAATGTAGTGATCCAAAGGGGCACCTACATCCCAATGCTTATAGCAGCAACTCCACAATAGGCAAACTATGGAAAGAGCCTAGATGCCCATCAACAGATGAATAGATAAAGAAGATATATATATATATATATATATATACACACACACACACACACACATATATATATACATATATATGTATATATATATATAGTGGAATACTACTCAGCCATCAAAAAAATGAAATCTTGCCCTTTACAATGATGTGGATGGAACTAGAGGATATTTTGCTAAACAAAATAAGTCAATCAGAGAAAGACAATCATCATGTGATCTCATATGTAGAATTTAAGAAACAAAACAGGATCATAGGGGAAGACAGGGAAAAATAAAACAAGATGAAATCAGAGACGGAGATAAACCACACGAGACTCTTAATTATGGGAAACAAACTGAGGGTTGCTGGAGGGGAGGGGTGTGGGGGATGGGGTAAGTGGGTGCTAGACATTAAGGAGGGTATGTGATATAATAAGCACTGGGTATTGTATAAGACTAATTAATCACTGAACTTTACATCTGAAACTGATAATATATGTTATTTAATTGAATTTAAATAAAAAATAAAATGAACTAGTAAACTAAAAAATGTTCTTGTTAATTAACATATAGTGTAACATTGGTTTCAGGAGTAGAATTTAGTGATTCATCACTTACATATGACACCTAGCACTCATCATAATAAGTACCTCCTTAATACCCATTGTCCATGTATCCTATCCACCACTCACCTCCCTCCACCAACCCTAAGTTTGTTCTCTATCTTTAAGAGTCTCTTAAGGTTTGCTTCCCTTTCTCCCCCCTGCCCCCTTATGTTCACCTGTTTTGTTTCCTAAATTCCACATATGAGTGAAATCATGTGGTATTTGTTTTTCTCTTACTGACTCATTTAGCTTAGCATAATACAGCTCATTTTTGGGGTTTCTGTCTTTTCTTTTTAAAAATAATTCATAACTAGCATGAGAGTATGATGATTTCATAAAAATTGATACAGGATTTAGGGCTCTTATGGTGACCCACATAAATCATAATAAAAAATCATAATAAAAATAATCATAATAATCATAATGAGGTTAGTTCCAGTGACTTTAAGGCAGGTAGTGGTGGCAGGTTGAATATGGGGGGGTAGAGAGGTCTCTGCCAATGGTTTCTTCTAGACATCTGTAGATGGATGTGAGGGGATATAAGGAAACTAGATCTTAGCCCCAGTGCTTGGCCTTGCTTTCAGTCCAAATGATGGTGGAAGAAGACCTGAGGAGGAGGCCTGATATTAGCCCCCAAGGCGCTTACACTCTTGAGCCTTACATGTGACTGTGTGTGTGTGTGTGTGTGTGTGTGTGTATACGGATATAAAAAGAAAATGAAGAATATATATCTGTCATTGGAAATGTACAGTATATAAATTTGTAAACTGCTTGTACAATTACCATTTCATTATAACAGGATTAAATGTTTAAAAACATTTTTGACTCCCTAATAGTCTAACATAGGAATTGTACCTTTTTGTTGTTGTTGGTAGTGAGGTGTGTTTTTTTTTTGTTTTGTTTTTGTTTTTTTATCCTTCAGATGTTTATTTTAGACTCTGTGGTATTAGACACAATGGGTACGAAGTTACACAAGGTATAGTCCTTGTCCTCGGAGGCTTAAGGTTAATAAGTACCATCATTACCATGACTAGAGACCTATATGGTCTGGTGATACACAGGAGGCCATTAGATATATATATTTATTTACTTAGTGGGTTATTTATTTTTGGTTAACATTTTTTTTTAACGATTTTTTTTTTTTTTTTTTTGAAAGACAGAGATCACAAGTAGGCAGAGAGGCAGGCAGGGAAAGAGAGGAGGGAGCAGGCTCCCTGCTGAGCATGCAGGGCTTGATCCCAGGACCCTGGGATCATGACCTGAGCCGAAGGCAGAGGTTTTAACCCAC
>NW_019154131.1:12419660-12538299 GCF_002288905.1 Enhydra lutris kenyoni
CCCTGTCCTCATCTACTCTACATCTTCTACAGGGCTTTTTGATCAAAGTTATCTCTGTGGATCAGTGGGAAAAAGAAGTTATATATTAATAATGGTCAAAAGATAGTTTCAACTGGAGGCATTTGGACACATACTCTGTTGATCACTTCTCATCAAAATTAACTATGGTCGGGGCACCTGGGTGGCTCAGTGGATTAATAAGCCTCTGCCTTCGGCTCAGGTCATGGTCTCAGGGTCCGGGGATTGAGCCCTGCATCGGGCTCCCTGCTCAGTGGGGAGCCTGCTTCCCTCCTCTCTCTCTGCCTTCCTCTCTGCCTACTTGTGATCTCTCTCTCTGTGTCAAATAAATAAATAAATAAAATCTTTAAAAAAAAAAAAAAAGATTAGCTAAGGTCTAGCATCATACCTAATTCATTATCTTTTAGGACTGTAAGCTATAAAGGTGAATAAAGATTTTGGATATTAGGAGAAAAAATTATTGATATAATACTAATAATAATTCTTAATAAGAAAATTAAACTTTTCAAAGATTCTAGGATCTTAAGGGCAACAGATAAAATGAACTTCCCCAGACAGGGGTACCGGTTGTCTTGATTTTGCTACACCTTCAAAGCAGTACCTGAAAGGATAATGACAATTAAAGTTATACATATTTCTCATGTATGTTATACCAGTTTACAAAGCACATTGAGTGCAGTATGGATGGGGGAACAGTGGAGTGACCTGACAAACTCTACTTTGTCTAGGTGATCTAGGTCAATGTCAAGATTTAAACCATGTACACGTAATATGGTATAATGAAAATGGCTCTTCTGTGATTTTCCTCCCCCAAACTCATAACCGCAGTGTAATCATGAGAAAAATTCAGACAAATTCCAATAGAGAAGCATCCTGCAGTACACCTGAATATCATTCTTCTCATCACAACTATCAGTGTTATCAAGATTAAGTCTGAGAAACTGTCACAGCCAAGGGTTGCTGGCATGATAAGTAAATGTAATGTGGTATTGTGGATGGGATCCTGGAGCAGAAAAAGGACATTACATAAAAACTATGGAATTTGAATACATTATGGACTTTAGTTAAAAATAATGTGTGAATATAGTTTCATTACTTATAAGACATGTAGCATATTAATTGTAGGTGTTGATGATATGGGAACCTGGATGGGTAGGGGTGGGAGGTATAGGACTCT
Organism: Enhydra lutris kenyoni; assembly: GCF_002288905.1. Taxonomy (NCBI): domain Eukaryota; kingdom Metazoa; phylum Chordata; class Mammalia; order Carnivora; family Mustelidae; genus Enhydra; species Enhydra lutris. The sequence goes on from NW_019154131.1 coordinate 12,420,856, forward strand.
ACATAGATTTTTCTGTAAGTATAAAACTGTTCTAAAAAAATTAAGTCTACTAACTTTGAAAAAAAGCTTAAAGGCAGAATTATAATTGTTTTCCTTTCCTTTCTAATGTCTGGGTAATACAGTCCAAAGTTATCACTAGCAGATGACAAGGGATGAGATTATGGAAAGACTTTTATTTATCTTTCTCCTATAAAATGTGAAAATTTTATGCTCAGCTTTTATTCCTTTTATTTGAAGAAAAAATTTACATTTTGAAAAACATTTAGTGACGTGTTCATTGTAAAATTTAAGGAAGTTCAAATAGATAGGAAGAAAATTATTAACATATAATTTTTCCACTCAAAAATGACACTAAAACATTTTAGGGCTTCTTCTTTTTCTCCCCCCCCCAACCCATGCATGTTTGGCAAAATCTGTTTCTACACAGTATATTCTTTGGTAACCTGCTTTTCTCATGTAAGAGTTTATCATGGATATCTATCTGTATCAACCCTTGGTATGACTAGCATGCTAAGCCAAAGGCTTGATACATTTTTATGTGCTTTGATGTATATTTCAGAATTTCCCTAGAAAATTTTTAACAGTTTATTCTCCCATTTGAAATCTCATTTTACCTATGCTTTTAAAAATCGTTATATTAAGAGAAGTATGAAATACTTCTTGTGCCTGTATCTTCTGCAAAAGTGATAAAAGGCAAGAAAAGGAGATCAGATTTTAAAAACACTGGGAGGATGTATAAGTATTTTTGTGGACGTAAATAATCTATATACATGTGTACATGCCTACTAAGTGTCTCTGTTGAATGAATTCCAAAGCTGTGATTTTAAAATAAACTAAACACAACCCATTTTATTTACTTATATTATCATCTCCGCTCCTATGTGAATTTGAGTTAGTCAGTGCTTTCATAGCATTTTATTTTTGAAGTTCTGTTATTGTTTGTTGAAGAATTTTAAAGGACTGCTGCCTAAATATAAAATCCCTACTATGATGATGACAGTATCCACAGTTGGAACATTTTTAATGTCTTCACAACTATTTGAATTATTTATCATTACAACTTCTTGATTGAATATTCCTATTTTTACATTCGTATCTACTACATTATAATCCAGTGATAATTTAGAAAACTCATTTATTTAAACTCATTTCAAGAATATGGGATTGCTTATTGGATATACCAATAAAACTGAAGTTATGTTATTTCTATTTTATTCTAAATTTCTGTTTGACCTTGAAAAACTTATTTAAAATTTCTTTGATAAATTGTGGGATGCTAACATATTCTTAATAATTTTATTTAAAGAAAAGTGGATAAGAGCAGCTGGCTTTTAAAAACTGTTTAGATTGGAAGCCCAGTCAAAGGAAATAGTTATAATCATTGTAAATTTGCTTACATGATAGGAAAAAATGAAATAAATAATGGTTATATGGTGATTAAAAGTGGGAGGAAAGAATAGGGCAAAATTGTTTAGAGTTTGGAATTAAAGTGCTCAAAGTATTTTAATTAGATATTTAAAGAAAGGTAACGGAGTAAGTATTTAATATATTGGGAAGTGTAGTAAGAGTACAATATAAACAATACTTAGGAAAATATTTAGCAATGTAATAGAATGAAGGTTGGGAAACAAATCAGGTGATTTAAATAGATGAAAGTTCAGTAATATAAATAAATCAAAGATGACCTCTCTCATAATAATTAGAAGTTAGAATTAGGATGGTTTTGCCTATTCCCTAAAAAAAAAGAAAAGCGAGTTCAAACCAGAAAAGGATAATATTTTCCACTGTTGGTTCAGAAAAGTTAAACATATATATTTCTTCTGATATCCCTTAGGAATATCATTTAGGAAGGATAGGGTTTTCTACATTTTAAAATAAACTATTTTCAGGGCTACTGCTTCTATATCATAATTTTGAGATTTGACTCTCTTTGCTGGAAATCCAACAAAACCTTTGTTTTCACTTGATTTAGGGTTTTTTTTTGTATGTGGAGTGGTTAATTTGAATACAATATATGCATAGATTTTAATGGCCTCAAATATATTCAGTAAAGATGGTAGTAGAATTTCACAGAATGCTGGTTTTTATGAACTAATATTTCTTTAAGTTATCCTACATGCTTAATTTTTCTGTGATTTTTTTTTGTCACTATAATGTGGTACTTTCCATTAGCAGATTATCTGACACATAATTTCCAAAGAATACAGTGGACTGTATTGACTCTAAAAGTAGCAGAGTTTTGTGAGTTGTCATTATTAAATTATGACATTGAAAGATAATTAGACTTAAAGTGCTATTGGTTTCCTTTTCCCAGGTTATATTCAGTGGTATTATGACTCTTTGTGATCAAATGGTGGATTGGGTATTTCATGAGGAAATACGTATGTGTATAATCATATTTTTGAAGTAATTAAAGATGAGTGGTATTTTATCATGCAACCATACTGTAATGTTTTTCTTCTGTAATTCTATATGGCAATATTATTTTTGAAAATATTTATACGAATTCTTCGTTATTTTATTGAAAAGTGCCTTCGAGTTAGGGTGATAGTTTAGCTAATGCTAGTTTATAGTTTATTATTGAAATGAAATTTTCCTTCTCTGAATACTTATTATTTATATAATGTAATAATATTATATGTAAGTATTTGCACATAAGAAATAATATACAAAGATGTATATATATTTGCATGTATACTTTTTGAAAATAGGTATCTCAACGGCCGTCTTTATCAAGCTTAGAAACTTTAATGGTCTCACAGAAGTCTGAAATTGAGTATTTACAGGAGAAACTAAAAATAGCAAATGAAAAACTGTCAGAGAGCAAATCTACCAACAAGGGTTCCTCAGAGAAGAGCATCTGGACAAGTACTGAAAGAAAACATAAGGTAGAGGTGTTTTGTCATTTTGTGAATTTGTCAGGGTAATGTTGGCAAGGCAAGCAATGAACTTTAAAAACAAACAGCATTTACCGCTCTTGTTTATATTTCTGGAAGCTTAAAAAAAAAAATTATGTGCCAAATGCTTGAAAAAACACTGTTGTGTGGGGCACCTGGGTGGCTCAGTCAGTTAAGTGTCTGCTTTCAGCTCAGGTCATGATCCCAGGGTTCTGGGATCAAGCCTTGTGTCTGGCTCTCTCATCAGGGAGTCTGCTTCTCCTTCCCCCTGCTCTTGCATTCTCTCCTGCTCTCTGTCTCTCTAGCTCTCAAATGAATAAATAAAATCTTAAAAAGAAAATTTTTGTAAGTAGAGCGTTTGCTCTTTTTAAAGACTAAATAATGTATTCCTAATTTAATTAAATAGATTAGTAGTAGTGTGGCTGTTTTGCAGTAAGTTAACATTCTTATGTTAAAAGGTTTTGCTAAACTAGGTATTATATAAGACTGATGAATCAGGGGCACCTGGGTGGCTCAGTGGTTGGGGCCTCTGCCTTCGGCTCAGGTCATGATCTCAGGGTCCTGGGATCGAGTCCCGCATCGGGCTCTCTGCTCAGCAGGGAGCCTGCCTCCTCCTCCTGTCTCTCTCTGCCTGCCTCTCTGCCTACTTGTGATCTGTCAAATAAAAAAAAAAAACAAAAAAAACTGATGAATCACTGAACTTTCCCTCTGAAACTAATAATTCACCATATGTTAATCAACTGAATTTAAATAAATTGGAAAAATTTTTAAAAGTTTGGCTAAGTATCTCCTGTATATCTAATCCATAGATAAATTAATCTAAGTAAAAAATCATTTTAAAGTAATATTAGTTGTTAAAAGAAAAATATATTTTAACATTTCTGCTTCATTCAGATATGATATTTAAAATATTACCCATGTGGATGTGAACTATAAAGTGGAATTTAACATTAATTTATGCAATTATATAATTTCAGATTTAAAGGTATAGCAATAGAGAAAAATAAGCAAATTTTCCACAGCATATCTCTCATTTATTAATGTCTAGCTTTTCCTTTTTGTAATATTTATATTACAGTATATATACTATACTATGTATTCCTGTTATGCTGCAAAAGATTCTATGAACAGGGACTACAATAAACACTTTATAATATATTGTAAATATTATGTAATGTAAATATGTTATCTGTAGATAAATAGAAAAGTGAGGAACTTAGGACATATTTTTCTCACACTTGTTACTTCTGCAGTAGAAAATAATGATTTATATGTAGAAAATTGTTTTTCAAGGGAATTGTTTTTAGTTCTTTCCATTTTTTCCTGTGAGTAGAACTTTCTTAGTAAAGGAAGTATTTAAAAATAGACCCATGTTTCTATTATAGACTTATTTACTCCTTCTAATATTATTAGTAATTTTCAGAAGAATGAGCTTTGTATGTGTCTATACGTATTTATTTATTTAAACATGACCGCATTATATGTTTCTTGCCATTTTGGAGTAGTTTCAGAGTATTGAGCTTTATTTAAATGAAAGAAAACATTCCTAAAATTGAGATACATTATAGGGCCCAATTTAGTGGCTTGCTACAATGCGGAAGTTAAAAAATGTAGCGCTTTGATGTTTGGTTGCTTTTAGCAAAAGTCAGGAAAATGAGAGGGATATTTGGAACGAAATTTTCTTTCTTTTTCATAAGGACATGCAGTAAGTATGAACAATATGTTGCCTAGCTTAATAGTTGCTTTCACATATTCCTTCTCCAGATTGGTGTATGAAGCTGTACATAATATAAACACACATTCTTGTCTCTAGTTAGCCACATTATAGTTAATGACCATATGGTCATTATGGTATAAGATCTACTGTCTGTTGTATTTATATTCCTCAAGCATATTGTTCCTTCAGCTTCACAGTGTGTTAAACTATTTCAAAGGGGAAAAAAATCCTTTCCCTCTTGTTTCTGGTTGTCCTATCAAGTGTAACCTTGGACCCTTATAGAGCAATTAGACCAGCCTCTATCCCCTCCTTTGTAATGAGGTTTCTTGCATTTCTGAGTCTATAACCCTTTAGTCTTCCCTAATGGGACATCATTATTCTGAAAGAAACAATGTAAATGTAAATGAATATTCTCATTAACGAGTCACAGAGAAACCTTTAGCGGTAGCACTGTGGTAATTCCGCTTGTTATTTCTCTGGTATTCCATGCAGGATTTTTTTTATAATTCATTATTAGTATTCAAAATTACTTGTTCTTTAATTTTGCATGTCTTTCATAATCCAGTGTTCCAACTAGTTCAACCATGTCCTTGTTTTATTCTCGAGGAACCACCTGTGAGACGTTCAAGGTCTTTGTCCCCAAAGAGCTCTTTCACAGACTCTGAGGAGCTGAGGAATCTGAGGAAAGCGGAAAGAAAGATTGAAAACTTAGAGAAGACACTACAGCTAAAGGTGAACATTAAATAATTTCTTTAGTAATAACCTTGCAAAGATAAAGATATACCAAAGTAAACATTCACTTCACAAATCACTGCTTAGCATTTGTCTTTCCTGAATTTAATTACATGCATAAAAATGTATCATTGGTTGGTCTTGTTTTTCAGATTTCTGAGGATCATAAATTAACAAAAAATTTGCTGCTTGAACGTAAATATTTATTCACTACTTTAAAATTGTTTGGGAATACTTTGGCTTAATATTGGGAATATATTTCTTACAGTTTTTCAGAGACCAAAAAATAGAATTATAGCAAGTAGAGAATTTCTGATAGTTCTTTATGCATGACAAACATACAAAAAGAGAAAAGTGAGTTAAAAGGTATACTCGCCTAGCTCAAGTCACTTAACAACTGTCCTTTATACAGAAATTACATAATCAAAATGGCAAGTACATTATTTTTTCCATTTGACTATTTGAGGGCTTTTATTTTTTCTGCATTTAATATGGCCAAACTTATCATTCTTTATTCACAACTACCCAAAGGCCTGTGGCATATGAGATTTAACATTTAATTGAATCTCAAATAGTTTTAAGACATTTTATGACAAGACCAATGTTTTACACATGTTTAGAATCCAACAAAGCTCAGATTCTCTCTCATATAGATCACTCTTAGGGAGAAAAAGGTTTGACTTAGATTTTGTGTGCTATAGAACAAGATATGGTTTAGAGGTATAGTTAACCTAAGCTACAATTAATATTTTTTCTGCCTTTTCACTAAATGTTAAATTAATCTATATTATGCAGAGTTAGACTGTTAGTTCTAAAAGAAAGGAAAATTATCTCTGTTAATTGACAGAGACAGAGATTCTCATCTATCATTTACCAAAAATAAAATGATCAGATGACATCAGCTTACTAACAATTAGCCTACTTGAAATGTATACACCTACAGTCACTCCTTTTTTAGTTAATTATTTTTTTTTTTTTTTAGTAATCTCTCCACCATCATGGGGCTCAAACTCATGGCCCCCAACTCATGACCCCGAGATCAAGAGCCGCATGCTCTTCTGACTGAACCAGCCAGACACCCCACACGTGGAGTTCTTTGCCCATTCATTGGATTGCTCAGTAACAACTTACTAAGCAATACAGTTAGCCAAACAAGTCACTTGAACAACAAGAGACAAGATAACTGTCTATCATTCAAGACCCTAGTTAACAAGATACTCCATGAGCAGTTGGAATCTAGTATCTTAGTATCAACATGGGAGTACAAACTGGGTATTAAGAGCATGTTTAGGAAGCCAGTTTATCATCTTCCTCCTTTTGCATAATTCTTGAAATTCACATCCTGCATTAATCTGGTTTCTTCAGAGAAAGAGAACAGTAGGGTATAACCCTTTAGTCTTCCCTAATGAGACATTGTTTTTCTGAAAAATATCTATATCTATGTCCGTATATTTATCTATCCAGAGAGGGAAAGAAAGAGATCAAGAGATTGATTGATTTACTATAAAGAATTGGGTCATGCAATTATAGGGTCCAAGAAGTCCAACATCTCCAGTTGTGAAACTGAAGATCAGGAAAGCTAATTGTATAGTCTCCGTCTGGGTCTAAAGGCCTGAAAACCAGGAAGCTGATGGTATAAGTTCCAGACCCAATATCAGTCTGAGTCCAAACGGACAAGACCAATTTCTTTCTCATGCAGCCTTTTATTGTATTCAGGACTTCAGTGAATTGGATGAAGCCTAACACATTGGGAAGGGCAATATGCTTTACTCAGTCTGCTGTTGCAAATATTCATTTTCTATAGAAACATGCTCACAGATACACCTAGGAATAATGATCAGTCAAGTTACACATAAAATTAACTATCACATATCACCATTCAATAGTAACAGATCTCCACTTATTTGCCTCCAAAAGTCTGTGGGTCTTTGAAAGTCCCTTGGTTTTGGCAGGAGAGAGTAGAGCAATTCAGACATTTTTAGATCTATCCTCTTCCACCTTTTGAATTTCTAATTTCAGAAAGAGTCGCAGAAGTCACAGAAGTGTTACATTAATTGATCATTCCTTTCTTCCAATTGCTCTTTTTGATGAGGACTCAAACTTATTTACAGAGTAAAATTCCTTGTTCATACAGTTTCTTTTTCTGTATTCCTTCTTTTCTGTATTCCTTTTTCAAGCCAGTTGATGATAATATGAATTTCAAATGTATGTTTTCTTAAAGGGGGAAAATGTGAGCAAATTTTTTTCATTGTATCTTGTCATTTAGTAGAAAAGGATTTCTTGTTTTAAAGGAGCAAAATAGTTGAATGAAAAAAAGCACTATCATCAAGAGCCCTTATCCAATGAAGTGGGTAAACGAAACCTATAAAGTAAAAGCAATTCCAAAGAGAGAGATTGGGTCCAGGATATTTTTAAATTTATGGCCTCACTTTAGTAAGTATACCTGTCATATTTAGTGAAGACAGAAAACTTCTTCCTATATTTCCCTTAATTAGGATATAATATTAATATTAATACTATTACTCAAGTGCATGAGAATATAAGATAAGAAAGGAATTAATGATGTATCTGTATTAGTTTCCTAGGGCTGCCATGATAAACTGGATGGTTTAGAAGAATAGAAATTGATTATTCAAAGTTCTGGAGCCTAGAAAGTTCCAAACTCAGTATGTCAGCAGGATTAGTTTCTTATGAAACCTGTGAGGGAGAAATCTGTTCTATTTCTCTTGTAGTTTCCGATAGTTTCAGGTGTTGCTTGGCTGATAGATGGCATTCTCTCTGCGTCTTCATCTTTCCTCTTGTGTATGTGTGTGTCTCTATGTCTAAATTTCTCCTTTCTAAAAAGACATTAGTCGGGCGCCTGAACCTGTGCTACAGAAACCATTAAAAAATCATGTATTGGGGTGCTTCAGTGGCTCAGCCGATTAAGTGTCTGCCTTCGGCTCAGGTCATGAGCTCAGGGTCCTGGGATCCAGGCCCACGTGATGCTCTCTGCTCAGGGAGGAGCCTGCTTCTCCCTCACCCTCTGCCTCTTTCTGTTTCCCTCTCTCAAATAAATAAATACAATCTTTTTTAAAACATATAAAAATAAAAAGGCACCAATCAACTGGATTACAATAATGACTTCATTTTAGCTTCATTTCTTCTATAAAAACCTTATCACCAAATACAATCACATTCTGTGGTATTGTGGCTTAGAATTCCAACATACCTTTTTGGAGGGGATTCATTTCAACCCCTAACAGTGTTTTATGGTTTTTAATATGCATTTGTTAATCATGGTGCTCCTTTTGTAGACCATTACCTATTAATACATGTTGAATTTTTGTCCTGGCCTTTCCCATATTGGCATTGTATTGAACACTGCTTTGCCAGAAGCTAATGGGAAAATGGCAGAGAAAAATGTTCTGTGCTCAATTATCATAGCCAGGGGATTGAAATCTTTCATTTTTTTGTGAGCTGTTGATACACCAATGTGTATTGTGAATCTATAGCAAGATATATATACTTTATTTCCCAGATTTACTTGATTATGTTATAACCATTGATGTTTCCCAAAGACTTCTGTTCCATGGAAGTTACTGTTGAAAACACTAAAGTAAACACATGCTTTATGGCACAGTAGAAGGTTGGGTCCCAAGCTGATCACCAAGGGGGACTGAAGAGGGAGAGTAACAAATAAGCTTCACCAGATAACCTCCACGATGGAACATATGTGGGCACACTTTGATATATTTAAGTGATGGTCTTTATTATATCAGCAGTAAGTAATGCATATTATTCTAATACTAGTAATGAATTTTATAAAAATATTAATACATTATCTTACTTAGCTTATTTTGTGGATAGTTGTACATGTTTTCAAGGTGGATGGCCAAAAAAGCCATTAATAATAGAAGAGATAAAAACTGTTATTCTAAAAATCCCACCCATTTCCAAATCCTAGCTTCATAAATGTAGTGGACTAACAATTTATAAAGTATAATTTGGAAATTAATGCATCAGAGCTTTACAAAATCCTTTACTATACTTGGGATCACTAATGCTGTGAATCTCTGCTTTATGAATTTTAATACATTTGACAACTTAGTTCTAGTAGCACTTTTCTATACTGTTTAGTAACGTCAATATGCCCTTTGATTACAATTTAAATGCCTTTTATTTTTCAATGTCTAACATGCATTCTTCATACATTCAATTTTATATACTCTGCTGAATTAAACATCCATGGGATCCTTGGTATTTTATAAAAGTTTTTTTTTTAAACTTTCTGAAGACTTTGCTATCATTCTGTAAAGATTGAGCCACTGTTTTCTTAACAGGACTTATGCTCTTAGTTTGCCTATGCCTGTCAAGGGGCCTTTGACCAAACCGTGGTAGATTTGATCAAGAATCATTTTTGTTCTTATGAACTCACAAATGTACTTGCAAGTATCATTGAGGCAAGTCAGGTGATACAGCCTATCTACTTTCTCTTTTTAAGTGTTTCAGTCATTTAGATTTGTTTGTATACAGAAATTAGAGTCTCTAGTTTAATTAGTTTAATTGCAAAATACAAGAAAGGTAGTCAGTAAATATTTTATTGAATGATTTAAAAAATAGAACTAACTCAGTGACTGTCCTTGAGATTTTTTTGTGTGTCTCTTCTTGAGCAAACGTAGTTATTAGTAATAATAAATGTATCTTTCACTCTTTACTTCTGATTTTGTTTTAAGATCTTTGTAGTATTTCCCAAATGAAGTACTACCATTTTGACTTAGGCTATTATATGGGACTTAAAGAATCATAATCCACACTATGGTTAACTTGCATTTCTTAGAATATTATAAAAATTTTTTGATTATTCTTTTTACACATTAAACACTTCTTTTGAGATATCTAACTTTTGCCTGAAGACTTCTGCTAAATCTGTTCTTGCACTAGAATAGAGAAAAATGTTTTTCTTTGAACATATATTATCTATCTTATATTTACATTTCTATAAAATTTTGTCTATTTCTGGAGTAGGTCAAAGAATAATAGTCTCTAGGACTAATTTAACCCATGCATTACAATTTGGTAAGAGCATTCAGAAAGAACAAATCTATGGATGAATGCATTTAAAAATAATAATTATTATAAATTGTGCCTATCAAATTGATTTGTCAAATAATCTCTGGTTTACTTTCATTTTTGATAGCTTAGATCTTAGTAATTTTGTAAGAAATATGTAAACACTCTAGCATTAGGTATAGTAAATTATGAAGCATGTAAAATTAAAGCAGAAAGCTCATCTATAAAACTACTTTCCTATAATCACTACCTAATGGAAGGACCACCTATTTCAATTACTATAGAAAAATTAAAACTATTTGCTAATATAAATATATTACACTAAAGTTTTAGGCAGCAGAGGTGCTTTGAGTGCTTTAATTAAGTACTATGTCTAGAACAGAGCCTGGTACAGTGTGAGTGACATATAGGACTCAGAAAATTTTTATTGAGTTTTTTTTTTTTTTAAGATTTTATTTATTTATTCAGTAGACAGAGATCACAAGTAAGCAGAGAGGCAGGCAGAGAGAGGGGAAGGGAAGCAGGCTCCCTGCTGAGCAGAGAGCCCAATGCGGGGCTCGATCCCAGGACCCTGGGATCATGACCTGAGCCGAAGGCAGAGGCTTTAACCCACTGAGCCACCCAGGCGCCCCTTTTTATTGAGTTTTAATCTTTGATTTAATAGCATAAGACAGTTGATTTCTATTTGAGAAGAAAGGAAAACCTTGGGTATAAATTCAGTGATTAATGGTACCTAAAGCAGTACTGAAAAATGCAAAAATAATGACAGTACTAACAATAATAAACTCAGTTTGTTCCATTGATTTAACAGAGGATTTTTGTGAAAGGCAACAGAAAATATCTGGATATCCCATTTTATTAATTTTTACTTGGGGCAGTCTTTTAGGTTCTGTTTACTTAGAGTTTCTAGGGACTCTTAACACAGACTTTTAATGATTCCAAAACACTGGATTTGTATGTAATAATTTTAAAGAAATTTATTGTAAACTAAGAGTTTATGGGGAAGGAATTTGATTCAATGACAGATAATTAGAGAAAGCTATTAGAATTTAACAAAGTACTTAACTATGTTTATTTGAAAATTGTGTTTTGACACAAATCTTTTCTAGTACCTATACATTTCTTGTAATTAGATTATTAATAATTTGTAAAATAGCCTATTTAAAATCCTCATAAATCTCATTAGTTCTTAAGGAATCCAAATAAACAAAATGAACTTAGGTTCATTTATAAGAATATAAGATTATTAGTTACTTTTCTATTTGGTTAATTTAAATTATTTCACATACTTAATATTAGAAGGCTTTTTGTTAAAAGAAGTGAAGTTATATTTGGATTTTTAACAACAGTAGGGAAAACTCAAGGTCAAGGTTAAATCATTCATTGGTCTTAGAAGAAGAGAGATATAAATAGCTTTTATTTTGAAGATGGAGAAACTGGTACACGCTGAATTTAAGTAGCTATGTCAAGATAAAATTTACTAACTTTGAGCAGCAAGACTTGAACTCTTCTCAGCCCTTAACACTCTGCATGTAATAGGCTCTTAATATATGGTTCTTTAATTGAAATGAACAAAATTCAATTCAGTATCCTGAATTTTTAACCGTGGTATTAAACCATGCTACTCTTTAGCAAGTTTGCAATTCCTGTGATCTGTATATCTTCTATAACTCTTCAGGTAACATTTATTCTGATTGTCCCTTTCAAGTGTTGCCATTTCCATGCTTTTTCATTAAGCACTTCCATTTCCAGATGGCATACAGATGGCTTGGTACACGGAGTCAGATACTTCCCAATAACTACTTAGATTTATTGAAGCTATCCTACTAGGCCTGTATTCAAAATAGAATGACAAAATACTCATATTGTTGAGACAGGTAGATTGTAATAAAATAATACAAACTCTGTATTATCTTACAGTTGAGATGAGAGGTAGATGGTCCAGGAAAATATAAATTTGGCTTCTTAATAATAAGGACAGTTAATACCTGGGAAGAGGAGAAGGAAAGAAGCTAACTTTTGCTTTGTGCCTTGATAGGACAAGCATAGTGCCAGAGGCTTTACCTGTATATTCGCTCATTTAATTTAGTCATCATAATTTAAATCTCTATGCTCTTTTCCACGTTTTACAGAAAAAAAAAAATTGAACCAATTTAAATAGTGTTCTTAAGATTATGCAGCTAACAAGAAAGAGCTCCAAGAATAGAATTCAGGTTTTTCTAACTGCCATGAGCCTACTCTTGTCATCTCACTGTAATATTACAGAGTACCTGCTTGTTCCCTTCACTAAATAAATATACAAATTCTTTCATGCAGAAATATAAAAAGTTGAAAAAACAAATTTGAAGTTTACAATGGCTAAAAAACCTCAAGAAGTTACTTACTTTACTTTGAGAAACATCATGCATAAGTAATATAAATACATCCCCTAAGAACTGGAAATTTGGCCTTTATAAGTTCATTTTCTGGGTATACCTAAAAATGAACACATATTTCATGTACTCTACCTAGAATATTTAGAAGTTGTTGACTTTAATTGTCCAATCTAGTAACGTTTTTATGACCTCTTCAAGAATACGAAGCCCAGTGCTCACATTTCAGTTCTGTATCGTACGACTCAGAAGGTTAAGCTCTGCTACTTCAGACATAGGTCCAAACTGATTTATTCCTCCTGTGTAATCCTTATGCTTTATAAAACTAATCATGAATCCATGGGTGGAAGCACTGATCTTACCATGATTTGTATTTTTACACTAATTATATGTACAGTTATAATTAATAAAGTAGTCATGTGTTATATACGGACAAATCCTTTTGTGGAAAAAGAAAAAAAATCCGTAAAATTGGCTTATGAATATTAGTATGTGTACTACTAATTGACAACAGGGAAAGGAATGAAACTAATTTTGAAATTACTAGCAGCTTAAAAATGCAGTAAGTGGGTTGAATTTACCAAGCAAACCTATTTTGTGACCTTAAGAGTCCTTCCCTTTCATCTGCTTAAATAAGTATTACAGATTAATTTATATTTACTATTTTCTTTCAAGTTTCATATTAAGATGAGTAACCTTTTATTTGAAGCATTGTACCAATACTTTCTTTAAACTTGTGTGCTTGCTTTTTGTGTTCTACAGAGCCAAGAAAATGATGAGCTAAGAGATGCCCATGAAAAACGCAAGGAAAGGCTACAGATGTTACAGACCAACTACAGAGCAGTAAAAGAGCAATTAAAACAGTGGGAAGAAGGCAGTGGCATGTGAGTTACATAGCTCATAAAGGCATTTCCCTAAATATTAAATGGAATGGAGTAGCATCATATAGGTGTTTTAATGGCTTTTGTTTGATTTTAAAGATATTATTTGGTATTCAAATCTTGAATGTGAATTTTTAAAGAGATAATATAATAAATGAAAACAGATAAATATGCTGCCAATAACTAGAGATTTTCCTGTCATTTGTGGAATTCATAATGTAGGTGATTATGAACTACTGTGTACATTTTCAGTATCAATAGAGTAGCTTTTGATACTTTAGAGTAGTAAAAATAGTTTACATCCATATGATTGAAAAAATTAAATAACTAAAATAATGGTATTATGAAGTCTGTAACTTAAACAGTATTTAAGTTTTTTTTTTTTTTAAGATTTTATTTATTTATTTGACAGACAGAGATCACAAGTAGGCAGAGAGGCAGGCAGAGAGAGAGAGGAAGGGAAGCAGGCTCCCTGCTGAGCAGAGAGCCTGATGCGGGGCTTGATCCCAGGATCCTGGGATCATGACCTGAGCCGAAGGCAGCGGCTTTAACCCACTGAGCCACCCAGGCGCCCCACAGTATTTAAGTTTTAATTGAAAGACCAGAGAAATAGGAAATTTACATACGTAGTTAACTCTCTGAAAACTACTTCAACCTAGTATGCAATTTGAAAATCTTTACTATCCATCAGTTTGTTCTGCATCTTATCTGAATGAATTGGCGGTCTCAGTTCAATTGCTCTGAACAGGTGTTCAGAGCTTGGTTAGTTGTAAGTGGCTCCCTTGTTAACAGTATCAACAGAGGGCAAAGGACTGAATGAGTACAGAAAATCTACTACCCTCTCATCTTTCGAGATGGATCCTTTAGGGCAATGTTGATGATACACTTTGGTCTGTTCTATAGAGAAATACTGTTTCTAAATTGGCCAGTACAGCACTTTTACAAAATAGAAATGAGTTTGTTTTATGTACAGAAAATGAAAACATAAAGGGCATTTGGCATGTTTTGTAAGTAATTGTCACGTCTAATTTTTTCCTTTGAAGGATGGGAAGTATTTCATATCACTTGTCAGTAATAGTAGTGATAAAGTACTGATAAAGCAATTTGTCCCGCATTTAGCCTCTCCTCACCTACCTTTTGTAGTCACCAGAAGTGTGAAAAACTATTTTCTGACATATTTACTGTCAATAGTGTGTTTTAAGATTGAGCACATGTACCACAGTCAGCCTGGTTGACAACAAGTTCTCAAAGAGTTGACTGCTTATAATCCTTTTTGAGAAACTGACCATCCTGCAATATATATTTCATTATTACTAGAATGAATCAGAGAAGTCGACCTAAGACCATCATGTGTCTGCTAAAAGTTTGCTTTCCACAGTAGCATTTTAGCCTTTTGGAAATTATGACATCGGATTGTAATTTTTTTTTTTTTGACATGGGATTTTAATTTCAACATACTTGGGTTTTAGAAAATTCATTCCATAAATAATGAGCTTGAATTAGGGAATGTATAAATGAATTTTCATTGTACTTTGAACATATTAAGGAGGAAAACAACTTCATTTTAAAAATAGGACTCATATCAGAAAAATAAAGAGAGCAGATCCCCAGCAACTTCGACAAGAAGATTCTGATGCTGTGTGGAACGAACTGGCCTATTTCAAAAGGGAGAACCAGGAGCTAATGATTCAAAAGTGAGTTTCTTTTTTAACAATATGGACTTAGATAAACATTTAGGAGAAATTTTTTGCAGCTTAAAGGTCATGAGAGAAATACCTTATAAAATTTGAAAGTAAAAAATCTGGGGTTTGTTAATAAAAATAAAAAAGATGTATCTTTTAAAAAAAAAATATATATATATAAAATACAATAACAAGTTGCACATTTGCTAGCTGTAGCCGAAACTGTATAATATGATCTAGGGATTGTCTTAATTAATGTGGCTCTCATCTGTTGGAGGTGTCGCTCTTCATTAGCCTGTATTTTAGACACTGCCGTGCTTCATTTTTGGAATGAGGTGGAGAGGGGATAACCTAGCCAGCCATCCTTGTTTGATCTCCTGGATACATACGCAATGCAGAATGCCTGAGCTCTCTTGGTTCCCTGCCCTGTCCTGCTAATCCCAGCTGAGCTCATTATGGTGTAGCCTTGCTGCTACTCTTGGAGCCAGAGCTGTCCAAGCTAATTACTGGTAGCAGCAGAACTGACTGTTAAGGGTCTGGTATGGATCTGCTAACATGGTCCTTGGTAGTGACCTGCAAAAGACACGAGGGAATTGCTTTCTTTCTTGCTGTGCACTGCCTGTCCTTTGGGCTTAATGCTGATCCCTCCACATAGGTCTTTTAGCTGCCCTAAGTATAAAACTTAATGAAGGGTACTCATGTTTTAGAAAACATACAGTTTTCTTCCTTGATCTTATAATTCACAGACGATTATATTCAGCTTGGTAAAGAAAGAACACATTTTTTTTTTTTTTTTTGCATATAAAGGAGTTAGCCTTTATATATATTATAACATAATTATACATAATTATACAACATAATTAGCCTCTTTTGCTACTTAACTATTTCTTCATTTAGAGCTAATTTTTGACATCCAGACCATGCAATATTTTGGGAAGCCTGATGTCTTTGAGATGACTAAATGACTAGTATCATGTGGCATTATGTCGTCAAATACTACTGAATTTTTTTACCTGTAAATCGAGTCTTATTTTATATATTACATGATAACACATGTAACTTTAGATTACGCCTTTTCCGTGTAATGATAAACTTTTGAGAAAATGATAGATTATAATGTGTACTTCCAATTACCTCTTAATGTATACTGTATTCTATTAGTGCTAAATCTGATGCTGATAATAGTCTCTTATCTTAAAAATTCTTTATAGATTTGTCCAGAAATAGTCCCTGACAAGTTTTAATAGCATTATTGAAATATAATTCACCATATAAAGTGAATAATTCAGTGGATTTTAGTATATTCAAAGAGTTCTGTGTCCATTATCACACTAAAATTTTAGAACATTTTCATTTATCCCCTCCCCTAAACACCATATCACTTAGCCCATTTCTTCCACCACCGCCCTCCCTTCCTTAGTTAACCAGTAAGCTACTTGCTGTGTCTATATAGATTTACCGGTTTTGAACACTGAGAAATTCACTAGGTGATGTTATAATATTTGCTTCAGCTGTCAAACATAATCTTAAGACTCAAAAGAAGGTTATTTTTAACCTTTCCACTGTTATTCACTTCCAACCTTCCAAGTTCTCCCTCCCTCTCTCTCTCTCTCTCTCTTTTTAAATGATTTTCTTTCTGTTTGAAGAACCTTCCTTTAGACTTTTGTTTAGGGTGAGTTGGCTAGGAACAAATCCTCTAAACTTCCTTTATTTAAAATTTCTTCATTTCAGCGTCATTCCAGAAGAATGTTTACACTGATTAGAGAATTCTAGGTTAGCCACTTTTTTCTTTAGAGCTTAAAAAATATGCCACTTCTGTGGTTTATGATGAAAAAATATTGTTATTTGAATTGTTGTTCCCATAAAGGGAATACATCCTTCTCCTTAGCTGCTGTCATTTTTATTTGTCTTTACTTTTCAGAAGTTTAATTACAGTATGTCTCCACATGGATTTCTTTTGTTTTATCCTGCGTGGGATTCTCTAAGCTTCTTGAAACTCTAGGTTTGTGCTCTTTTTCAAATCGAGGAAATTTTGGTCATTAATTTTTTTAAATACTCTTTTCAGCCCCACATTCCTTGTCAGCCCCACATTCCTTGTTCCTCGTATTCTGGAACTCTTTTTTCACGAATGTTAGATGTTTTTAGTATTGTCCTACAGGTCCTTGAGGCTCTGTTCATTTTATTTATTTATTTTTTTGCCTATTTTGTCACTGTTGTTAAAACTGGGTAATTTCTATTGTTCTGTCTTCAAGTTCATTGATTCTTTCCTTTTTCATCTGTCACCCCTGCTGCTGAAGACATGCATTGAGTTTTTTATTTTGGTTTTTATAATTTTCAGTTCTAAAATTTTCATTTGATTTTTCTTTATATTACCTATTTATTTGCTGAGACTTCCTTTTTTATTTGTTTCAAGATCATTCATAATTGTTCATTGGAACATTTTAATCATGGCTACTTTAAAATCTTTGTTAAGGGCCTCCTGGCTGGCTCAGTTAGTATAGCGTGCAACTCTTAATCTCAGGGTTGTGAGTTTGAGCCTCATATTGGGCAAAGAGATTACTTTAAAAAAATAAAATAAAATCCTTGCTAAGTAATTCTGACATGTGCATTATAATCTGGGTGGTTGCTTTTTTTTTTTTTTTTTTCTTGTGGGTGGTGGCATTTTTTAATTACATTTTCTCCTTCAAGTTGAGATTTTCTTTGTTTTTGGTATGATGAGTGATGTTCAGTTGTCTCCTTGACATTGGGGTTATTATGCTTTGAGACATTGGATCTTATTTAAATCTTTTATTTTAACAGATCTCTGATGACATTGTGCCTAAGGAAGAAGGTCAGATCATTACTGCCGGGAAGGGATAGGAATCTTAGCTCCTAACTTGACCCTCACTGACCCTGCATTAAAGGGTGTGTGGAAGGATAGCTTATTACTAACTGATGAGGGTGAAAGACTAGGCTTCACATTTGACCTTTATTGACAGAGATAGCAAGATCACTTCTTTTTTTTTTTTTTTTCTTCTTTCCCTTTTCCCAGTTGTATATGGCTGGAGTAGGGTGGGTATTGTCAATTAAGATTTCTGTCCAGCCAGTTTGCCCATTTCTCAGTTCTTTGGCAAGGGAGAACAGAATTTCCTTGAGACTTTTTTGTTTGTTTGTGTCCATTGACATTTCTGGGTTGTGGATTTCTTCAGTATCTACTTTGAGGTATTTAGGAGGAAAGAAGAAAGCCAGGGGATTTATCACTGTGGCTTGTTCTTCTATTCCTGTGGCCCCTTGTGTCTCCTTCTTTTCCCTGCCTTTTAGAGTCTTCTTATATTTGTTTTTATGTATCATGTTCAGGGTTTTTATATTTAATGAGTAGGATAAATGGGTACAAACATGGAATTAGAAGTTCTAACTTGTTTTTCAGTGGACCAGCCAGTCTTATTTTTGTGCCATACATTGACATCTGATTTATTTATTTTTTTTAAAGGGTTTTATTTATTTATTTAAGAGAGAGAGGAGGAGCAAAGGTAAGGGGACAAGCAGACTCTGTGCTGAACACGGAGCCCAGTGTGGGGCTTGAGCCCAGGACCCTGAGAACATGACCTAAGCTCAAATCACGAGTCAGTCGAGTCAGTCGTTTAAGTGGCTGAGCCACCCAGGCATCCCTGGCATCTAGTTTAATACTTACTCCTTACTATTTAGGCTAGAATATATAAAAGCTTGTACAACCACCTGGAAAACAGGTGTTTATGTTAATAGCAGCCATGTCCACAATAGCCAAACCATGGAAGAAGCTGAGATGCCCTTCAGCCGATGAATGGATAAAGAAGATAGGGTTTATATATACAATGGAATATTACTCAGCCATCAGAAAGGTTGAATACCCAACTTGTGCATCAACATGGATGGGACTGGAGGGGATGATGCTAAGTGAAATAAGTCAATCAGAAAAAGACAATTATATGATTTCACTCATATATGGAATATAAGAAAGGGTGCAGAGGATCGTAGGGTAAGGGAGGGAAAATTGAATGGGAAGAAATCAGAGAGGGAGACAAACTATGAAAGACTCTTGGGGTAACTGGGTGATGGGTATTAAGGAAGACATGTGATGTGATGAGCACTGGGTGTTACACACAACTGATGAATCATTGAACACTACGTTAGAATCTAATGATGTACTATATGCTGGCTAATTGAATTTAAGTTAAAAAAAAAGGCTAGAATATATAAAAGTAGATGTGCTACTAAAACTACTTTAAACCAAGTTTGAATAGTACTTCCAAATCCAGTCATTAATGTCGAGTTAACTTTCAAGATCCTAGTAAAAAATTGTGTGGCAATTCCTTTTTTTTTTTTTTTTTTTTAATTTTTTTATAAACACATAATGTATTTTTAGACCCAGGGGTACAGGTCTTGAATCTCCAGGTTTACACACTTCACAGCACTCACCACAGCACACCCCCCGCCATGTCCATAACCCCACCACCCTCTCCCTGTGTCGCAATTCTAAGTCCTTTTGTAAAATATGTCAAAGGAAATTATGCTACCACCAGTGTATACTATGGTGTTTCTTCCATCGAGTACAGTCAGAAGTATGTTGCTGAGAGTGTGAGGACTTGAGAATTTTTTTTGCATGGAAATAGTTCCTATAATAATTCAGATATTATACTTATATATCTACTTACGATATCAGTGATGTTTTAACAAAAGACCAAGAACTGCACAATCTATGAACTAATGAATTAGCTTGTTCCCATAGTATTTGTCTAACAAATATTCATATATTTTTTCATTCATTTACTGTTTAAACAGTACAGTTTATAAACAGTACTGTTTAGAGAATATAGTTCAGGGCCAGGCGTTAAGCTAGGGACTGAATATACAATGTGTATCGACAAAGAATAATTTCTAACTCTAATGAGATTTCTTTTAGGGCCATCTGCCATGAGCCCGTGAGATAAAACCATTCGTTGGGTTGCTAGATAGTAAGAGGCAAGGAAACCTTTCAGAAAGGCAAGGCTCCCTCAGCTTTTCCACTTAGTTGAGGGTGTTGTCTTACTGTCATTAAGTCAGATTTATGAACCAACAAAGTCATGTTAACATTCTCCTAAGTAAACAGATTAACATTTTCCTAAATAAAAACATTAGTATAAAAATATTTGTGTACATTATTTCTCAACAGTGATATAAAACTATAAAAAGAGACTCAGGTGCCACAGCATATTCAGCTTTTCTTGTATTGCAAATCCAGCACGTCCTTGCTAGAAACCCATGAAGTCAAGGAGGGTGTGCTGACATCCACTGCAGGTTTATCTGTATCTCTGGTGAAATAAATCAGGAATTTGCAGAGGGTGGTAATTTTGGTCTTTTTATATTAATGCATAGAAAATCTTGCATCTGAGCACTCTGCTAGGTACAGGTGAACACAGAGAAGTAATATGCCACCCTTTTTCTTTTATCAGGAACTCATATAGATGAGCAGGGAAAACAAGCAAAAGTGTGATAAGAGCAGTAATAAGGCAATAGTAGTGGCATAACACAGGGAAAATGGCATTATGATTTGTCCATTTGCCCAAACCAGAAACCTAGGGGGTTTTAACAGACTCATCCCTCTGTCTTACCTCCTTATAATAGTCTTAATGATTCCATATCACGAATATCTCTAAAATATATCTACTTCTTTCCATTCTTACTATCAATGTCCTTGTCCAAAATACCATCATATCTTTCTTGCTCAAGTAGAATAAACTCATAAATATCCCTCTACATTCACTCTTACCCCTTGAATCCATTTTCCCCCTAATGCTACAGAGTGATCTTTTTAAAAAATACATATATGAACATATTTCTCCCCTGTTTAAAAACCTTTAGCATCTTTCCATTGCTCTCAAAATAAAAACTAAATTCTTTATAGAGCACAACTGAACAATTTGGCCCACTTCTTATCCTTTCTGTTTCACTTTTGTTTCTTGAAAATCAGACTACAAAATATTCACAAAGAATGACTGATGCTTTTCCTACTTCATGCTGCGAATCCTGGTTGGTGAATTTGTCAATGAAGGTAGAGTTGGGGTCAATAGTAAAGGAGTTTAGAATTCATAATTTAAAAATTCAGTTTTATTTTATAGAAGGAGAGAATTTTAAACAATATATCATAACTAAGGTCTTCTTCAATTTCATGATCTTTTGATCATTTTTCCTTAATGATAAAAAGTAGACAAGCTATAGCTCAGTAGCATTGCCCAGGATGGAATACCTTCTTTGTTGGGTTAAGTGTTAAATATATGCAGGCCGTGATTTCAAAGAATATTTTATAAAATTCAAATAATAATTTTTAAAGAGCTAAAATCAAATTATTATGGTAGGAAGTTCAGTTATTTTTTTTCCTTTGGCAAATCAAGACTCTCTGTTTTCTTAAGCACAAGTATTTTTCCATGTGTAGAAATGAGGATTTTAGGAACTCAATTTCTGTAACATGAGTTGGAAATAAAATTCTCAAAAATATGTCTGCTAAATCATGACATATTTTGCAAACAAATGTATTTTTGGATAACCATCAGCATTGTATGAATTACATGTTAGTTTTATTTTATTTTATTTTATTTTTTTAAAGAGAGAGAAAGAGAGTGTAAGTGGGGAGGAGCAGAGAAGGAGAGAATCTTTTATTATTATTATTATTATTATTATTTTTAATATTTTATTTTTTTATTTGAGAGAGAGTGCACCTGTGAGTTGGGGGGAGGACAGAGAGGGAGGGAGAGTGACAGGTGTGAAGCCTGAGGCATGACTCAGTCTCATGACCCTGAGATCAGGACCTGAGCCAAAACCAAAAGTCAGAAGCTTAACCGACTGAACCACCTAGGCACCCCATGTTTGTTTTATTTTAAAGTATACAATTTAGTGACATTTAGTGTATTTACAATGTTTTTTTTTAATATTTTATTTATTTATTGGACAGACAGAGATCACAATTAGGCAGAGAGGCAGGCAGAGAGAGAGGAAGGGAAGCAGGCTTCCTGCTGAGCAGAGAGCCCAATGCGGGGCTTGATCCCAGGACCGTGGGATCATGACCTGAGCGGAAGACAGAGGCTTTAACCCACTGTGCCACCCAGTCACCCCTGTATTTACAATGTTGTGTAGCCACGATCTTTATCTGATCCAAAGCATTTTCATTACCCACAGAAGAGACCCCATACACAGTAAGCAGTCACTCCCAATCTCCCTATGTCTTCCTTCCTCTAGCTCCTCAGAACCCCAAATCTGCTTTCTATACCTATGGATTTACCAAGTCTGAATATTTTATATAAATAGCATCCTACGGTATGTGACCTTTTGCATTTGGCTTCTTTCACACAGCATTAGGTTTTCAAGAGTCATCCACATCATAGTATGTATCATGTCTGTCATTCCTTTTTATAGCTGAATAATAACCCACTGTATGTATATACAATTCATTCATTCATTTATTGATGGCCATTTGGGTTGCTTCTATTTTAAAGCTACTGTGAATAGTGCCACTATGAACGTTTATGTACAAGTATTTATTTGAATACCTGTTTTCAGTTCTTTGGGATATTATACCTGTAAGCAGAATTGCTGGGTCATGTGGTAGGTCTGTGTTTAACTTTTTGAGGAACTGCCAAACTGTGTTCGTAGTGGCTACATCATTGCATACTGTCACCAGCGATCTACAAAGATTCCACTTGTTCCACATCCTTGTTAACATTTAGTATTTTTTTCTTTCTTTTTTAAAAAAATTATCATTAAAAAAATACCTTTAAATTATTTAATTTATTAAATTACTCATACTAGTGAATCTGAAGTGGTATTTCACTGTGGAATTGATTTGTATTTTCTTAATGACTAATGAGCATCTTTGCATATTTATTTGCCATTTGTGTTTCTTTGGATAAATATCTATTCAAGTCTGCCATTTTAAAAAATTGGGTTCTCTTTTTGTTTTTGATTTATAAGAGTTCTTTACATATTGTTGTTACTAGACATATGCAAATATTTTCTCCCATTCTATAGGTGAGCTTTTTCTTTTCTTAATGGTTTCCTTTGATGAACAAAAGTTTTTAATTTTATGAATTTAATTTAGTTTTTCTTTTTCGTTTTTTCCTTATGCTTTTGGTGTCATGCCCATATAACAATCACCAAATCCAAGATCATGAAGATTTACCACTATGTTTTTTTTTATGCGTTTATAGTTTTGACTCATATTTAGATCTTTGGTCCATTTTGTTAATTTTTTAAAATTTCATGTGAAGTATGCATACAGCTTACCGCTTTTACATGTGTATATCCAGTTGTCCCACATATTATTTTTTATAGTTTTGAAGAAGAGGCTGTATGATCATATGCAAGAGTTATAATGTGAAAGAATAATAAGATAAGAATTTAAATGTATCAGTCCTTGAGAAACCAATACAACGTGAAACACTACAGGCTATCATAAGCCAAGTGCAAATGAGAATGTGAGTTCTGGGATATTAGTGTAATCAAGGGTTGTACACATTATCAGTGTCCGTTGAAAGGCACTGGATTTCAAGGCTACATGGTAATGAGTTTTGAATCTTACTTACTTTTAAAACTGAAAATCAGAGACAAGAAATTTAGCCACTGATATTGGAGACATGGGAAGTAAACTCATTTACCAATTAAGTCTTCAGGAACAAGAGTGAGAAGTTTCAGAACAAGATCAGCATGAAACCTAACTCACTGCTGAATTAGAGCCCTAAAGCCGAGGGTCCCTCTTCTTCCTCTTTTCTATCTCAAGAATGTTTCAGGTGTGATGCAACTTGAGTCCTCTAGATAGGCTTTTAGAATACACTTATGATTCTGTTAAAGGACCAGGGCCCGGAAGCAAGTAAGCTATTATAGCTAGTAAATAATATGTGAAGAAAAGGCTTTTAAACTAAGGAGTTTTATAATATTAGTTACATAGGACTGAATCTATGTGACCCTTGGTATTCTTGTGCTTTCACTTGTTATTTCAGTAAATACACTGGACACTGGAAGTAAAATATTGAGCAGAGCACAAATGCTCTGGCCTCATAGGGCTTCAGCTTTATTGGAGGACACAATAATCAAAAAGCACACAAATAATTACAGACTCAGGTTGATATGAAGATAAAGCTCTGCTATGTCTTCCTAGGTTTCTATCTTCCCTGATTTTTTTCCATTTTTCCTCTTTATCTTTCCTTCCCTTCCATATGGTTAAAATATAGAATAGTTTATACTTTTATTTGTGGTGTTATTACCCTAAATTGCCCCCAATATATTTTTTATTATGGTAAAACTTACATAACATGAAATTTAGCTTTGTAACCCATTTTTAGGTGCAGAGTTCAGTGCCATTAAATACACTCACATTGTTGTCCTGCCATCGCCACCATCCATATTTAGAACTTTTCCTGTTCTCAAAATGAAACTCTGTCCCCATTAGATAACAATTCCCCATTCCCCCTTCTCTCAGCTCGTGTCTTTTTCTCCTTTTGTCCCTATGAATTTGCTGATTCTAGGCATGCTATGTAAATGGAATTATACAGTATTTTTCTTTTTGTGTCTGGTTTATTTCATTCATCATGTCTTCCAAGTTTTTCCATGTTGCAGTATGTATCACAATTTCTTTTAAGGCTGAATAATACTCTGTTGTGTGTATATACCACATTTTGTTCATCCATTCATTCGTTGATATTTAGGTAGTGATTATATTTTTCTTGTATTTTCATTTTATTTTACTATATGGTTAACAAGAGTGTTAGTTAAGAAAAAAATATTTTATAACTATTGGGAGGTAATTCACTGAAGTAAATGACAAGTATATATTGGAGTTTATTTTCTAACTCTTGAGATTAACTTTTGATGTTGATATACTGTTTTCATATATTTGTGACCATATACATATAGTATTTGTTTTTTGAGGTCATCTGTCTTTGTCTGTTCAGGCTGCTGTAATAAAACACCACAGACTGGGTGGCTTATAAGCAACAGAAATTTATTTCTCACAGTTCTGGAGGCTACAAGTCCGAGATCAGGGCTCCAACATGGTCTGTTAAGGACCTTCTTTTGTGTTGCAGTCCTCATAGACAGAAGGGGCTAGGAAGCTCTGTGGTGTAGTGTTCTTTTTTAAGAACACTAGTCCCATTCATGAAGGTTTCACCCACATGACCTAAGAACATCCCAAAGGTCCAACTTCCTACCACCATCATCTCTGGAGGTTAGAATTTCAACATAAATTTTAGGGGAACACAAACACCAGGTCATAGCACCGTGCATATAGTCTTTTTAATTGCTGGCTTTGTTTTCATTCATTTTAGGTTCAATATACATACAATTTTAAAAATTACTTAAAGAATCACATAGTATTTACTTAAAGAATTACAAAGAATATCTTAAATGTTTAATGAATAATCATTTGATTTTTTTTCTGGAAAAAAGATATCAAAATGACTTTCTATAAGTGTATTTTGTCATACTAACAGTCTATTTTAAAACATCTTTTCTTTAAAAAAACAAAACTGGAAGTATCACAATTCCAGACTTCCAAGTTATTACAAAGCTGGAGTAATCAAAACAGTATGGGACTGGCACAAAATTAGACACATAGATTGGAGCAACTGCTGGCTGTCTCCATCAGTAGATCATGTGACTCTTGATCTTGGGGTTTGAGCCTTGTCTTAGGCATAGAGATTACTTAGAAAAAAAGAAAAAGAATACACACAAAGGTCAGTGGAACAGAATAGAAAACCCAGAAATAAACTCATAGTTATATGGTTAATTAATCTTCAACAAAGGTGGAATGAATATTCAATGGGAAAAGGACAGTCTCTTCAAGAAGTGGTGCTGGGAAAACTGGACAGCTACATGCAAAAGAATGAAACTGGACCACTTTCTCACACCATACACAAAAATAAACTCTCAATAGATTAAGGACCTAAATGTGAGACCTGAAACCAAAAAATCCTAGAAAAGTGCACAAGCAGTAATTTCTCTGACATCAGTCATAGCAACATTTTTCTAGGTATATCTCCTGAGGCAAAGGAAACAAAAGCAAAACTACTACTGGGACTACATCAATTTGAAAATCTTCTGCACAGCAAAGGAAACAACTAAAAGGGAACTTACTGAATGGGAGAAGATATTTGCAAATGACCTCTCCGATAGTATAAAAAAAAAATAAAGAACTGTTACAATTCAACACCCAAAATACAATCCACTTAAAAAATGGGGAGAAGGGCACCTGGGTGCTAAGTGGGTTAAAGCCTCTGCCTTCAGCTCAGGTCATGATCCCAGAGTCCTGGGATCAAGCTCCATATCGGGCTCTCTGCTCAGCAGGGATCCTGCTTCCTCCTCACTCTGCCTGCTTCTCTGCCTACTTGTCATCTCCATCTGTCAAATAAATAAATAAAATCTTAAAAAAAAAAAAAAAAAAGAAAAACCTGTTCAAAAAAAAAAAAATGGGGAGAAGACATTAACAGACATTTTGCCAAAGGAGACATCAGATGGGCAACAGACCCATGAAAGATACTCAACATCACTCATCATCAGGGAAATGCAAGTCAAAACTACAATGAGATACCACTTCACACCTGTCAGGATGACTAAAATAAAAAACGCAAGAAACAAGTGTTCTGAGAATGTGGAGAAAAAGGAACCCTCATGCACTGTTGGTGGGAATGCAAACTGGTACAGTCACTGTGGAAAACGGTATAGAGGTTCCTCAAAAAGTTAAAAATAGAATTGCCTTGTGATCCGTTAATCCCACTACTGGGTATTTATCCAAAAAATACCAAAACACTAATTCAAAGGGGTATGTGCACCCCACTGTTTATTGCAGCATTATTTACAATAGCCAGGATATGGAAGCAATCCAAGTGTCCATCAATAGACGAACTGATAAAGAAGGTATTGTATATAAATTTATATAAATAATATATATTATATTATATATATTATATATAAATATTATATTAAGTAATATATAATATATAAGTAATAAATATATTTATATACCATACCTTCTTTATCATATATTCTATATATAGAAATATCTGAGATATGTATACACACACACATATAATGGAATATTAGCATGTGTGTGTGTATATACACGCACCTTCTTTATCAGTTCATCTCTTGATGGACACTTGGATTGCTTTCATATCCTGGCTATTGTAAATAATGCTGCAATAAACATAAAGAAATGCAATAAACACATAGAAATATGTGAGATACACAAACACACACACACACCAAACAAACAGAATATTACTCAGCCATAAAAAAGAATGAAATCTTGCCTTTTGCAATGATGTGGATGGAGCTAGTGAGTAGTATGATAAACAAAATAAGTCAGTCTGTTGGCCCTGGGCTGACAGAGACTTTTTAAAGGAGAGAAATGAGCCTTATATTAATTTATGTTCAAGTGTAAAAAAATAATAATGGTAAAACTTGATCTGCTACAAATTGGAATTTGAAATAAGCAAATTGCAGTGTGGAAGAAAACCTAACAGATGAAAGTGATTTATCAGAAAATGAAAAAGCAAATGATAGTTGCTCAGCTATTTTTTTTTTTAAAGAAAACATTTTTATTATGTTAGTCACCATACAGTACATCATTAGTTTTTTTTTTTTTTTTAAAGATTTTATTTATTTATTTGACAGAGACAGTAAGAGAGTAAATACAAGGAGAGAGAGTGGGAGAGGGAGAAGCAGGCTTCCCGTTGAGCAGGGAGCCCAACTCAGGGCTCGATCCCAGGTCCGTGGGATCGTGACCTGAGCCAAAGGCAGACTCTTAATGACTGAGCCACACAGGCGCCCCTACATCATTAGTTTTTGATACAGTGTTCCATGATTCTTTGTTTGTGTATAATACCCAGTGCTCCATGTAATACATGCCCTCCTTAATACCCACCACCAGGCTTATTCATCCCCCAACCTGCTCAGCTATTTTAGAAAGATGGACTAAACTTAAAGCCAGAAACTACTAGAAAATGTTGAGGAATCTTTCACAGAGGAACCAAGTGAAGTATTTTCATATCCTGATTTTCTCCCTTCAGTACTCTGGACTTCACAAATTAGCCCTCTCAAAATCTGAAAATTAGAAGGCAGCAGTGGAACCTCCGGAAAGCTCTACTCAACATTTGATAACTCATTTACTGGAAATGTTGGTTGCAACAGAGGACTATACAAAAAGAGAGGCCTGGACTACAAATCAATCTTTTGCATGCTGTGTTTCACTTAGTAAACTATTCAATTCAAATGATTATTCTTTTGTTGTGATTGTTTCCCAGTATAATTCCATCATTAGTAAATGCTACAATTGAAATTAAAAAAGCCCTAAGACAAAAATTGCACTCTGAAATATATTTTTAGGTCCTTTTTAAATAAAATGAACTAACATACATGAATAGGGTTTTGCAGTATTTTTGTAAAAATGAAGAATTAGAAGCAATCTAAATGCCTGTTAGTACCTGATAAAAGTGCATTATAATATATTAGTATAATGTGGTACTATAGTACATTTAACATGGGTAAATTGGATCTATGTTTATCAAAATGGAAATGCATCAAAAGCAAAAGCTGAGTTAAAAGAAGGAAATTGATTAATAGTATATCATATATCATAGTATATATTCTCTAAAATATAAAATTTTAAATCACATAATAGTACAATTTTTTATAGATATATGTGTGTGTATAGATACACACATGTAGCCACAGTAATAGTTATATATAACTACACACACACACACACACACACACACAGTATTTTTTTTTTAAAGATTTTATTTATTTGAAACAGAGAGAGAGATCACAAGTACGCAGAGAGGCAGGCATAGAGAGAGAGAGGAGAAAGCAGGCTCCCTGCTGAGCAGAGAGCCCGATGCAGGCCTCAATCCCAGGACCCTGAGATCATGACCTGAGTCGAAGGCAGAGGCTTAACCCACTGAGCCACCCAGGCACCCGACACACATAGTATTAAAGCACAAAACAAATATACACACCAAACTAAATCAGGAAACTGGTTATTTCTGGGGAGGGAGGAAAGGTCTAATATTGTAAGAGAATATTATTTACAGAACATTTTTTTCACAAAAATAAAGCTTTGAATTAAATATGACATAATACTAATGTTTTTAAACCCAAATGTTTGGCACATTAATGTTGGTTATATTACTCTCTATACTTTTGTTATGTTTGAAATAGTCTTTCTGTTTTCAAAGACCCAGTAAAGCCACTTCCAGTTGAAAACACTAAAGAGCTCTTACATATAGGCACATATGTTAACTATAGCATTATCGATAATTATGGAAAATGGAAAACAACCAAAATAGCAGATGCTATAGGTATATAGCCAAAAGTTCCAAGAACTTCAATATAACGGAAAATTATTTTAATTAATAGAATACACCATATTTTCAAACCATACACAAAAATCGATTCTAGATGACTGCAGGCTTAATTGTAAGGATGAAGTAATAGAGCTTTTATTTATTTTATTTTTTATTTTTGGGGGGAAGGAAAGAGAAGAAAGGAGGGAGAAGGGACAGAGGAAGAGAGAGAATCTTAAGCGGGCTCCACACCCATCTCAGAGCCTGATGTGGGGCTTGATCTCACAACCCTGAGATGATGACCTAAGCCAAAATGGAGGGTTGGATGCTTAACCAACTGTGCCACGAGGGGCCCCATGTTAAGTAATGGTGATTTTAGTGGAAAACACAGAACATCTGTTTGTGTAGTAGACAAAGGTTTCTTAAAACCAGATTAAGTAAAACTAAAGATTTATAAACTGGACTGTATTAAACCCAAGAGCCTCTGTTTATCAAAAGATGTCATTAAATGACTTAAAAGGCAACATTCAGAGTGAAAAAAGATATTTGCAGTATATATGTCTACCAGAGGACTAGCATCCTGAATATGTGAAGAATTCCTATGAAAAATTAAGTAAAGGTAGAAATAATAGAAAAATGAACAGAACACTTGAATAGATATATCATAAAAGAACACATCCTAAGGGCCAATGGACATATGAAAAAGTGCTCTATTCAGTTTGTCTTTTTCTAGTTTTAGTAATTGGGAGCTTCATTGTAGATCTTTTTTTTTTCTTTCTAATATAAGCATAGTGCTGTAGAAAGCCACATAAGCATTTTGTTAGCCTCTCATATTTTGAAATGTACTTTAATTTTTTGTAATTCAAACTATTTTTTATTTCCTCTTGGAATCTTTAGAGAAAAAAGGTTCTGAAAGTTTTAAGTTGGGGTATTTCCTCAGACATCTTTCTGGTATTGATTTCTAATTTAATTTTATTGTGGCCAAAAGATACTTCTAATGATATAGATCTTTTTAATTTTGCTGAGAATTGTTTTATGGTCCAGCATGTGATTTTATCTTAGTGAAAGCTCCAAGGTACTTGAAAACTGTTACTGGGTAGAATGTTTTATAAATGTCTATTAGGTCAAGTTTTTTCATAGTGCTTTTCAAATATTCTGTATCCTGTTTTCCATTCACTTTTTCTACTGATTGCTGAAACAGGTGTTTTTAAAATCTCAATTTAAATGTTTTCAGGTTTTTAAAAACACTGTGCATGTTTCAAGTATCCTTTACCAGAGACTTGTTTATCCCTACTCATTAGATGTCCCTTTTGAATTCTTTGTTGAATGCTCCTGGTGATCAACAAAGATTGTCCTCTCAAGCTGGCTGGTCCCAATCCTGTGTAAATTCTGGGAATAGTTCCTTTAAGGCCTGTCTTGTTTAATTTGGTCCTGCATATATGCAACAGAGTGTTTAACTGTAGAATCAAAAGAATGCTTATGCAGATTTCTGTAGCTATTTCTTTTTGTAGATCCCTTCTCTGGGAACTATGTGCCACAAATTACATCATTTCAGCCTTCCCAAACTCCAATCTCCTTTTCTTCATCTCAGCAAAGCCATTGTGTTTTTCTTGGGACCCCTCTCCCTGCATTGTGGTCTGGAGAATGGCTCCTGGCAGAAATCTCAGCTATCATTGGAGCGCTCTTTGTTAATTTTCTTTATCTTTGGGATCAGAGTTCTCTGCTGCTTGTTACCCAGCATCTAAATACAGTTGTTTCATATAATTTGTCCAGTAAGATGTAGACTTTGAATTGTGGTCCTTCACAGTGTCAGAAACAGAATAGGTGGGCAGTAAGTCAGTAAATAGCCAGTGTTCATCCTGTATAAGGGTGCCGACTCTGACAGCCCCTCCTCCAAGCATCCATTAAGATGTGGTTTGTTGGTGCTTAGTTTGACTCAAGAACAGTTGGTCTCTAATATTCATATATACTTACTAAGAGTAGGGACTGTGTCCATGCTTTCAAGACAAAACAAAACAAAACAAGCCATAAGTATAAAATACCTCTAAATAAGCAAGAAATAACATTTCCAACAAAAGTCCTGTGTTTGGCTACATTAATGTTCTGAAAGGCGAGGAAAACTAAGTTTGAAATGAGCTACATCTGTTTTTTTCTTTGTTGGGGCTATCTTATTTCAAAATGTTCTGTGTTCTTAGCTGAATAAAGCATGAACCTAGTCCAGACTTAATTGCTATGTGGATAGGTGTATGTGTGTGCATGTGTGTGTGTGTGTGCTCCTCCCATCAATCTGGAACCTACCTGAAAAACTGCAGATATAATCATAGAATCCAAATTTTTTAAAATCCTTATGTATGTGTATTTATGTTTATATTAAACACGTAAGTATACACACCAAACTGTAAACATCAATTTTTCAAGAAATGAGTGAGGAAAAGCAGAGACTACTTGTTTTTTAATATTTATATTAAGTTGTAAATATAAAATATACATTTCTTAAAGTATTAATGTTATAATTGAATAATTTTTATAAAGTAAAATATAAAATTATAATAAAATATAAATATATTCTTATATTGTTGAATACATAACAGTTTAGACCTGCTGTATCTTCCTCGGTAAATCATTCCTTTATCATTATGTAATGACCATCTTTATCTTTAATTTTTTCTTAGTGTATATTTTATTTTTTATGCTTCTTTAAAAAATCCTTCTCTTGCCTTAGATTGCATGCATTTTATTCATTTCTTTTTTTTACCTCTTCTGATTTGTAAATTTTATATTTGTTTTCCATTCTTTAAATGCTTTTTCTTAAAATTATACATCATTTATTTGATGAATATTTGGCACCTTTTCCCTCTCCAACAATACAGGGGTCTTAAAATACTGTAACTCTGATCCTTTCCTTGATCTTATATCATTTTGTTGTTCAGAAATTTAATTCTACTGTATTCTGTGTCTGCCTTCATTTGGATATTGTTATATTGACTTTACGTGATAAATGTTGGTTTACTTCCAGGTACATGTTTATAGATGTCTTTTCACCATCACTGTCTACCTAAAATATATTCTTTAATAATAGTTCTTTCATCTAAGAGCTATTAATAGTAAACCTTCAAATGTTGAGGATATTATTTTTCTTCTGACCTTTCTTGTTGCTATGAGAAGTCTCTGTCACTCTGAAGCTCTGTAGTTGTTAAGTAGCATCTCTTCTCAATATGGATGATTTGAAGATACCCTCTTTTTCTGTGGTGTCCTGCAGTTTCCCTCTGCATAGTTTTATTTCTTCTGTTTGCAGTTTGACTCCGTTAATCTATTAATTCACATTTTTTCATCAGCTTGCAGTTTTCAGCCATTATATATAAAAGATTTATTTATTTGAGAGAGAGAGAGAGAGAGAGAGAGCATGTGCGCAGGGGGAGGGAGGAGCAAGGGGGAGGGGAAGAGAGAATCCCAACTAGGCTCCATGCTCAGTGCAGACCCCTACGCAGGGCTTGATCTCATGACCCTGAGAGCATGACCTGAGCAGAAATCAATGAGACACCCATCTCCTTGAATAATTTCTGAGATGCTTTTTGGGCTTCTCATTCAAATGACTTTATGTATTGTTACGATTTTCCTTCTTTTTATTTCTCAGTGTTGTCTTTAATTTTACCAGTTTCCATTAGCTTTTTCTGTATACTGTTTAACACATTCGTTGAGTTTTCAGTCAATTATTATTTTTAAAAATACATGTTTTGTCCCCTTTTTTCCTTTTTTTCAACATTTTTAAAACTCTAATTCTATAAAAACTCATTCTGAATTGTTCTATTATTTTCATTTCCCTGTTGTACATTCTCTCATTTTGGCGGGGTGTTATTTAGACTGTCATTCATGAACTTATTCATGAGCGTATATAATTATATGAATTAGATATTGAATGAACTTATTCATATAATTGTTCTTATCTGCAAATTTAACTTTTTTGAGTTTTATTTTCTGTAGTTCTCTCAGTTGTGGAAGCCTGTCTGTAATGGATGATTGTGTCTGCCTGAACTCTCCATCTGCCTGAACTCTCCAGTGGACACTGGCCATGAACCAGTTTTTACATTACTGTCAATTCTTTAGATCTCTGCAAATGTATGTGGCTTGATTTTGGAACCAGTTAGTATAGGCTTGCCTCTTTTTAATGAAACTCCAGCCAGTTAAACTGCGATATTTGTGTCATACTCAGCAAATTTTTGTCTCCCATCTTGCTGCAGTTAGCCCAGTTTTATCTCTCAGCCATAGACTTGGGCATAAACTTCCATCCCCATTCAGGTCTGAAGGTCTGAGGTCTCCATGGGTGATATTTGATCCAGTCTCTCATTGTGGTAGTTCAATTCCATTTTACTAGTTGGGGTTCTTAGTCTTTTCGTGGCATCTAGAAACGTACTCTTTTTGCTTTCAGTCTGTGTATTAACATTACATACCATGATTTTTACATGGTATATCTGTGTGTCAAGAAGTGGTTGGGTAGGGGTACCTGGCTGGCAGTCAGTATAGCATATAATGCTTGATCTTGGGGCTCTAAGTTTGAGCCCCACGGTGAGTGTAGAGAGTACTTAGAAAAAAATCTTAAGGAAAAAGGTGATTGGGTAACTCAATACCTTATTTTTTTATCATATAATCTATGTTTTAAGCAACATGTTTACTTAGATACATTTAAAAATCACTTAAGACATTTTATTTCCCAGATTCTCATTAAAATTCAATTTTAATTGTTAGGATTTGTTAATAGTGGTATATTTTTCTTTTATTTTACTACTATCTAATTCATATTTTCTTAAATATATTTACTATCTTTATCTGTTTGCTACATTATCCCTTAACTTATACATTTTAAATAATCGCTTATTTTGTTAATTTTCATAGGATGAATCTTCAAGAAGAATTGGATAAACTTAAAGTACGTATATCTGTTGATAAGGCAACAATACAAGAATTGAATATGTATATGGCAGAGAAGAGAGAAGGTACATTTTCTTGTGAGACTAAATATTTATTACAGGCATTTAAAAATTATCTAGTTCTTGACGTTTTGTTTTCAATTTCTTATAAGAATCTTATCCTTGTTCCCCCTCTTTCTACCGCTTTACTTATTAATATGTCATTAACATTTTTACCTTACATGAGAAAATCAAATAGAACACCTAAAAGTCAGCATTATAATTCATTAAAAATTCTAAAGAGATATTTGATAAGAAGAAAAGGTGTTTGTTTTTGATTCATTGATAAGGTTTTCCTAGTTCTGTTTTTTCAAAGTTGTATATTATACTCAATATTAATAATTCATTTATATTTTCATTTGATATTACATTTTTCTGGAACTCATTTAGTTCTCATCTGTTGTCCTAGAATCAAAATTATAGAGTTAAAAGGAAACCTGGAGATCTGCAAATCTGCCACCTACTAACCACTAGCCTAAAATTGTTTAGTAAAAGGAATATATCTGTTCCAATTGAAGGGTTATTCCTTTGTTAAAATCAAGATAACTGTATTTATATGAGACTTCAGACCATACGGTAATACCTCATTAGAAAAAAGTAAATAAGTTTGATAGGACAGAATTTCTTCCTATTTTGCTTCACTATAGCTGCATTGTTACCACTGTACTTTTTAGGTATTGACAATTTATAATAATTAACTTAAAAATTTATGCTTAAGGGGCGCCTGGGTGGCTCAGTGGGTTAAGCCTCTGCCTTCAGCTCAGGTCCTGATCCCAGGGTCCTGGGATCGAGCCCTGCATTGGGCTCTCTGCTCGGCAGGGAGCCTGCTTCCTCCTCTCTCTCTGCCCGCCTCTCTGCCTACTTGTGATCTCTGTCAAATAAATACAATCCTTTAAAAAAAAAATTATACTTAATAAGTTTTCATATACCGCTCATCTGCTTATTGTCCCAATTACTATTGTTGTTCCAATTGCTCTTAGTTAGGTCACTGGTGATTTATCAAAGCCAGAGTTTGACATCATCTGTTTTATACCACTGATTTATATCATATTTCAAGCTTACTCCTTCACTGGCTTCTGAAACACTGGTTTTTCTTTGTTTTACCTTCTACCACTCTACTATGCTTGCCTCTGTTTTCTCTGATTCTTCCACTGAAACTTCCTTCCATTTATTCCTAAGATCTAAGATTTTATCCTTAGTTTACTTTTCAAGAATAATAACTTTATTGTTCCTGGAAAAATTACACACACTTAGAAATAACTCAAGCAATAAGAAAGACTAAAAATGACATAGAAAAACATCCTAATTCACAAACACTTAAAAATCCTAATTTCAATCTTAAATAATTATTGAATCAAACATCTCTCAATACTTATAAAGAAAGAAGCCTAGTTAGATAAATTGTGGGAAAAGAAAACCATAATGTATGCTACTTTTTATTTTAATTTTTATTTATTTTTTTAAGATTTTATTTATTTATTTGACAGAGATCACAAGTAGGCAGAGAGGCAGGTAGAGAGAGAGAGCGGGAAGCAGGCTCCCTGCAAAGCAGAGAGCCCGATGTGGGGCTCGATCCCAGGACCCTGAAATCATGACCTGAGCTGAAGGCAGAGGCTTAAACCACTGAGCCACCCAGGTGCCCCAGTATCCTGCTTTTTAAAAAGATACTTATGTGTTATTTTGTTTGGTGCCAACCAAATAAAAAGAAACAGTTGTAAATATGAAGGACTGTTGAACTTTAGGTAAATGTTTCATTACTTCAGTAAGTATGAATTTCTAAAACTTTCCTCCAAGATTAAAAAGAAAGGTTCTGAAAACATTGAAGATGCAATTACTTTGTATTTTTAAAAGTATACATTTCAATTTCAGGGCATGTTAAAAATTAATTCTTTGCCATGCAAGATGAAAATAACAGTTGTTTTTAAAGAAAAAAAAAATTGGGGCGCCTGGGTGGCTCAGTGGGTTAACCCTCTGCCTTCGGCTCAGGTCGTGATCTCAGGGTCCTGGGATCGAGCCCTGCATCGGGCTCTCTGCTCAGCGGTGAGCCTGCTTCCCCCTCTCTCTGCCTGCCTCTCTGCCAACTTGTGATCTCTCTCTCTCTGTAAAATAAATAAATAAAATCTTTTAAAAAAATTATTTTGTTTCCCTCGCATCTTTAGTCTTGTTCATATTGTAACAATGATATGGCCAGTTTTACAGCCTTATTTTTATATAAAATGGACTCAATACTCATGACATTTTTTAAAGCCATAGGCTTTCTATCCATGAGTTCTTTATTTTTACTTTTTGGTTAGCAAGATATAACCGAAACTATTTTTTTTTTCCCAAGAAGAAATCAAAATAGCCACATTTGTAAGAATTTAGATATTTGAAAATTTGTTTCAACAGTCTTTATAGTCAATGAATAAATTAGCTGGGTATAGTTTTATCATTTCACACTTTTTTTTCCCCTCAGAACTTTCTAGATACTACTCATTTTTAGAATGGAAGATTACTATAGAGGTGTATTATGTAGAGGTGTCTGGTTTTCCTTCCATCCTGTGCCTCACTCCGTTCTTTGGATATGACTTGCTTTTTTTTTTTTTTAATAAACATATAATATATTTTTATCCCCAGGGGTACAGATCTCTGAATCGCCAGGTTTACACACTTCACAGCTCTCAACATAGCACATACCCTCCCCAATGTCCATAACCCCACCCCCCTTTCCCAACCCTCCTCCCCCCAGCAACCCTCAGTTTGTTTTGTGAGATTAAGAGTCATTTATGTTTTGTCTCCCTCCCAATCCCATCTTGTTTCATTTATTCTTCTCCTACCCCTTTAACCACCCATGTTGCATCTCCACTTCCTCATATCAGGGAGATCATATGATAGTTGTCTTTCTCCGATTGACTTACTTCGCTAAACATGATACCCTCTAGTTGCATCCACATCGTCGCAAATGGCAAGATTTCACTTCTTTTGATGGCTGCATAGTATTCCATTGTGTATATATACCACATCTTCTTTATCCATTCATCTGTTGATGGACATCTAGGTTCTTTCCATAGTTTGGCTATTGTAGACATGGCTGCTATAAACATTCGGGTGCACGTGCCCCTTCGGATCACTATGTTTGTATCTTTAGGGTAAATACCCAGTAGTGCAATTGCTGGGTCATAGGGTAGTTTTTTTTATTTATTTATTTATTTATTTATTTATCAATCAATCAATCAATCAGTCAGAGAGAGAGCGAGCACAGGCAGACAGAGTGGCAGGCAGAGTCAGAGGGAGAAGCAGGCTCCCTGCGGAGCAAGGAGCCCGATGTGGGACTCAATCCCAGGACACTGGGATCATGACCTGAGCCCAAGGCAGCTGCCCAACCAACTGAGCCACCCAGGCGTCCCCATAGGGTAGTTCTATTTTCAACATTTTGAGGAACCTCCATGCTGTTTTCCAGAGTGGTTGCACCAGCTTGCATTCCCACTAACAGTGTAGGAGGGTTCCCCTTTCTCTGCATCCTCTCCAGCATCTGTCACTTCCTGACTTGTTAATTTTAGCCATTCTGACTGGTGTGGGGTGATATCTCATTATGGTTTTGATTTGTATTTCCCTGATGCCGAGTGATATGGAGCACTTTTTCATGTGTCTGTTGGCCATCTGGATGTCTTCTTTGCAGAAATGTCTGTTCATGTCTTCTGCCTATTTCTTGATTGGATTATTTGTTCTTTGGGTGTTGGGTTTGCTAAGTTCTTTATAGAATTTGGACACTAGCCCTTTATCTGATATGTCATTTGCAAATATCTTCTCCCATTCTGTCAGTTGTCTTTTGGTTTTGTTAACTGTTTCCTTTGCTGTGCAAAAGCTTTTGATCTTGATGAAATCCCAATAGTTCATTTTTGCCCTTGCTTCCCTTGCCTTTGGCGATGTTCCTGGGAAGATGTTGCTGCGGCTGAGGTCGAAGAGGTTGCTGCCTGTGTTCTCCTCAAGGATTTTGATGGATTCCTTTCTCACATTGAGGTCCTTCATCCATTTTGAGTCTATTTTCGTGTGTGGTGTAAGGAAATGGTCCAATTTCATTTTTCTGCATGTGGCTGTCCAATTTTCCCAACACCATTTATTGAAGAGGCTGTCTTTTTTCCATTGGACATTCTTTCCTGCTTTGTCGAAGATTAGTTGACCATAGAGTTGAGGGTCTATTTCTGGGCTCTCTATTCTCTTCCATTGATCTATGTGTCTGTTTCTGTGCCAGTACCATGCTGTCTTGATGATGACAGCTTTGTAATAGAGCTTGAAGTCCAGAATTATGATGCCACCAACTTTGGCTTTCTTTTTCAATATTCCTTTGGCTATTTGAGGTCTTTTCTGATTGCATATAAATTTTAGGATTATTTGTTCCATTTCTTTGAAAAAAATGGATGGTACTTTGATAGGAATTGCATTAAATGTGTAGATTGCTTTAGGTAGCATAGACATTTTCACAATATTTGTTCTTCCAATCCAGGAGCATGGAACATTTTTCCATTTCTTTGTGTCTTCCTCAATTTCTTTCATGAGTACTTTATAGTTTTCTGTGTATAGATTCTTAGTCTCTTTGGTTAGGTTTATTCCTAGGTATCTTATAGTTTTGGGTGCAATTGTAAATGGGATTGACTCCTTAATTTCTCTTTCTTCTGTCTTGTTGTTGGTGTAGAGAAATGCAACTGATTTATGTGCATTGATTTTATATCCTGACACTTTACTGAATTCCTATACAAGTTCTAGCAGTTTTGGAGTGGAGTCTTTTGGGTTTTCCACATATAGTATCATATCATCTGCGAAAAGTGAGAGTTTGACTTCTTCTTTGCCAATTTGGATGCCTTTAATTTCCTTTTGTTGTCTGATTGCTGAGGCTGGGACTTCTAGTACTATGTTGAATAGAAATGGTGATAATGGACATCCCTGCCGTGTTCCTGACCTTAGCGGAAAAGCTTTCAGTTTTTCTCCATTGAGAATGATATTTGCGGTGGGTTTTTCATAGATGGCTTTGATAATATTGAGGTATGTGCCCTCTATCCCTACACTTTGAAGAGTTTTGATCAGGAAGGGATGCTGTACTTCGTCAAATGCTTTTTCAGCATCTACGGAGAGTATCATATGGTTCTTGTTCTTTCTTTTATTAATGTGTTGTATCACATTGATTGATTTGCGGATGTTGAACCAACCTTGCAGCCCTGGAATAAATCCCACTTGGTCGTGGTGAATAATCCTTTTAATGTACTGTTGAATTCTATTGGCTAGTATTTTGGTGAGAATTTTTGCATCTGTGTTCATCAAGGATATTGGTCTGTAGTTCTCTTTTCTGATTGGATCCTTGTCTGGTTTTGGGATCAAGGTGATGCTGGCCTCATAAAATGAGTTTGGAAGTTTTCCTTCCATTTCTATTTTTTGGAACAGTTTCAGGAGAATAGGAATTAGTTCTTCAAATGTTTGGTAGAATTCCTCCGGGAAGCTGTCTGGCCCTGGGCTTTTGTTTGTTCGGAGATTTTTGATGACTGTTTCAATCTCCTTACTGGTTATGGGTCTGTTCAGGTTTTCTATTCCTTCCTGGTTCAGTTGTGGTAATTTATATCTCCAGGAATGCATCCATTTCTTCCAGATTGTCAAATTTGTTTGCATAGTGCTGCTCATAGTATGTTCTTATTGTTGTTTGTATTTCTTTGGTGTTAGTTGTGATCTCTCCTCTTTCATTCATGATTTTATTTATTTGGGTCCTTTCTCTTTTCTTTTTGATAAGTCTGGCCAGGGGTTTATCAATCTTATTAATTCTTTCAAAGAACCAGCTCCTAGTTTTGTTGATTTGTTCTATTGTTTTTTTGGTTTCTATTTCATTGATTTCTGCTCTGATCTTTATGATTTCTCTCCTCCTGCTAGGTTTAGGGTTTCTTTCTTGTTCTTTCTCCAGCTCCTTTAGGTGTAGGGTTAGGTTGTGTACCTGAGACCTTTCTTATTTCTTGAGAAAGGCTTGGACCTGCTATATATTTTCCTCTCAGGACTGCCTTTGGTGTGTTCCACAGATTTTGAACCATTGTGTTTTCATTATCATTTGTTTCCATGAATTTTTTCAATTCTTCTTTAATTTCCTGGTTGACCCATTCATTCTTTAGAAGGATGCTGTTTAGTCTCCATGTATTTGGGTTCTTTCCAAATTTCCTCTTGTGATTGAGTTCTAGCTTCAGAGCATTGTGGTCTGAAAATATGCAGGGAATGATCCCCATCTTCTGAATCCAGTTGAGACCTGATTTAAGACCCAGGATGTGATCTATTCTGGGTAATGTTCCATGTGCACTAGAGAAGAATGTGTATTCTGTTGCTTTGGAATGAAATGTTCTGAATATATCTGTGATGTCCATCTGGTCCAGTGTGTGATTTAAGGCCTTTATTTCCTTGTTGATATTTTGCTTGGACGATCTGTCCATTTCAGTGAGGGGAGTGTTAAAGTCCCCTACTATTATTGCATTATTGTCGATGTGTTTCTTTGATTTTGTTATTAATTGGTTTATATAGTTGGCTTCTCCCACTTTAGGGGCATAGATATTTAAAATTGTTAGATCTTCTTGTTGGACAGATCCTTTGAGTATGATATAATGTCCTTCCTCATCTCTTATTATAGTCTTTGGCTTAAAATCTAATTGATCTGATATAAGGATTGCCACTCCTGCTTTCTTCTGATGTCCATTAGCATGGTGAATTGTTTTCCACCCCCTCACTTTAAATCTGGAGGTGTCTTAGGGTCTAAAATGAGTTTCTTGTAGGCAGCATATAGATGGGTTTTGTTTTTTTATCCATTCTGATACCCTATGTCTTTTGATGGGGGCATTTAGCCCATTAACATTCAGGGCAACTATTGAGAGATAAGAATTTAGTGCCATTGTATTGCCTGTAAGGTAACTATTCCTTTATATTGTCTCTGTTCCTTTCTGATCGTGACTTGCTTTTGCTATGTGAATTTTTAGTTTGTGCCACAAAATTTAAATAAAATGATATACTTCTTGATATACTTTGTTCTAAATCATATTTTTGGGTTATCCATGTAATTTATAATTTGTCAGTTAAGATTTTCCTGTATTACAAGGTAATGTATTTTTGCATATTCCATTTTTTTATACTCTAATTCAAGGATATCAGTTGTCTTTATGTTTGGTTACTTTTCTTCTGGGTTTCGTGTATATCTGTTTCATTCTTTAGTCTTTGTCTTTTTCTTCTGCATTCAGTTTATCTAAAGACTTTTCCTTCATCAGTATTTCAATTTTGAGTGCTCTCCCTCTCTCTCTCTATACATGCACACACACACACACACACACACACACACACACATCTTCTTCCCTTTGTTCTTTCTAATATTTCTAATATTTCTATTAAATCCACAGTGATATTTTCCAATTCTTAATTTATTGCTTCAACTCTTATATTCCCACTTTTTTTTTTTAACCTTTGTAAGTCTTATTATTGATTTTCTGAGCTTTTTTATTAAATTCAGGTTTTTGACAAGTTCTTTTTTTTTCTTTGATTGTGTTTTCTTCCAGACTGGATTTTAAGTCTGTATTTTCCTAAAGGTTCATTTCATTCCACCTACTAGAGAGTGTTTCCTGTTCTGGAAGGGGTGATTCCAAAGATTTACACTGATATTTGGCCTTACATGACACCCATCTGGTGCTTCTTATCTTTACTAAGAACAACTTCTGCTGCTCTTCATTTCTTCGTTTAGATCGCAATTTACATTTGGTGTCAGTTTCTATTTTCCTAAAGGACTTCCTTTAATATTTATATACTGCCCATCTGCTGGTGATGAATTCTTTTAGCTTTTATAAACCTGTAAAAGCAGTCTTTATTTTGTCTTCATTTTTGAAAGATCTTTTCACCGAGTATAGAATTCTTCATTGGTGGGGTTTTTTTTCCTTTTGATACTTAAAAAAAATGTGCTCCACTCTCTTCTGACTTAAAATACTTCCAGTGGTAATTCTCTTGTCACTCTTATCTTTTTGCAAAGATACATAACATGTAATTTTTTTCTACTCTTTGCTCTGGGGAAAAGGAACTATTCTTGGGCCTTTGTGAATTTTGAAGATTGTTTCCTCTAATCCTTTTAGGTGGTTCTTTTTTGGGGTTGTTTATACACATTTGTGTGCTGATCAGTACTTAGCTGGAGACTTGAGGGGTGCCCTCTGTAGATCTTCAGAGCTCTCCCTATCTCTGATTTGTGTTCTCTGGTACTTTACCCTGCAAACCCGAGCTTCCTTGGCCTCCCTGGACTCTGGGGTCTGTCACTGCAATTGAAGATCACCAGATTCCATTTAGTCCTTTATTTTTGTGCTATGACCTGGAAGCTCTCTAGGCAGTACACGGGAGCAATGATTGAGTTCACTCCTTTGTTTACCCTCTCTCAGGGATGACTACCTTCCATTGTCTTATGCCCAGTGTCTGAGAACCATTTTTTCCATCATTTTCTCTAGTTTTAGTTCCACATGGACAGGTAAATCTGGTACCCTGGTACTTACTTTTATTGTCATTGAACATGTTTTCCCTGGATTAAAATCCCAAATCTCTATGAAGAGTAACCTTTTTCTATGTACCAGATGTATTTTTTTATTTCTTGCTACCTATTTTCCTCTGC
The DNA here is from genome assembly GCF_002288905.1 of Enhydra lutris kenyoni. Taxonomy (NCBI): domain Eukaryota; kingdom Metazoa; phylum Chordata; class Mammalia; order Carnivora; family Mustelidae; genus Enhydra; species Enhydra lutris. The sequence goes on from NW_019154131.1 coordinate 12,464,109, forward strand.
CTATTTTTTCAAAGATTTCAAAATTTATGCGTGTTTTTAGAAAAAACTCACTACCTTTCCTCTCAAGTCAGTTCTGTCTCCTCTTACTTCCCACATGAGCACCTTAAGCCCCTACCACACTAAATTCCTCTTTACTGAAAATTGCAATTCATACTGTGAATCTCTTACAGTGAATCTCTTACAATCCCATAATATCTCTGTTAGGAGCTCAGCTGAGCTGGAGAGAGCTGAGCTGCCAGTTGTCCACGTAGCTGATTTAAGATAATAAGTCAAAGTGAAAGTAACAGTCAAGCCTTTAATCACTTACCATGTAAGCAAGAGGCTAACGTGGAGAAAGTGCCAACTCCCTCTGTTCTGTCTCCCCCCTAGAACCGCACACCAGTTGAGGATCAGATGGATCAGCACAGACAAAGGTGTTGTTTTACAGCCAAAGGAATCTTGAGCTAAAGTCTCCTGTATTTTTATTGACCTGGGTCTTGGGGGAGAAGGAAGGAGGAAGGTGAGAGAGGAAAAGGACTGAGTACTGAGTCAGATAGATGGAAGAAAAATGTTACCTCTACCTCAGCCACCAAATAAGGAGTTCTTGGCAGAGGCACATGAAGAAGGCCTCAGCCAATGGGCTGCCAGTAAGGATGTCTTCTCATGGAGGCCTGGTGGAGGCTCTTAGGCTAAGAACACAGATATGCATAAGAATGTGGTTGGCCAGAGGGAACTTGAGCCCTTGACTGTAACTCCCTTCAGGGACCATAGTCCGTTAGCTGTGTACCAGGTCCGGTTGGGGAGGTCAGCTTCTGTCATGAGGCATACCAGGTAAAACATATAATACCTATGATCAGGCCTGAAAAATCAGTTAAAAGATGAGGTTTGGAGCAGGAATCCTTGGTCTTTATTACAAATGCATGAATATGTTTGTAAAAACACTGTTCATGGTGTTCTTCATTGAAAACTGAAGGCCTGTTGTAAAAACACACTCACAAACAACAGCAAGCCTGTTTTTTTTTTTCCTTTTTATATGTGGGTGTGTGGATTGGCTGAAGCAGTTCTCCTTGCTGTGGGTCATCTAGTCCAGCTCTTTCTCAGGCTGCAGGTAGAATTTACTCTGCTCCACGTGTCTATTTCTGGGCTACAAAGGGACAAGTATGAACATACAGAGCCTCTTAAGCCTAGATTTGAAACTGACATATTGTAACTTCTATCCACATTCTTTGGCTAAAATAAGTCATTTTATTAAATACAGCTAGCGACAATTCATATGTCTTTATCTGTATGAGTTTCTATGGTGGGTTGGGGGCATATTTCAGACTTGTTAGGCCCTCACCCATAAATTTTCTCAAAGTCCTATTGTCCAGCTGCAAGTATCTACTAAGCGTCACATTATTACTTTCAGAGATTGTTAGGAACAGGCATGACAGTCACATCCAGAGGCTTAATGTCAATTTCTTGGATTTGGCCTTTCCTGCCAGTGTGTCTGTGTTAGCTCCTTTGATATGGTGAGAAACACTTTCATTTCCGACCCTGAAAGTACTGGAACGTAAGTACTTCTCTCTATGCCTGTGGCTGCTCCTTTCTGAGCTCAGTTCTTTCCTCTAGAACCTAGTCAAATGCAGCCAGTAACAATCACCCCATTCGACACTGGAACTTCCTCACTCATTGTTACAAATTTATCAGCTACATTTTTTGTCTTCCATGTTATGTCAGATGGCAGTTTGCCAAATGTTTGCCACTATATAACTCAGGTCGCCATTTTCGCAGCTCCTGGAACATTCTTTGGCACCCACCACCCAGCCCCCAAATCAATGCCACATCATTTAGGTTTTTATGATAGCAGTGTTCACTTATCATTATCAATTTCTGTACCTGACGGCTTTAGCTACTGTATAAAGAACCACAAAAATTTAATGACTTGCAATAATATACGTTATTTTTTTGCTGATGGTTTCTGTGGATCAGCTGGAGCAGATGTGCTCCAGGCTGCATTTCTGTGTTTGTCTGGAGCATATTGGGCTCACTTGAGTCCACGTGTCTCAGGCCCAGTGATTATCTGGGCATATTCTTTTCAAAGCAGATACTGGAAATTTCCATGGGGAGAGGGGAAATACCTAAGTTCTAGGTTTATAACAGGCACACTCTCATGTATACCCACATTCCTTTGGTCAAAGCATCTCATACGGCCAAGCTCAGCATCAGTGGAGTGGGAATCTGTACTCCACCCATGAAGGCAGAGGAGAGTGGAGTAAGGATTTGCTGACTAATAATCTACCATAGTGTGATATCAGAGTATAAACCAAAAGCATTTGCTGTTTTCGAGTACCTACAGCTCAAAATACTGAGGCGGCATATTTTAGGGTGGTATTTCCTATAACCCCTCATAATGAGAATAGATTTTTTAAATTTTTTTTCTAAAGATTTTATTTATTAATTTATTTGACAGAGAGAGAGAGACTGAGATATCACAAGTAGGCAGAGAGGCAGGCAGAGAGAGGGGAGAAGCAAGCTCCCCGCTGAGCAGAGAGCCCGATGCGGGGCTCGATTCCAGGACCCTGAGATCATGACCCCAGCCGAAGGCAGCGGCTTAACCCACTGAGCCACCCAGGCACCCCATGAGAATAGATTTTTAATAATAACTTGAGAAAATAGCTAAAAGAATCTACCAGGAGGGGAAAAGGTTGCAGAAGAATTAAATTTGCTCAGGTAATCTAAGAGAATTAAAAGAAAAGAAAAACAGAGAAGGAAGGATAAGTGTAAACTATTATAAATAAGCAATGTTAAAAGAAAGTGGAGAGGGAAGAACCTCCTGGGAAGGAATATAAATCATGAATTTTTATAGTAAAAATAAAAGTAAGGCATTTAAAACTAAAGCATTAAAAATAAATCTTGATTGGGAGGAGAATCAAGGGGCAGAGCCGGTTTCTTGCTGCCCTCCATCACTTGGGCCTAGCTACTTGAGTATTCTTTGAAAACCTGTGAAGGTACAAAACTAAAGTTTTCAACAGAAAATCACAAGTGAGCATGGTCAACCCATCCACCAGTGGACTTTTGCACACACCCAGAAACACAAAACAGCAATCAAATCCATTTTTAAATCAGTCTTTGGCATTTATTTTATTGGAGTTATTTTGCTATTTTTAGCATCCTATGCTCTTTGAGCATAGAAGTAGTTTCTTATTTTTAAGAGTAAATATTTCACTTAGAACTATAGCAGATATTTAAATGACTTGAACAGCTGAATTGTATTTGCATATTATTTCTATATTGCTGAAAGAGTGTTGTAAATGAATTCAGCACCATGGTGTTAGGGGACTAGAAAAAGAAACTTGGGAACCAATAGATTATTATCAAGGTAAAGGTACATATTCCCCAGGTGGCAAATTCTACCTATTCTAGCTTTTATTATCCTTAGGATAGTGTTCTATTTATTTCATGAGTGCAGAAGTTTTAATTGGATATGTCATGTTTCAAAGACAAAAGAAATGCCTAATTCACTCTAACAAACTTGTTAGTCACTGTTTATACCAAGAGGATTTCTACTCTACAGAGAATAATATTGTTTTCTTTTTCCTTTGTTGATAAATCAAAGTTTTACACTGACCTACAGCAGCCAAGCATACTTTAAAGCAAAATCACCTCAGTCTAACACAGATATGTATCTTTTTAGCTTTATGTATTCTTTTTTGCCCTTCTTTTGATTCCTTAAGAAATGCTGTATCCTAAAACTAATTCAGTAAGAAAATACTAAATTTGTCACAATAATTTATTTGATTAGAAGACATTTATTTATAACTTTTAATGTATTTAAATTTTACTAGTATTAACTGAAATTTTATGATTTTTTTTTTCCTTTAATTTTGATACGTTGCTTGTATATTTTTGCTTGGTTGAAAAGGTTTTGGTAGTCACTGGCATGGTCAGTATAGGAATTACTTATAGAAACAATTTCACCTCTTATCTGGGTTTCTATGTGTTGTAAAGTGACAGTTTTTCTGGAAATGTGATTTTTATGGTTTACTCTGCCCGGTGCATGATCTTTTACATGAAAAAAAGGTGGTGGTAGGGGCTGTTACAGTTTCAATCCACCCTAATTCGGTGAGTGTTTGCTTTGTTCAGCAATCACTCTGATCCTCCTGGCAGGGAACAAGATCCAGAGAACAAAACTAGTAGTGACTGTATAGATAAGAAGGCAGTGAATTCTGCTTTTAAGGCAAAGGGGAATAGTCTACAAAAGAATGAAAATAGGAATAAAAGTATAGCATTGTTAACCTGAAGATCTGTTGTACCTTTGAAAATCTTACACTGGGAAAAAAAAAAGACACTACAAAGGTACATAATTATGTGATTGAAAATCTTGGAAAAGGTCACCATTTAGTTCTCAGCCAAATAGTCAGCAATAAAATAGACTAGATTATTCATAATTGAGAAACTTAGAACCCTTTTCCTTAAAATGACAGGCCAGTTTTTCAGCAGTATATGAGGTACCATAATATATTATTTATTCTCTCACAGAACAACTCTGTAGATACGGTGAAGATGATGGGGTCAAGAAGAGTACTCCAGAGAAGAATGGGAAAGAAATGTCGGAGCAGACATTGCAAAAGGTAGTCTAATCTTTAAGATATTGAGCTGAGGAAGTTAAATCTGAATTTTAACATAAAGGATTGTATTTTAAAACGAAGTCTCATGAACTTAAACCTTGTGTGAATCCTTAATTTAAATTCATAATTCAAAATCATTCGCTTGCCAAAACGGGTTAAAAAAAATCAATGTTAGTGAAATAAATGTGGAAAACACTTGTGCTTCTGTTGACATAGATTAAAAATATCTTCAGAGATGAAATGAAGAACATGACAATGGAAATTATAAAAATTTATACTATATGTGCTTATTAGTTATAAATTAATAGTTTCACTTTAAAATGGGACATGATGAGACTCTTATACTTCAAAAAGCATATAGATTTGCAATATTTGAACTATTAAAACTGAGCATAATTTTAGCTTCAGCGAAGTAAAATGATAATATGTTTGTAATTTATTTTTAAACTTACAAATATACATGACTTATCTCATTTTAGATAGAAATTTATGCCCATATAATTTAGGATCACTCTCCCTGTTTTAACAGAACTACTCATATAAACCCTGCAGTCACTTTATATCATCCTATAATTAATAATAAGATGTTCTTTAAAAATCTTAACATCTATCTTTATAATTTTATACTTAATTCATATTTTTTATATGTAAATACAAGACCCATTAAGTTGACTTGATTTCATTTTAGCACTCGTTATTATTCTTATAAAGAAAATATTTTTTAAGGTTTATCCTATGCCTGGTTATCATTTGCTATACTGGATACTCAGATAAAGTTGGAAATACACAAATATATAAACATATATAAACAAAAAATGTGACTACTTATATTTCTTGCATCTGTGACTTGACTTATAGGAAATCTAGTGACTTACAACAGATGATGTCATCTCTTCTACTTCTAACACTTGCCCAACGTGAGGTAACAAAGGCTGTCATCTCATTATTACTGAATAACACATAACAGGTTAATACAACATACAGAATAAGAAATACTCACAGTCATTTATCTTAAGGCAAAATGAGTAATTGAACTAATGTATGCATTATGAGCTGGAATGTCAAACAGTTTGCATTAGCTTATTTTCTTTGTTTCACAGTGACATTTTTGTTTGCTGGGGTTTCTATAATTTTTCTCTCTATGACTACATAATACCATACTACTACCTACTATTTCCTTAGAGTAGAAACCCTAAAGAAATCCATTATTTCATTCCAGCTGCCATAAATGGCTACTACCATAGTCCCGAAAAGCCAAGAGGAATTATTTGCATTGGACTATCACTAATTTGTCACTTTTAAAAAATATTAACCTAATGCAGTTGTACAAGTCATGATTTAACCTTTTTAAGTTGGGTTTCCTCATTTTAAAAGGATGTATTGTAAAACTCATTCAAAATAGGTTTAAAAGATAGCAACAACATGAAAACAATGTTTATATAGTAGAAATAAAACATACAAAATTATTTCTGATAATATATTAACATTTCACACTGTTATGGCCTGAATGGTATGAATTGAGTTCCCCCTCACTCAGTTTTATTATGTCAAAGTCCCAATTCCCAGTATCTTCAGAATGTGACAGTATTTGGAGATGAGGTCTTCAAAGAGTTCATTAAGTTAAAATGAGATTGTTGGGGTTTAAACTACCCACTCTGTGGTATTTTCTGAGGCAGCACTAGCAAACTATTACAGACACTTTGCAAAGTCAAGTGTTTTATTTCAGTTTTGAAAGGGGCCATCTTTTTTGGTAAATTATTTAAACGATCAGTATTGGAGGAAAAATATGCACTTGAGTTGACTTACAGACAAACCAAATGCCTTTTTAAAAATCCCTTGACTTTCTTTCTCAAATATATATTGAAATTTTGCTTTTTGTTTCTGGAGGCTTAACATCAGTTTAACAGTAATTTTTAAGAGTATACCTTGAATGACATCTTAAAGATCCTTTTATTTTTATTTATTTGACAGAGAGAGAGAGATTACAAGTAGGCAAAGAGGCAGGCAGGGGTGGGGGGGAGGTGGGTCCCCACTGAGCAGAGAGCCTGATGCTGGGCTTGATCCCATTACCCTGAGATCATGACCTGAGCCCAAGGCAGAGGCTTAACCCACTGAGCCACCCAGGCACCCCTTGAATGACATTTTAATATATGTTATCGGCTTTCCTTTTCTCAAGTTTTTAGAAGTAGTAGTAGCGCCTGGGTGACTCAGTCATTGAGCATCTGCCTTTAGCTCAGGTCATGATCCCAGGGTCCTGGAAATGAGCCCTGAATCAGGCTCTCTGCTCAGTGACTTAGCCCTGTCACTCTCCCTCTGTGCTGGCTTGCTCTCTCTTGAATAAATAAAATCTTAAAAAAAAAAAAAAAAAAAAGCAGTGGTGTCTCTGTTTTGTTACTTTTCCTCCATTTTCAACTTAAGTGCAAATAATTTTGACCAGTTTTTACGATTAAACATGGATTCACATTAGGCAGTTAACAGACTTAAACATTTTAAATGTAACAGTCTTTAAACAGACATTTTTCCAGTGGTACATAAAATTTTTGTGAGTTGCATCCAAACTTAAATGGATTTTAGGGGCACCTGCGTGGCTCAGTGGGTTAAAGCCTCTGCTTTCAGCTTAGGTCACGATCCCAGGTCCCTGGGATGAGCCTTGCATCAGGCTCTCTGCTCAGCAGAGAGCCTGCTTCCCCCAACCCCCCATCTCTGCCTGCCTCTTGTGATCTCTGTCTGTCAAATAAATAAATAAATAATAAGATCTTTAAAATAAATAAATAAATAAATAAATAAATGGATTTTAGTCAAAAGAAAAAGATAATCCTAATTTCCAGAATTGAAATCTCATATTCAAGATGTTTGTTACATTTGTTTTTAACATGTTGATTTACTGGCTAATTCAGCAATATTTAGTGTAAGTAATTATATTTCAGCTAAAGTAATTTTATTAAGTGGCTGTTGTGATTAATAATAATAGAGACAATAATGATGATGGTGATGGTGATAAACTGTTTCGACCTGGCTGTCTACCAGGAACTGTTGTGTGTGATCATATTTAATACTTAAAATCTGCAAGTTAAATATTACTATTCCCATTTCACAAATGAGGGAACTTTAAAATAGGTTAAATATTTTACCAGGTTAAGATAACCTGAACTGGAAGTAAGATAGAGACCAGAACAAAATTTAATTTCCCCAAGACCACACTGTTCCTTAAATACTTTTATATCAACACTGTCAAAATCAATTTTTAAAAAAAAAGGTAATTTCTTATTTGCACAAGATAGATTTAAAAATATACAGTCTATTCTGCTTACTCCATCATGGAATCTAACATGCTAAAATATTTAAAAATATACACATGAAAAGTATATTGTTGTTTGTAGTTATTAAAACCACTAAGAAACTGCAGAGTTTGTAAAAAAGTGATACTCCTTATTTTGTAGTATTTTTTACTAAATAGAGAATAAAATTTGGCATAGAATGATTTTGAAAAAGTAAACGGTTTTCAGCCACAGTTCATGTGTTCTTGAACACTTATTTTTCGTCACATTATCCAGCTCTTCAATAAAGTATTTGCACTGTAAAGGACCAATAGAATTTCTCTTACAGAAGTACACAGAGGTCTGTAATAGTCTGGTACAAACTCTTCCATATACCTCTGTTCCGGCTCAAGAGTAAGCCTTATAAAGAAACAGGTCTAACAGTAGGTGAGTATATCATACTATGGAATCACAAATTTAAATTAGATGAGATCCTTAATATTTGTTTTGGGAAATATCCATGTCCTGAATCAGGATAACCTATCGGTGAAGCTTACTGAATTAAATGAAGGAGGTTGACCTCACAAGAAGAATAGGGGGTGTAAAAGGATAGATAAATCAGAAATGACTGAAAATTATATCTAGGAAACAGCTTATATCTTCACCACCATAACTCAGTCCAGTAAGTTTCATCTTGTAGATTTCTGGAATATTTTAAGTTAATGGTTGTCAGTACATCAAGTATGTTTGTCCTTTGAAGAATTGTTTTAAAAGTAAAAATTAGTCCATATGATGTTCCAATCATTTAGGTTTCTTGCTTGACCCCAGTTCTTTGTTCATCTCCATGCGTATCTGGGTAACTCTTCCCATATGGCTTGTAGAATAGTGGGAGGGGCACAAAATCTTAAATTTGAATCCCATTTTGAAGCAGGAAATGTTTACCTCTCTGCATTACTTAAGTTTTCAGAGTCTATTTTCCTCTCTGGGAAGATAATTATTGGCTCTACCCACTTCACATGGTTTTGAGATGATCAGAAGAGATCATCTTTATGAAACCATCTTGTAAATGGTAAACTGTACTTTATAAACAATAGTGATTATTTTTCAAGATTTCAATTGAAATCAACTCCTCTTTGAAATTTTCATACTCATGGCTTAGAATTAATTGCTCTGTCCTTTTGCCCAGACTTCTGGCACTTAGATCCTATCCTTTATCAGATTTATTTCTGCAAGTGCCTTTCTTTCCAAATAGTTTTTGAAATTTTTTAAGGTCAAAAATTGTATGTTTTCATTTCTGTGTCCTACAGTGTGAACAATGCTTATTGAAATAAGTGAATGCAGTCTTGGAATAATTTTAATTTTAAGTTGTTAGACTTTTTCTCAGTAAATGTTTCTTTATTATATAAACTAAGGACCTCATGACTACTAAAATTACATTTTTCTAATTTAGAATAAAGCAGCCTTGGTAGATTATATTTTATATACATAATCATTTTTTTCATGTGATTGTTAGATATTGAAGAAAATTGTTATTAATAAGTTTTTCTGTGCATCTATTTTTAGACTTTTTGTATAATTTGCTTTTCTCTAAAAATATTTCTCAGAATAAATAGACTATATAGCCAAAGCACTTACCTCAGAAAACTCTGCAAAGTTTATTAGCATACTTAGTTCTGTATCACTTTGTGTAGAATTTTAACTTCTTTTACCATCTGTCCTTTATTCAACAGATGTATTATTGCATTTTGTAATGTATTTATCTACACCACCTTAGATTTATTTAGAAATTGAGCGCTTTAGATTTATTTTGTCCTTGTGCTAAGTATAATTTTACTTTCATAAATTAGAAATGATAAAAGTATACAGCAGATTATGGTTTTGGACTTTTAAAAGAATAAATTAAACTCTTCTGTTTAGGTTATTGAATTGGAAGATCGGCTAAAATCCTATGAGAAAGGGTCAAGAAAAATAAAAGAAGGGAATAAAAAATTAATGAAAGAAAATGACTTCCTGAAATCCCTCTTAAAACAGCAACAAGAAGATTCAGAGGGCAGAGAAAAAGAACTAGAACAGCTGCAAAGGAGGAGTAAAGAAGTAGAAAAAGATAAAGCTGAACTTCAAGTAAAAATCGGTGAGCTGGAGAGAGAAGTCACTTCCCTAAGGAGACAAGTGGCTGAAGCTAATGGATTGAGAAATGAAAATGAAGAACAGATGAATTCAGTGGAGAAATTGCAGCATTCAGCAGACAAAGCTAAATCTGAGATGGCCGCCACCGAAGTGAGGTCTGGACAATATGATTGTAAGACAACAACGACCAAGGTTAAATTGAAAGCTGCGAAGAAAAAGGGCTCTGTGGGTCGTTACCACACTGTTCTCAATCACTCCATCAAGGTTATGAGCAGTGTGTTTGAGAACCTCAACAAGGACGGCTGGGAGGATGTGAGTGAGAGCGGGTAAGGCTCTCATTAACTTAGCTCTGTGGTGGGGACACTGTGCATATGTAAAGCACCAGCAAATGGAGATTGAATTTCAACTACTGTCGATTTGGTATTCAGAAAAAATACTGTCAGATCCTTTGAAATATCTTGGGAGGTCTTGTTCTGAGCTTATTGACTGAAATTTGCATGCAAAATTAGCCACAACTGCATGAGTATTTGAATAGGTGCCAGGAAACCCAAAAGAAGGCAATGCTTGATTTCTTCCAGTGATGCTATTTTCATGCAGTCATGAGGCTTGAAATTGACAGTTTGGCAGGTTGATTTAATTTGCTGGCCCTTTGCATATTCACCACTGACAGCTAAGGATTCCCAGGCAAGCCTACTAAGTCGGTTTAGTTATCTTGTGACATGCCAACCTGGGAGGAGAAACATTTTCCCCCCATAATTTAGTTAGATAAATTTTGAATGACCCATTTCAGCTTGTTACCAGATGTCTACAAGCTGTTTAACATCCTTTAAATTAAGAACCATCTTCACTAATTATTTCATGTATGTATTTATGCAAAGTCATTGTACTAACTTTAATTGAATGGTGGTTAAAAATTAATTCTTTAAAGGTAAAGCTCTATAAATTCCTAGCCCTAAGTTATATAACACCTAGTGAATAGCAGCAGGGGAATAGTAAAAATCTATAATACTTCTTTTCCTTACCCCTGGCTATACAGTCGTATACATACTTGAAGCACATCGGTAAAACCACAAAGGCAAAAGGATAGTAGAACAAATCTTTTGTGGAAAGTTTACTGTTGCCAGAATTGTTAACAATTTGAACAATTTTCCATGATTCTGTCTTGTTTTATAATGGCATGTATTTTCCCAAGTTTTTTGGTTTGTTTTTTTGTTGTTTTATTTTTAATTCCCCAAAGAGAACTGTTTTAGATTTGAGATATCCCTAGATAGTGTAGGGGTCGAAGAGTTTTCCTTTCTTCAAGGTTCCTTGACTGGTTTAATAATGAAGTTGATATAAGACAGACTAATAGGAGGAAAACAAACAGAAGTTCAATAACATGCATACCTCCTTCCTACATGGGAGAGACCCAAGAAAACTGAGTAAGTCCTCCAAATGGCCAAAATCTTCTCCTTAAATACTGTTTTCAGATGAATACAAAAGAAGATGGGGTCAGAGTCAGTTATGGGAGGTTATCAGGAAAAGTACAATAAATAAGGGGGAAGATTGTTATGCAGATTTAAGTCATTGTCTTCTTCATGACAAGAATTTTTAGAAACTTAGAGTCATCCATTTCTTCCTGGTACAAGGAAGGCAACACACTCGCAAATGGAGATTTTCCTTATACATGTAAATGTCTCTTACAAAAAGGTAACGTCTGCTTGATTTCCAGAACTTGTTCTGCGTTTGCAGTTTCTTAAAGGTAATTCTTATGTCCAAGAGACATATTTTGGGTTGGCAAGCTCTCTTCCCCTGTAATCCCACCTTTGAAACTTCCCCGAGAAGTTTCACAGGCCAGAGGCTAAGCTGATAGATTGCTCTGGATCTCAAGGAACCAGTCTCTGTTCTGAGGATAGGTCAGTTTAGTTAAACAGTTGTGTATTATTTTAGGAGGTTGGTCTTACAGGTGGGCTCCCAAAGTTAGAACTATTTTGTGTGAAAAATCAGTCATTTAAAAAGGCATTCCTGTGGAAGCAAAATTAAAACGAAAGTTAATGATTAGAGCAGACTATAAACCCAGTCTGAGTCCTGAGGTCAGCCAATAGAAAGAAGACATTTCTAGGCAGAGAAGCTGAAGCATCTTCTGCAGTTTAAATAAGTCTGATGATGTCATTGGTTGTTTAGTTGCCCACACAGCAACAGGCATGAAGATTATCAAAACACGAGCTTTTGTGGTGGTTTCTTTGATGTTTGTATCAAGTGACCTAGCTTTAGTTTGCAGGACTTATGGAGGAAAGGCAGCTTTAGATCTCAGTGATTCCAAGTCAAAAGTATAAACATTAATTTGGAGAGTCATAGCCAAATATTTGAGGAAACCAGAAGAATTCAGGATTCAGTACAGTTTATAGACAAACAACAAATCCTTGAGACAATTAATAAGAACTAGAATCTAATATCCACAAAGGTAGGTTATTGAAATATAATTAAGCTCTTTAAAATCACCCTAATTTCCACTAAAGGTATCCAAAATAAGCCCAATTTCAATAAACTTGGCTTGATTATTTACATAAGTCCAGCAAAGAATAGTGGTTGACCATATAGGCTCTTCTTAAATCTGCTTTACTGGAATTTTTCATAAGGAGTTTCAGATTGAAATTTCAAAGCTTCTCGAGACCAAGATGCCAGTCCAGTGATTTGCCACCAGACGTGCCTGCAATAGCTGTAGATTTGGGTAAATTTCTCTCTTTTTTTTTTTTTTTAAAGATTTTATTTATTTATTTGACAGAGAGAGATCACAAGTAGGCAGAGAGGCAGGCAGAGAGAGAGGAGGAAGCAGGCTCCCTGCTGAGCAGAGAGCCCAATGTGGGGCTCGATCCCAGGACCCTGAGATCATGACCTGAGCCGAAGGCAGAGGCTTTAACCCACTGAGCCACCCAGGCGCCCCAAATTTCTCTCTTCTTGAGGTCCCCAAAATGTCCTGAGGTTTCTTCACCTGCCAAGAAGAAGACCTTCCTTACCAGGAAAAGCTGCTGGGGTACGAGGCTGTTTTCCCAAAGAGTTTTATTGGTTCCATAAAGTCATCTTAGTTCCTAAAAGCTGTCTGGTCATATTTGAATCTATGCAAGCTTCTCTCAAATAGGACATGCCAGTCAAAACCTTGGTAATATACCCAATATTCCCAATTCTGTCATGTTACAAGAGAACAGATTCTTGCTGAATTTAGGCAAAAAAAAAAAAAAAAAAGATTTCCATGAAAATATAAGAATATTTACTAAGAGTTTCCAAATTCTGGAGGGATTACCTAGAGAGAAAAAGATAAATGTTTCCATTTGTTTACAAAAGGCACATTTTACCAAATTGTTGTAAGTCATTGTTAGTTTAAGAGAAGAGGTTTTCTTAAATCTAGAAAAATAAAACATTAAAAACATTAATGATAAAACAGTCACAAAAATTATAATCATTCTCATCAGTTCATTAAGTCCCATGTTACTAATTTTTATTCTGCTTGAATCAGTTTTCCTGTTAGTTCTGGAAACTCTTACCCAGTTCAGTTTTATGATCTTAAAATTATAAGAAACGGGTATTTTAGAATATTTTCCATGAGTCTTCTTGGAGATTAAGCATTTTCCAAATATTACTGCAAAAGTTTAAGAGTAGGGGCACCTGGATGGCTCAGTTAGCTATGCGTTCAACTCTTTTGTGTGTGTATGTGTGTTCAGCTCTTGATTTCAGCTTAGGTCATGATCTCACGGTCAAGACATCAGGCTCTTCACTGGGCATGGAGCCTCCCTTAAGATTCTCTCTCCCTCTTCCTTTACCCGTCCCCCTTTCCATAAGCTTGTGGTCCCTCTCTCTTTAAAAACAAACAAACAAAAAAACTATTAAAATTTCAAAGTAAAACAAGAACTGTGTAAAATGACAGAGTTAAAAACGGCCATGGTTAACCATCTGCTGAGAGTTCATTACAATGCAATTGACAAGGAAATGTTATTTCTGTGGTATACGTACTTCAGGATAATAACTAGAACTATAAGTGATAACATTATACTAGGACAAGTCAGATTTTTAGGAATTTCATGCAAATTCCAGAACACTTAAATTGATACTTTTATCTACAAAAATATAATCAAATAAGTTTAACATCACATTTTTGACAGTATTTCTCATGTAACTTAATGAACTAAATCAACCTAATTAGGTTAGTAACTTTTGAGATGTTCCAGGGATCATGTTTAATATCTTAGAATTTCTTCTGGGTCAGAGACTTCATTTAGAATTTGATTTTGGGAAGTCTGTCAAAAATATCGAAAGGTTTTGGACAGTTGACTAAATAGGATCATAGTTTACCGTGAGCTAATACTTAGTTACCTATTTAACCAACACTATAAAGACTTCACAGGCAAATACAGAAGCTTACACAGTGCTCATCAAAACTTAGCCATTTTTATATCTAAAGGACTAGATTTACATAAGTAATAAAAAACTTGATTATAAAAATAATGAAGCACAGGGAATTATTTTGATTAAAAAAACACAAAATCTTAAAAGGTAAAGAACATTTCATTGTCTCTTACCAAGAATATACCAATAGTCAGAAAATGTTGTCCTTTTACCATAGACAAAATCAAACTGAAAAGTTATAGTAGCTTACTTCTGATATTAAAGTTCACTCAATGAAATTAATTCCAATCTTAGCCAGTCCTAACCATGCATTAGTTCCTTTCTAAAGGTTCCCTTCCACAAACTTTCTACAAGTTTCAGGTTTGTCCTGTTTTTCTTCTTTCCCATTTATAATTAATTGGTTTTACTTTGGGACATACTTTCTTTCCTTCAACAAAATGCATTTCTATTCCATATACCTTTTTTTACTGAAAACACACATCCTACTTTTCTTGCATTCAGAAAAGATTATTATTTCTAGTAGTTTTAATTACATTTACTAATTAGAATTCTTAACCCTTAAAAACCTTAATTTCGGATGCCTGGGTGGCTCAGTTGTTGAGCAACTGCCTTCAGCTCCAATCGTGATCCCGAGGTCCTGGATTGAGTCCCGCATTGGGTTCCCTGCACAGTGGGGAGTCTGCTTCTCTCCCTGATCTTCCACCCCCCTTTGCTCTTTCTCTCTCTCTGTCATTCTCTCTCTCTCAAATAAAATCTTAAAAAAGAACCTTACTTTCTAGTGAAAACTAAGTAAGCAATTGTGAACTGTGTTATACCAGCATTCTTAAATTGTCAAATTTATAATTATATTCCATAATTTCTACAAACATATGCCCCCCTTTTTAAAAATAGTGCATTCTTTCAGTATGATACAAGACATGCTTACTAACAGATTCAAATAATTGTTTAATTGCTGTGTAATATGAAGCTGAAAGTAGATAAGCCTATGTTTAGTAATTATTTTATGATCTAGATGGTGCATTCTCCACCATTGAATTTAACTTAGCTAAACTTTAAAGTTTTAACTTACCAAAGGTATTTGGAAAACTATGTTTTAAGTACATATACTATAAAATATAATTTCCATTAAAAAGTTTATCTAAACGCTCTTAACCCACTAACATCTGTCTGAATCACTCACTTCCAACAAGTATGTTTAGACTACCCATGAAAACTTCATGAGACATTAGACACAGCCAGCCATCATCCCAAGTTATTTTTCTTGCTGACAAATTTTGTAAGAGATGCAACATGAAATTACTTGATTAGTAAACCCAGGCAGAATAAAAGTTGTATTTCTGCATTATATTCAATGTTGGTAATGCTAATGTATTAGAGTTTTGATTATACCAATGAACTTAAACTAGTTTTTATTTATCAAAGATTATCCCAGGTCATGTGAACTTGAAACACATTTGGCTCCATTTTTGTTACATTTCTGAGAATTCAGTTTATGTGTATGTTTAATTTTCTTTATGTGAATTAAATAGAGGTCTTTCACAAATTAATTTTGGTAATACCATCTGGAGGCAGAAAAATATCACATATCTACAGTGTACGTATACAGACACACAATATTAGCTGGGAGACATGTATGATAATATAGAATTTACTAGTAAAAGAACAGTAGGAATGAGTGAAGTTTCTTTTCAGATGACTTTTTGTTTGTATTTACTAATATTTGTGGAGAAGACGCATGTTTTTTCATTTGCCTAAATTTCAAATGAGCTTTCCCCCTTGTGCTCTCGTTTGATAAGAATTACCTCCATGAAATGTGTTGAATATTTGCATCTCAAAGGTATGGGGAAGGAATGCAGGTTCCTCTAAAAAGAACTTTGGTTTCCTAAGGCCAATATTTGCCAGCTTTTTGAAACAAATAGGGAAAGTTTAGGGAATAGTAAAAAGGATTGGTGGACCTTGAATTGTTTCTGGAGCCATATCTATGGTCCTGTAAAGACTAGATATGTAAAACAAGGATAGCTGTCTTCAGTTCCTCAAAGAATTGGGTTGTTGCTAAATGATATCAAAGAACTGACACAACCATCCAACTATGTTGAATGTTTTTCTTTCCTTTGGGTACATTTAGCTTAGGAGAAGCCCTAAACAAAACAAAACAAAACAAAAACCAAGTCCTATCAGGCAGTGCATATCAGCCTTGTTCATAAATTTAGTCTGACTGGTAGGTTTCCATCTAATTTTCTGCCTTTTTAATCTATCCACTAATCGCAGGAGATAATCCACTTAAAAAACTTTTTTTTTTAAAGATTTTATTTATTTATTTGACAAAGACAGAGATCACAAGTAGGCAGAGAGGCAGGCAGAGGGAGAGGGGGAAGCAGGCTCCCCGCCGAGCAGAGAACCCAATGTGGGGCTCGATCCCAGGACCCTGAGATCATGACTTGAGCCGAAGGCGCCCCAACTTAAAAAACTTTTGATGATCCTTCCTTAGTTTAATAAATTCTTTAACTTGGCTCTTAGGTCATCCTTTGGCCAAGGAGTGAAAGATAGTTGAGGAGCATTGCCCCCAGTCTTGAGTGGTTATTGTGAAGGTAATAATCTCTTTAGACTGGAAAGGCAGTTCAGACGGAGATTTAGTAAAACATGAGAATTCAGATAAAGAATCATAGAGGGAAGCAGTAGGAATCATACCAGCCTTAACAACTTTTGTTTTAAGCAAAAACAAAATCAAAAGCAAAAATAAAATTGGGTCTTTAGTTTTTCAGTTGCCCAATTTTCCAAATATCCACCCCACTTTTCTTTTTTGATGAGGAACTCCTCCGCAAAGTTTGCATTTTAAAGAATAGCTCTTAGGTCCTATAGATGATGGGGGCAGAAAACTTATATCACAAAGGCATAGAGAAAATAAGTTTTCTCCAAGATGGAGTTTTGACGGTATATTTGCCTATTATTAGAGGTCCAGGGTAATTTAAATTGTTCTTTTTTTTCTCAAGTGCAGGACAATTCTGTTTCCAGTGCCTCAATATCTACAAGCAGTCTGAGATTGAATAGGTGAGGCCTCAGGATTGGTAAAGATGGGTGACCTCCGAATTGTTTTTAGAACCACATTTCAGGTTTTGTAGAGATTTGCAGAGAGGTAGGGCTGGTTTAAACAAGGGTCCCGGATATCCAAAGGATCTTCTTCAGGGACAGGGAGTTGGAGATAAATAGGTGTGGAGGAGGATAGAATTTACATTAGATATGGATCCTATTTTTTCTTCTGAGTATAATGAATATAATTTCTGTTATTTCATATTGTCAAGGGAGTCCTTAGGGCTAGCTGTTATTTAGGTACAAACCTACTTGGCTCTGTTAGGATTACCTTGATTTTATAAAAATTCCAAAGCTCAGGGGCGCCTGGGTGGCTCAGTGGGTTAAAGCCTCTGCCTTCAGCTCAGGTCATGATCCCAGGGTCCTGGGATTGAGCCCCATGGCAGGCTCTCTGCTCAGCAGGGAGCCTGTTTCCTCCCTCTCTCTGCCTTCCTCTCTGCGTAGTTGTGATCTCTCTGTCAAATAAATAAATAAAATCTTTAAAAAAAAAAAAATTCCAAAGCTCAGACTTTGGGATCTCCCAATTGGATGGGGGCCACCAAATGTGGAGCCAAGAATTCATCTGAGGCAGAACAAAAGGGAGAGAAATAGTATTGGATACACCTGGAGGGAGTTGTGAGCAGGGCTGTGGAGGAGAGACTGTCTGGCATGAGGCAGTTGGTGGGGAGCTATAGTTAAATGGGGAAGGTGAGGAAGTATGGGAACATACGGAATTTAACTTTTCTGGTACTGTGTCTGGATGTAGGTCATCCTTGGTCAGCTAGCGCTTATATGGATATTTTGAGGGTGCCTAATAGGCCTGTTTGTATTCAGCCACGGGGTTGCTGTGGGCCCTTCTACCTTAGTCAGCTTTCCATTGTTCAAGTTGAGTGCCTATAAGTGGCCTTTACACAGACCACACCCCAGAACAATTAAATCTTAACTTCTGTGGTGAGATACAAGCTTCACGATTTTTTGAAGCTCTCCAACTAATTCCAATATGTAGACTAGTTTGGGAACCATTGTTCTAAATGATCATTGGGTCAAGTCCCTTGTCTTCAGGCAGGTAATAAAAACTTAAAAACAGGGCACCTGGAAAGCTCAGTCACTTAAGTGTCTTCCTTTGGCTCAGGTCATGATCCCGGGGTCCTGGAATCAAGTTCTGCATCAGGCTCCTTGCTCAGTGGAGAGTCTGCTTATTGCTCTTCCTTTGCACCCCCCTCCCCGCTCATGATCTCTCTTTTTCTCTCTCCAATAAATAAATAAAATCTTTAAAAAAAATTTGATGAAGGTGAGGAAGAAGGACCAAATCTGCATTCCCATTTCTTCTTTACTTTTTCTAAGGTTTTCTTCTTCATTCTCAAAAGCCATTAGAGATAAAGTCCTCCTCAGCTTAAAACTCACTAAGCATTTATCTATGTCTTCAAGGAAATTCTAGTTTCAGCTACTAATTATGTCTCAGCTGGTGATCTTTCCACTCTTCATAATAGAAGTGCTGGGGTTTACTCATGTGTGAGTATATATATACACGAATAAATACATGAAAGCTAAGTAACACAGTCAGTTCTAATTTCATCATATTAGTGCTTGTGCAGATGGTCACATATTTTGGGAGATGTATCACAGTATCTCTTAAAACATAAGATTGTCATTTAAGTTGCTTAGTGGTAAAACTTGATTTTATACTGTGACGATTAAGTGTTACATTTCCTGCCTGACGGAACATTCTCAGGAATCAATCAGCTGCAAAAAAATTCTCAAACAATTAGAAATCCCACAGTGGAGGCTCAGGACTTTAGAACATTCTATTTCTTTTAGCTTTTCATAGTCTGAAATATAAGAAATGTACTTGAAAACTGAGAAGAATAGAACCTTGTCCTTTATATATGTATATAAAATACTATATCATATAATTATTAGCTTATTAACATTTATGTATTTATGAATGTTCATTTCTCATAGTTGAACAGCATTATAAAGACATGCTGTCAAATGACAAAAATAATACAATTTCGTAACAAGTTTGAAGTCCTTTATTCAAGAGAAAACAGTCCATGGACTGGGAGAGTACTGTGCCTAGCAAGCTGTGGTGCACACTTCCTAAGGATTTTGGGAAAGAGGGAGTTTTATAGAAGTAGTGCAGGGGCATCTGGGTGGCTCAGTTAGTTAAGTATCTGCCTTGGGCTCAGGTCATGATCCTGGAGTCCTGGGATCGAGATCCAGGTCAGACTCCGTGCTCAGTGGGAGCCTGCTTCTCCCTCTGCCCCTCCTTCAAATAAATAAATAAAATCTTTAAAAAAAAAAAAAAGAAGTAGTAGTAGTGCAGAAAACAGGGCATGGTTAGCTTGGAGGTCAGGGATTTTTTTTTTATAAGGCCAGTATGTCCTGTTGTCTAGGGTAAGGTAAGTTGGCTAAAGTTGTGTTGGAGGGTAGTGATTGGTATATATTGGGTTTTTTCCTTGATGGTAAGGTATTTACCATAAGGGCAGCAGACTTAATTCAGATTTCTGATGTGGGCCAGGCCACTGGCACAGCCTTCATTCTGTGGGTGTTGATACAAAAATACATTTTATCAATGCTCATTCAGAGATGAGTGATCATCAGAAAGAGTTGCTAATACCTTGAGAAAGAAAAGCAGGATTTCAGCAAAGCATGTTGGTCAAATTTGTGAATAAAATGATGTTGAAAGGTATAGAAAATACTTTACAAAATTGAATAAAAATCCCCGAAGATAGCAATAGATTGGGAAGATAGAGTAATGCGGAGACTGCAAGGTCCGTTACTTAGCTGGAAACTGCCAATTGCTCAATGATACAGTGTGAAAAATATAGGACTTTGCAGGAGTATACATACAAATATTGTAGGAGGTTTTAATTAAATCTCGTATGAGTCTACAGTACAATATACATGTCAGAAAAGTTTGCATAATTTTAGTCTGCATCTACCAGGAGTTCTACTAAGGAATTCACATAGTATACTTGGAATATGAAATTGAATTCTGGACATAACGCTCCATGAAGATAAGGCGGAGCATATTCAAGAGTGACCAGGGTGGAAAAGCATCTCAAAAACACACATAATAGGAATATTTGAATAAGCTAGGGATGTTTTTCTTGAGATGTTTCAAGCATCAAATGACGGTATCCAAATAGTTAAGAGATCATCCATATGGAAAAGGGATTGGACTTATTTGTGTGTTCTGCTCAACCTCAGCACTTTCATTTTCCTTCCATTAGTACCAGCTGTTAACATAATAGAGATTTTACTTATTTTTCTTGTTATTTGAACCCACCCCATTAGGATGAAAGGTACATAAGGGCAGGGATTTTTATCTCCTTTATTCACTTGCTACTTTGTCCTTTGTGCCTGGAAAAGTGCCTGGCATATATTTGGAGCTTACCAGGCATTTTACAGAATTGAATGGACATAGGAGATGGAACAGGGATCAGCCTCAGAAATTCAGAGATTGTCCCAGACGAAGGAAAAACTTTTCTGTTGGAAATGTTAAAGCTTTCTGCCCTGTCTCAGAAAGTTGTAAGTGCTTCCACCCTTGGCATTGTTAAAACATGTGCTTCCTGAGTTAACACTTGATAGAAATACTACGGAAGTGCTATTACTAGGGATTTGATACTGGGTATTCTAATTTCTTGATGAGATTTTACAATTTTGGAAATTTATTTTTAACATTTAGTTTCTTTTCATCTGGGTGACAAGTAACTATGATATTGAACTATTTTTGAATAGGCATACTCTTTTTCTTTGATGGATACACTTTTCAAATATGGGAATTATAATAAAGAGGACATTTGGTTGTGAAAAAAAGCAGGACCCACTGATACAATATAACATTTATCAGATGAGAGAGAGATGTCCAGAGACAGTAAGGAACTGAAAGAGCCACATAGCCAGAACTCAAGTCCCAGGCCAATGCTTGCTTACCAAGTCTGCTAATTTTACTGCAGTAATAGGTCTCCATTTAAATGATGTTCAAATTTCAATCACCAATGTAGATGCCCCATCAGGGTAAAGAAGTCCTACTTGTACTTACTTATTCATCTTAATAAGTTAGAGGCCATGTATGGAATCCACAGAAATAATAGACTGTACAACATATTTAGACTAATTTTCTTGACATAGAAAACCAATAAATGCTCAGATTAAACTTATAGCTTTATATGCAATATGTGCTATAATGGTATTTGGTCTTGAACTTAAAAGAGGTACATTTAACAACTCTTCTTCCTGAATTTTATGTTCCATTTTTTTCTAAAAGCAGTGATTCTGAAGGACAGACCTCTCAAGATTTAGGAACAATTATTGTAGAAACATCCCAGAAGATAAGTCCTATAGAAGATGGAAGAGACCAGAAAGAGGGTGGCCAAATGGAAGACAGCCAAATGCAAGGAAAAGAAATGGTGCAAATATATTCAAATATAGATGGCAAGACCCCAAAGGTATATGACACAGTGTTACTTAATTATAAGCTATGTTTTTAATTTTATCTTTGCTTTATAACTTAAATTTCATGACCAGTGATTTAATTTGAATCCTTAGAAAATGTTTTTCTTTGAAATATATAGTGGAAATACTCAACTTTTTAATAATTTTTAAGTATCAATTTGTTACAAACTTTTGTATAGTTGAAAATGGAAATAGATATTATTTTCCTAAATATGAATCTTAAGGTATTTATATCTTAGCCAAAAAAATAGTTGATAATTAGCTTATTAGGTTTTAGATTATGTTACCAAGAACATGATCCCTAAAAGAAAATATCAATAAATTAGACTTAATTAAAATTAAGAAATTTTGGTCTGTGAAAGGCCCTCTTGTGAGGATAAAAAGATATGCCATACACTGGAGGAAGTGTTACAAACCGTGTATGTGACAAAGGACCCAGATTTTGAATATTTAAAGATTTTGTCAAAACTCATTGGTGGAAATTCAAATAATCTAGTTAGAAGATGGAGTAAAAAACATGAACAGACATTTCACTGAGAAGATAAATGGAAGGCAAATAAATACACATAAAGATTTCCAACATCGCTAACCATTAGGGAAATGCAGATTAGGACCCTGTTGAGATACATATCTTTTGGAACAGCTAAAATGAAGAGTGAGAATACCAAATGCTGACGAGGATGCAGAGAGAGTGGGACTCACATGTAATGCTAGTGTGAATATGAAGTGGTAGGGCAGTCTGGGAAACAGTTGGCAGTTTCTTTAAAAAAAAAAAAAAGAAAAGGATGAGGTGCCTAGGTGGCTTAGCTGGTTAAACACCTGCTTTTGGCTCAGGTCATGATCCCGGGGTCCTAGGATCGAGTTCCACGTCAGGCTTTGTGCTCAGTGGGGTCTGCTTCTCTCTCTCCCTCTGCTCCTCCCCACTGTTCTCTCTGACAAATAAACTCTTAAAAAAAAAGGGACACCTGAGTGGCTCAGTCAGTTAAGCATCTGCCTTCCCTCTGGTCATGATCCTGGAGTCCTGGAATCATGTACCACATCGGGCTGCTTCTCCCTTTGCCTACCACTCTGCCTGCTGTCCTCTCTATCTCTCTCTGACAACTAAATAAAATCTTAAAAAAAAAAAAAAAAGGAACTAATCATACATTTATCATACAACCCAACTATTTGCCTCTTGGACACTTATCCCCAAAAAATGGAAATCTGTGTTTACCCAAAAAACCTGTACATGAATGGGCATAACAACTTTATTTCTAATAGCTGAAAACTGGCAACAACCAGAATTTCCTTCAATAGCTGAATGGTTAAACAGTGATATATCCATTCCATGTAATAATATGCAGGGGAAAAAAAAAAAAAAGAGAGTGACAAACTATTGACACACACTATATTCTACATTCTACAATTTCTCATCTTGAGTTGGGGGCTTAGGCTGTCTTTCATTGCCTTTTATGTTTTGTGTTGCTATATACGTGAAATTTCAAGTTCAGAGAAGATTATCAATTGTCATATATTTTCCTGGCCACTTTGTTGGTTGCATGTGTCTTTGGATTCCTATTTCTACCTCATTTGTGACATCAGGATGTCTTTAACATTTTGCCATGTTAAAAAAAAAAAAAAAAACTTTAAGTGTGCTGATCTCAATGTTTAAGATTTTCCTGAACTTCTTTGGGGGCATCTGAGTAGCTCAGTCACTTGAGCGTCAGACTCTTGGTTTTGACTCAGTTATGATCTCATGATGGTGAGCCTCAGGCTCCACACTCAGCTCGGAGTCTGCTTAAGACTCTCTCTCTGTCTGTTCCTCTGCCCCTCCGCCCCACTTGTGTGTATGCTCTCTCTCTCTCTTTAAATACATAAAATCTTAAAAAAATTTTTTTTCTGAATATCTAGTCAGAAATAATCCTGGAAATGGAAGCCCAATTATTTTTATTTTAGGTCCAGATAATTTGATACCAAGCCTGATGACTAATATTGGTAATTTGGTAGTTCTGTTTGGGACATTTTTATAGTGCTTAGTACATCGCTGGCACTTGAATCTTTATAAAACAATGAAACATTTTAAAAAATCTATCTTATATACTGACTCCAAAGAAGTTCAAATGAGGTATTTCAAAAATATTTTGAGGAATGAAGTAATACCAGGACTCATTGAAACCATATAGTACTTTATATATTTTCAGTATTTTTCAGTATATATACATATATATGTGTGTGTGTATATGTGAATATATATGTATGTATATATATAGTGATCTATAGAGCCATAAGTTATTTAATATTCTTATTTTATTTTTATTGCTTTCATTATATTTCCTCATAGATCTTTAAATTGTCCGTAGGTTAAATTTCTACCACTTTTGGGTTGATTTTTGTATTTGTATGTTGTGCTTGCTAGATCAACTTCTTTTTTTTCTAGTTCAACTTTAATGCACATATTATGTTAATTTATGAGTTCTTGGTATCAGTTATAGAATTTTACTGTTTAAATTTTTTAGCCTGCATAGATAAATATATTTTTAGGTAAAGAAATAATATTATTTATTATGTTCATTCACTTGAAGTTATTATTGAGTAATAATCTAATTTTTATAAAACCTTCAAATTTAGAATTATTTTCATTACAAGAATGCCAAAAAAACAACTTTTCAAAAGAAGAATGGTAATATACAAAAGAGTTCACATACAACAGTTCCTATCAGAGGTAAGAATGTATATGAAATTAACAATGTCTAATTTACTGTGTTTTTTAAAAAAATATTACAAACATTATTTTTATAGTTAACAGAGAAAAGTGGAAAAATATAACTGCCCAGAAATCAAGTAGCAATATTATTTTATTACGAGAACGTATTGTATCCTTACAACAACAAAACAGTGTACTTCAGAATGCCAAAAAAACAGCAGAATTGTCTGTCAAAGAATATAAAGAAATCAATGAAAAACTCCTTCAGCAACAGCAAGTATCTGATCAACGATATCAAATAAGCAGACAGACAATAAAGGTAAAGAAACTTTAAAAATTAATTACAATAGTCTCTATTATAAGGGTGGATATTTTGTTTTACATGTGTTGTTCTGTTCATATTTGTGTTTTTTATTGTGGTATAACTTGGATTTTAAGAATAGGCTTCATAAATGCGTTTAGGTTGCCCATTTGCCCATGTCTAAAACTTTGAATTTTTCATTATAAATCAAATTATTAAATAGTAATTGCCGCTGTTCCTCTTTGCAAATACTAGTATAACATGTGAAGATTTTAATATAAATAACTATTTTAATGTGTTCCTATAACTTATCTATGCTTTTGTTAAACTCAGGTGAATTGAGTTTTCTCCAGCAGTTTTTAGATACATTATAACATTGCTGGTTATCATAATTTAATCTTAAAGCAAATGAAAATGAAAGATTGTTCTTTACATTTCTATTCTTAAAGGTATTTGCTTGTATAAAAAATGATTTGTTGAAAATTTGTCTTATACAGAAGAATTCATCATTTTAGAAAATAATTTTTAAATCACTATCATACATAATTTTAAATTATGCTTAAATTCTCTACTTATATTATCTAGTGCTTTCATTCAAGCAATACTCACTAAATGTTTTAATTATAAAGCATTACTGTTATGCTAGCTATATGAATATCAATAGGAACTGTGTTCTGGCTTCATTCCCATAGTAGCCTTATAACCAAATCTGACTCATGTTCCAAACGTACTCTGAAAGTTAATTTCTATGATCTGGGTTTTAAAAAATTATTAAGACTTGTTTTCTGGCCTAACAGATAGTAGACACTATAGAATATTCCATGTGTACTTGAGAAGAATGTGTATTCTGCTGTTGTTGGATTGAATGTTCTATATATATCTGTTGAGTTTAGGTGGTTAATAATGATGTTCAACTTTTCTATATTCTTGCTGATTTTCTGTCTAGTTCTATCAGTTATTGAGTGTGAAGTATTTAAATCACCTATTAATTTTTTTGTGATAGCTTTAATGAGAGATAATTCACATACCATATAATTCTCTCATTTAATTCAATGGTTGTTACAATGTAGACAAAATTGTGCAGCTATCACCAAAATCAATTTTGGAGCATTTTCATAACTTCATAAAGGGACCCTGTACCCTTTATCTATTATCCTTCCCCATCTCTGCCAGCTCTAGGCAACTACTAATCTATACTCTATATAGATTGTAAGGGCAGAAAAATTTATTCTACTTCCTTCTAGGTTATTTGACTTCTCTAATAATTAAAGTGTCATAAGACAAATTAACAGGAGAAAAAAAATTTAATTTTGTATGTATTAGACCTCCATAAAAACATGAGACCCAAAAAGCAGCTAGGTAATTGAAGCTTATAAAACATCCTGAGCTAAAGAAGAGGGTTGGGGTCTGGGATTCAAAGGGAGGAAGGCCTTTCACATGAAGGTCAGAGATGTTTGGAAAACAGATGTTCTGTTATGCAGATAAAGTTCTTTTTATTTATTTATTTATTTATTTATTTATTTATTTATTTATTTATTTTCAGCATAACAGTATTCATTGTTTTTGCACCACACCCAGTGCTTCATGCAATCAGTGCCCTCCACTTGGTTCCCCCAACCTCCCACCCCCCGCCGCTTCAAACAAATAGCATGGAGGACAAGGGGAGCTAGAAAGGAGAAGGGAGTTGGGGGAAATTGGAAGGGGAGGTGAACTATGAGAGACTATGGACTCTGATAAAGTTCTTAGGTAAAAAGAGGGGTGCCTGGGTGGCTCAATTGGTTACGTCCAACTCTTGGTTTTGGCTTAGGTCATGGTCTCAGGGTCATGAGATCAAACCTCAATCATTCTCCGTTATGAGTAACTCTCCGAGAGATTTACTCATAATTTATCTGAAAAGTGTGAAAAAAATGAGTCCCAAATCTTAAGAACAACAAGATGTAAATGTCGTCCTCTTTTGTTCCAGTAACATTACTTAATTGTATTATGACTGTGTAAACTCGTTTATAGCCACATTGTTTCATCATGTAGATTTAAACAGCATTAACTCATAGAAGCAAACTACTAGAACCCATATTATAAAAGAAAATGCAACTTTAGCTATAAAACCACCTTTTAAAAATCTTTTCAATGTTTTGTATTAGTTATTAAATAATTTTATATAAGATATCAGCTGGTAAATATGAAACATAGATTTTTGTGGAATCTTATATACTGTAAAATTTATTTTCTAATAAGCCTTCCCCTGAAATAATATGTTTAGAGCAAGTAGAATAATCTGTACCATTTATTCATATATTAATAGATGAGTTATTTTATTAATTTCCTTTCTGTATTTATTTAACAAAATGGATTTCAAGAGGTTTATTATCGCTATGATTGAGGTATGTTGCCTGAAATTCATATGTTGAATTTTGACCTAACTCTTAATATTACGGTTTTTTGGGATGGGGCCTTTGTGAGGTAATTACGTTTAGTTGAGGTCATGAGGGAGGGGCCCTCATGGTGGGTTTAGTGACCTTATAGATAGAGAGCTCTCACGAAAACCTGACCATGCTGGCATTCTGATCTCATGCTTTCAGCCTCCAGAATTGGAAGATATTAAATGTCAGTTGTTTAAGCCAGAGTCTATGGGGGTTTTGTTGTTATTGTAGCAACCCAAGCAGAGTAATGCAGATTTTGGTACTGCCACTTGAGTGCTGTTGTAACAAATACCTAAAAATATGGAAGAAGCCACTTTGGAACTGTGTAATGGGTATACGTTGCAAGGGTTTTGAGGTATGTATGTACTAGAAATAGAGACATTAAGGGTATTCTGGAGAGGTTTCAGATGAAAATGAGAAACATGTTTTTGGAAACTGGAGGGAAGGCAATCTTTGTTATAAAATGTCAAAGAACTTGGCTGAACTGTGTTCTAGTGTTTTGTGGAAGGTAGAACTTGAGAGCAAAGAAACAGTGTGTTCTTTTATTAAAATTTTATTTTGGAAGGGGTAGTTTTAGGTTCACAGCAAAATTGAAAAGAAGGTACTGAGATTTCTCATAATATCCCATGCCTCCACATATGCATAGACTCCCTCATTGTCAGTATCCCCATCAGAAAGATACATTTATTACAATTGATGAACCTACATTGATACATCATAATTACCCAAAATGCATAGTTTAACTTGCAGTTCACTTTTGCTATATTGTACATTCCCTGGGTTTGGACAAATGTATAATGACACAAATCTATTCATGTATTCATTTTCACTGCCCTAAAAATCCTCTATGTCTCGCCTATTTATCCTCCCACCCCACTCCAGTCCCTGGCAACTGCAGATTTTTTTTATTATCTCCATAACTTTGCCTTTTGCAGAATGTCATATAGTTGGAATCCTACAATATAAAGAGTTTTTAGACTGACTTCTTTCTCATAATACTATGCACCTAAGTTTCCTCCCTCATAATAATATGCATCTAAGTCTTTTTGTGGCTCATTTCTTTTTAGTGTTGAATAATATTCCATTGTCTCATGTACCACAATTTATGTATCTCCTCACCTACTGAAGGACATCTTGATTGCTTCCATGCTTTGGCAATTATGAATAAAGCTGCTATAAACATCCCCATAAAGGTTCTTGTGTGCACACAATGCCTTTGGGCAAATACCAAGAAATGTGATTGCTAGATCATATGGTAAAAATATGTTTAGTTTTGTAAGAAACTGCCAAGCTGTCTTCCAAAGTAACAGTACCATTTTGATTCCCAGCAGCAAGGAATGAGATTCCCATTGCCCCACATTCTCACTACCATTTGATGTTGACAGTGTGGTGGATTTTGGCCATTCTGAAAGTGTATAGTGGTATTTCATGGTTGTTTTAATTTGTATTTCCCTGATGATATATGATGTGGAATATCTTCTTATATGCTTATTTCCCATCTGTTTATCTTCTTTGGTAAGATGTCTATTTGGGTCTCTCGCTCACTTTTTAATTGGATTCTTTGTTTTCTTACTGCTGAGTTTTAGGAGTTCTTTCTGTATTTTGGAAAAAGTCCTTTATCAGATGTGTCTTTTGTAAGTATTTGCTTCCAGTCTATAGCAGAATGGGCCTTCTTATTCTCTCAACACTGTACTTTGTCAAGCAAAAGTTTTGAATCGTAATGAAGTTCAGCTTATCAATTATTTATTTCATGGATCATGCTTTTGGTGTATCTAAAGAGTGATCACCATACCCTAGATCACTTAGAAGTTCTCCTATTTTATCTTTAAGGAAATTTTTAGCCTTGTGTTTTACACTTAGGTCTGTGACCCATTTTGAATTAATTTTTGTGAAGGAATAAAGTCTGTCTTCTGTGTCTAGATTTTTAAAATTTTTATTTATTTATTTTGCCTGTAGATGCCCAAATGTTCTAGCACATTTTGTTGGAAAGGCTATCTTATCTGCATTGCATTGCCTTTGCTTTTTCCTCAAAGATCAATTGACTCTACTTATGTAGGTCTATTTCCGGGGTGTCCATTCTGTTCCATTGACCTATTTATTCTTTTACCAGTACCACATGTTTTGATTACTCTAACTTTACAGTGAGTCTTGAAATTAGGTAGTAGTGTTAAGTCTTCCAACTTTGTTGTTTTCCTTCAGTACTATCTTGACTAATCTGGGTCTTTTGCCTCTTCATATAAACTTTAAGATCAGTTTATCAATATTTACATGCTGGAATTTTGATTAGGATTGCAGTGAATCTATAGAACCAATTGGGAAGAACTAACATCTTGACAATATTGTATCTTCCTTTCCATGAACATGGAATATCTCCATTTATTTAGTTCTTTGACTTCATTTCTCAGACTATTTTAGTTTTTCTCATATAGACATTGTACTTCTTTTGTTAGATATTTACTTTTTAGGTGTGCTAATGTAAATGGGATGTTTTGCTTTTAAATCTACTTGTTCACTGCTGGTATATAGGAAAGGGATTGACTTTCATATATTAACCTTTTATCTATCAACTGTGACATAATCACTTAGTTGGTCTAGGAGTTTTTTTGTTGATTCTTTTGGGTTTTCTGCATTGACAATCAAATCTGTGAATAAAGACAGTTTTATTTCTTCCCTCTGACTCTGTATACTTTTCACTTTATTTTCTCATCTTGCTGACTTAGCTAGAACTTCCAGTATAACAAAAAGCCAGGATGAGAGGAGACCTCTTGTCTTGTACCTGATCTTAGTGGGAATGCTTCAAGTTTCTCATCATTAAGTGTGGTGTTACTTATAGGGCTCTTATAGATAATCTTTATGAAGTTGAGAATGCTCCCCTCTATTCCTAATTTACTGAGAGTTCTTACTATAAATGTGTGTTGAATTTGTCAAATGACTTTCTGCATCTATTGATTAGTCATGGGATTTTTATTTTTTAGGCTGTTGATGTGAAGGACTGCATTAATTGATTTTTATCTCTTGAGTTATTTTATCAACCTATGAGGAGGATAGTATCCTCATATTATATTATGTGTGGTGCAATTAAGACTTAAAGAATTGAAATAAATTGCTTAAGATCAAGCTGAGTTGGCATTCTAGGGTTGTAACCTACAGCTATCTCTTGATCTTAACTCCATAGTCTTTCTACTTTTCTAAGCTGATTTTTTTATACAACATTAAGTTTTAATAGTTTTAAAGTTTACCATTTGTGAATTCTGTCGGATCTAGTAGTTAATTCGCTCCTCAAAGACAAGAACTGTATGTTATACTTCTTTGATAATGTTCACAGAATCCTGTATATTTAAGGTCATAGTACATTCTCAATGAAAGAATGAAGACTGATTTATGACTAGTTTTTACCGAGACTCTGATCTGATATTGCATATTCTTATCAAGATTAAAAAATTGTGTTCTACTTCAAGTACCTTCCTCTTTTCTTTACATCATTCTAAATCTAGCACATCACTTAAAGACTAGTTCATAGTATCACTTCTTGCATGCAACATTTCCCAGAGCCATTCTCCTTTTCTAAGTTTAGCAAAAAATAATTCTGTTGTAATTTATTAAGTTGAGGTGGTTATGCGTCATATAAGTGAAAGTATCCTACAGACTTCTGTGATTAGGAACTAGAGAATCAATTTGAGAATTAGAAGAACAGGTAAGTCAAGACTGAATATTCATTTATATTGAGGAAGTGAAGGCATAGAAAACATTGTAGGAAAGGACTAAAAAGTTGACCGATCAATTGATAAATTATATAACATCATGAAAGTATTGGGAGTTATGGTTTTGATATGAGAGTCAGCAGTATTAGTCTTATGGTGCTTTCAAGGAGAATGAGGCATACTATCTTCTCTTTGTTAAAAATCCTACTAGGCCCACTTCACTTATTTGTGTTACCATTCTTATAACCCTTAGCATTTAATTTTCCAAACCCTGATTTGCAAAATGGCCCTACATGTTTTCTGCAGGGAAGAGATACTCCTTTTTGTCCCCCCAAAATGCTTTTCCTCTATATTAATAACAGTACTAACCAATCCCTAAGGGCATAACAATATTTCCAAAAGTTACAGAAGAGACGCTTTATAAAATATGGGCTGGAGAACCAGACTTTTACCCTAAGCCATTACTGCCTAATAGCCTTTAATCTCCTTTTTCTGTAACTCCTCAACTGAAGTGTCCCCAAGTAATCTCAGAGTTTATGTGTGATATTTCCACATACGTGTCGTAAATATAGACTGCTGTTTATTTTGTGATTAAGCATTATTATCTCTTCTGATATCTTGATGAATTCTTGATTCCCTTGCCCTCTGAGTTAGATAAAGGTAAATTCTGCAACAGCAAATTTGTTTTCAGAAACTTTTTTGGCAACTGCAATCTTAAAGCAGGTTCATTTTTAGGATTTGAATTTTCAAATTTGTTTCAGCTCTTGTCCAATTGCGTTAACCAGTTAATCTTCAATTAATTTAATCAAAACCCAAAGAAAAGACTGATCCTGAATTAATGACAACAGCATAACCCATTCAACAAATATCTTAGGTTTTTAGGTTAATCTATCATATAAACTTTGAGGATACCATTACATTTGAAGAGTCTTTTAGGAAACCCTGTAATTCTAAAAGGACCGTATTTTATGGATCTCCATAAAACATTTTCATTTGTGTAGATTATATGATTGCTATTGTTTCCTAAACTTACATTTATCTTTGGTTTATATTTATTTATATAACTCTTACTTAAAAGACTGAAGTGTTAAATTGTACTGGACTTTTTTTTTTTTTTCTGTCAGCAATTGTAGAATGTTAAAGACCCTCATTTTCCTTTTTGTGGTCTGTGTTCATATGTCTAGTAATAATGAAGTAGAAAACTACTCCCTTATAGTACTTCATTGCTAATCTCCAGAGTTTTCTTTTATCTTACCCCAATAGCTTGTATAGTACACATTCCTTGTAGGGTATTCGGTTTATATATGTCAGATTCTCTAGGGCCATGGCTTTTGCCAGATGAAGCACTTTTGATTTTGAAGCTGATGAAACACAGTGCTATTATTGATCTGTGCATGACACAGCCCGTCTCTCTCCTAGCAGAGTGTAGCAACATTTATCCAGGAATTTGTGAAATGTCACTCGGATCATGTTCGCAAGGTAAACTGTGCAAAAACCAGGATCTGAGCTGAGAATCCATGTGGAATTGGACGTGACTGTCTTATTCCTATGTCTTATCTTCTAGATGAACCAAGTGATATTTGTTAACAGAATGTCTGTGTCTTATATTAGACTTTGTAAGGAACGATTATTATCACACAGAACCCTATGTACTGTAAAATCATACGTCTTACCCTCTGTTTTCAGGCACTTG
Source organism: Enhydra lutris kenyoni (assembly GCF_002288905.1). Classification (NCBI taxonomy): domain Eukaryota; kingdom Metazoa; phylum Chordata; class Mammalia; order Carnivora; family Mustelidae; genus Enhydra; species Enhydra lutris. The sequence continues at coordinate 12,496,787 of NW_019154131.1, forward strand.
TGATCTTACACAAAAAATAGTAAGATAAGAAAATAGGACCTGAAAACAGCAGTTAGAAATTTATTTTCTGTTTATAATGAGCCAGTGTTGTAATATATTGCACAGTCTTATGTTCCTAGTAGTGTTTTTATTCTTTGCATCAGTGTACTTTCAGGTAAGTGTGTCTCGTTAAAATATCAATATGCCTAGAAGTGACAAATTATAACATTTTTCCCCACTATGGAATCATTGTGATATTTAACTATGCATGTGTTTTAGAGTTTGGTTTTAAATGCCTAAAATTTTGGTTTGCACATGGATAGATATATTTGTTATGATTTGTTTTAGTTTAATATACCTAACACAGGTAAGGCCCTCTAATAATAGGATACTCAACAATGAATTAAACATAATCTTTGACGCTTACATAATATACTACTAGCAGAGGTGAACATGTATGTCATAATACAAAGAAATTATAATATCTATTGTGTGTGTGTGTGTGTGTGTGTGACATATACCATGGATATGTAGTGGATGGAAAAATACAGTCATTCATCATAGTCATTATTTAGTAAGACTTTTGAGGAGGTAGCATTTGTGCTTAGACTTACAGTTTAGTTTCATTTTGAAAGTTGTATAAGTGGAACAAAACCGTTGGAAGAGGGAAAGCTTAAAAAGGCATCAAGGCAAGAAAGCAGTTTGTTGAGACTAGTGAATAGTCTAATATAGCTGTGGTTCTCAAATCTAGCTATGTGTTCTCCTCACCTGGCGAGCTTTAAAAAAATACTCACGCCCAGGCCCTACCCTAGACCAGTTAAATCCGAATATCTGGTGGTGATCCTCGTACCTTGCTAAAAGCTCTCAGGTGGTTCTGTTGTACAGTTAGGTGTGAGACTAAACTTTGAGAAAGTAGAAATTAAATGGAAACATGCAAATAAGAGACTGTTTAAATATTATAGCAAAAGATGACAAAAATCTAGAGGATACCAGTAGAAGTAGAAAGAAAAGAAAACAAGAGATTTTATAATGGTATAACACACAGTTTGATGACCAATCCTAGATGGGAAGGCAAAAAACAAAAAGTGAAGTATTGAAGATACCTATCAGTATTCTAATTAAAGTGACTAGAAAGTTGATAGACTTTATTTGTGATAATATTATATGATAAATATTGTGGGAGGAAAAATCCTCATATGAACATACCAGGAAAGTTGGACAAAATATAACAAATATAAATGTACACCATTTAAATATATAGAACATAACAACAACAAAAAGATGTAAATCCCTAGAGCTAAAATTGGTGACAGTTTACCACTGGACCCAATGGCAACTTGTCACTGAAGTGATGGTATCAAGTGAGCTGCAGGATATTTGAGTGTCAAATGTAGAAGAGAGGCCAGGGCTAGAGGTATCAAATTTTGAAGTTATGAGTATTTAGATCATATTTTAAAATGTGAAGCTGGATGGAACCCACTTAGGGGGTAAAGGTAGATAAAAAAGAGAGGAGGTCCAAGGTCTGGGCCCAGGGCCCTCCAACCTTTGGAGTTTGGACAGGCGGGAAAGGACAAGAAAAGGAGAAGCCAGTTAAGTAGAAAGAAAACCAAGGGTACGGAGTATCCAAAAGCCAAATGGTAAAAGGATTTCAAGGACTAGTGAATGACTAACGATGTCAAATGCTGCTGACTGGAGTGGGTCCATGAGAGTAATTAAGAAATGGGAAGAGAAGGAGAGGAATTGGAGAATATAGTTAAATGTGCATACTTTTTAGAGTTATCATGTTGAATTTTGCTCTAAAGGAGAACAGATAAAACTAACATATAAATACTTAATATATATAAATATGAACATTTAGTAACTTGGGTTTAAAATATATAATGCAAAAATGGCAAGTCTTATTATTTTTAAGATAACTTGCTCTAAATATTTATCAAAAATATTCACAAAATTAAACCAAAAAAAGCTCTTCACAGATTTTAAATATTTGGTGTCATATAAAAAACATTGTTTAACATAAGTGAAATTAGAAATCAATTTAAAAGCTTAACTTTGAAAATTCTGGTGCAAACTTATAGAGACATTTCCAGATAACTAATGGGTCAAAGAAGAAAATTTTAAAAATGAAAGAATACTTCAAATTAAATGATATCAAAACTTGCAGAGTGCAGGTAAGATGGTACTCAGATGGAAATGTATACCATTAAATTTAGTAAAACTCAAGAAAGGTTAAAAATTAATGAGCTACCAGTGTAATAGGTTACATTCAATTTAAGAATGAGCAATTAAATAATCCCAAAGAAAATAAAAAGAAGAACATATTAAGATAAGGACAAAACTTAATATTGTAGAAAGCAAACATGCAGTAGACAAGATAAAAAAAACTAAAAGGTGGATCATTGATACTAATAAATTGATAAAAAAATAGCAAGTATTGATGGGGATATGGATGAATTAAAACTTTCATACGTTGCAGGTGGGATATGGAAAGTAATGCACTATTTTGGAAAATAGTTTGGCAGTCCCTCAAAAGGCAAATTATAGACCTACCGTATGATCCAGCAATTTCATTTAGGTGTATGCCAAAGAGAATTGGAAACAGATGTTCACATAAAAACTGTATGTGGAGGTGCCTGGGTGGCTCAGTGGGTTAAACCTCTGACTTCAGCTCAGGTCATGATCTCAGGGTCCTGGGATGGAGCCCCGCATCGGGCTCTCTGCTCAGAAGGGAGCCTGCTTCTCCCCCTCTCTCTGCCTGCCTCTCTGACTACTTGTGATCTCTCTCTTTCTGTCAAATAAATAAATAAAATATTAAAAAATTAAAAAATAATTAAAAACTGTTATGTGAATGTTCATAGCAGCGTTATTCATAATAGCCCCAAAATGGAAACAACCCAAACACCCATATAATGGATAATCATTCAGCAATAAAAAAGGAATGAAGTAGTGACACAAGCTACAACATGGGTAAACCTGGAAAACATGCCCAGTGGGAAGAAGTCAGTGACTGAAGATCAAACACAGTAACATTTCATTTATATGGAATGTCCAGAAAAGGCAGAGTCTACAGAGACAAAAAGTAGATTAGAGATTGCATAGGCACGGAGTTGGGAAAGAAATGTCTGTAAGTGGGCATGAGGTTTCTTTCTGGTGTGATGGAAATGTTCTAAATTTAGTGTTTGGTATAATTGCACAACTCTGTTAATATACTAAAAATCATTCAATAGGATACTTTAAAAATGGATGAATTTCATCTATGTAAATTATCAATAAAAAGTAATACCACACTATGAACAGTTTGTGAGATTGAAATTTGAGTTTCATATGTAAGTTTTGCTAGGCATACACATTTTCCAAAAGAAGAGAAGAAGGAGAAGTAAATTTCACCTCATTTTTTGAGGGTACTATAACTGTAACACAATAACAAGATAGGAAAATATGAGAAAGGAAAATTAAAGGCTCATCTCAGCTATGAATATGGATAAATATTCCTAAACTATTAACAAATCTAATCAAACTATGATAAATAAATATCACAAATGAGGATGATTCCAGAAGTAAAATAGCTTATTTCATCATTAGAAAAATTTTTTATATAATTCATTACTACAATGAAGAAAGGGGGAAAATGTATTAAAGATGCAGAAAATCTAAAGCAACATCAGGAAGATGGCAGAATTTGAGGGAAGCGCCAGACCCTCCTTCCCATAGAGAAACCAATTCAGCAACAATACTCAGGCCAATTCCTTTTGTGAGAAATCCAGAAACCAATGAGAAGGCACTGTACCCCTCGGGAGTGTGCAGCTAGCCGCATTCAGATTGGTGGGACACTCCTTCAACTTAGTCCCTCCCGCAATCATACTGCCTTGTGATCCAGAAGAAACTCCTGGTTTGTGGGTCCTCCCTGAGGAGAGAAGGAGTATATTGGACCTTATTTCCAACCTTCTGGCTTTTCAGCAAGCCTGTGGGAATGGCTGCTTTTTCACCTGTCTCAGAGCATGGATGGGACCTGTCATACTCTAGATGCCTAGAGGCCACTGAGAACCAAAAGAGCTGGATGGCCTGCTGCTGTTGCAGAGGACCCCTGCCACACCAGACAGAAGCTGATAACAGCTCGAAGCAGAAGTTCCTCTCTCAGGGAGAGAGAGAGAGAGAAGAGGGAACAGGTATCTACTGTTGCAGCTTTTAAGGAGGAGAGTGCCTGAGGGGCTTGTTTCTTGCTCATCTTAAACCTCAGACAGGACCCATATACCTAGAAGCCTGGGAACCACTAAGAACTAGACAAGAGCTGGATGGCGTGCTGCTCCTCCACAAGGCCTTTGGTGCAGCAGACAAGCCAATATGGATAGAAGAATAGGGTGGTGTACAATGTCCCAGCTCTGCAGGGCCTGCCTGAGAAACTCATTTCTGTCTAGCCCAGTTGGGGCACTGTGGAACTGGGCATACTCTAGGTAGATGTCTGGGGCTGCTGAGAATAAAAAAAGAGCTGGGTGGCATGTTGCTGCTTCTACAGACTCCAGTATAGCAGACAGGCACCAGAGTAAGCAATGCTGAGATTATGAGCTCCTGGGAAGTAAACAAAGTAAACAAACAGAAAATGTATTTAATTAGAAATCTGCACACACTAGCTCAGAAAAGTCATATCCACAGGGAAGTTTTGAGAGTTTCCAGAATCTCTCGCTGGGGCTGATCCTGGTGAAGGTTTTTCTGTATGTGAAGCCAGTTTGTAAAGAGGAAGAGGTGGATGTTTCTTCAAGTGCATGGATAGCAACCCAAAGTTATAAGGAACACAAAGAAATAGAGTAAAATGGCTGAATCAGAGGAACAAAATAAATTTCCAGAAACTGACCCTAAAGAAACAGAGGTATATGAATGATCTGAAAAGAATCTGGAAATACAGAACTTGAAGAACGCTATAGACTAATTGGACCTGCCAAACTTATACAGAACTCTCCACCCAACTACAGTATTCTTTTCAAGTGCACATGGAACATTCTGCAGGATAGACCACATGTTAGGCCACAAAATAAGCCTTAAATTTGAGAAAATTGAAACCATACAAAGTATCTTTTCTGACCACAATGGACTAAAATTAGAAATCAATAGCAGAAAGAAAACTGTAAAGCCCACAAATATATGGAAGTTAAACAACACACTTTTAACCAGTGGGTCAAAGAAGAAGTCACCAGGGAAATTAGAAAATACCACAAGAAAAATGAAATGAAAACACAGCGTATCAAAACATATGGATGCTGTGAAAGTATGCTGAGAGGGATGTTTAAATACTGTACTATATGCTTACAGATTGGTTAAGAGGATAAATCTTGTGTTACATTAATTTTTATGACAATGAAAAACCCGAAGACAGTATTTTTATACAATTAAATGCCTGTTCATGATAAAATTATCTTAGTAAATGAAATACAGCAGAGGACTTTCTTATTCTGTTAAAAAATTATGTACCAAAGACCTAAAACAGCCATCATACTTAATGGCGGATGTAAAAACCATTCCTTTTAACATCAGGAGAAAGACATTTATGTCTGCTATCATTGCTTGTCTTAGATGTTGTACTAGAGGGTACAGGCACTAAGAAAAAGAAATGAAAGTTAAAAGTGTTAGAAATGAAGAAGCGAAAGCATCATTAGTTGTTGCACATTAGTTGTCTGCACAGCAGACACAAAGCATCATTAGTTGTCTGCACAGAATCTCAAGACAAGTTAATAATAGATTTCAGCAAGATTGCTGGTTATAAAGTCAATATATGCTAAGATGATGGTATTGTATTTGCCAGAAGTCAGCAATATATGCACTCTTAAAAAATAAATATTATTTAAGTAATAGCAGGAATTATATGGTACCAGGAATGGAAGATGCATCCCAACTTCAGTGATGTTAAAATGTGAAAAGGAAATGTCTTAAAATCACTCTATGTTTGTTTTGGAAATACACATATATGTATCAAAAGTATAAAGAAATGTAAGGCAATGATGAACACCAAAGTTGTTCAGATAATGATTATTTCTGGTGAGTCCGTGAAGATGGGTTCATAGTCTTCAACTCTATTGGCAACACAGTGTCTTTGTTGAATGGTTAACACATGAGTCAGTGTTCATTGTATTTTTCTTTGTGTAGCTACTGCATATTTGATATATATCATAAAAATGAGGAAACCTATCAATGCCATTATTCCAGAGAAATAATGGTGGAGGTAGAACACATTTTTCCAGTAAGGTAATAAACTTGGGTGAGTATCTTATATATGGACAGAGAGGAATCAGAAGTAGGAGAGTGTTGGGATACAGAAACAAGGGAGGGAAAATTTGTTATGAGCAAAAGAGGTGTTGTTTCACAATGTAGGATGCCATAGAGGAATTAAAGATAGAATAACAGGGAAGAGTTTGTTGGACTTTCCTTAGAAGGTTTTGTTAGCAGAACCCTCTTGAGAGCAAATACCAGAAACTAAACTCAAACTAAAAAAAAAAAAGGAAAAAAAAAGTTCACCAAATCAAAGGACGAACTGCCGCAGGGAACAGCCTTGGGAAGAGCAGTGGTACCTGAAACCAGACTTACGTCTTCAGTAGTCCTTATCTCACAGCTCTTCCCCTCTGACCATCTTTTTCATGTGTCCCTGGCCATATGGTGACATCCTTATAGCTTAGACCCCAGAAAAGAAAGATTTCTCTTTCTCGTCTTTCAGTCTTTCCTTGATTTACATGGTTTATAAATTTCTGGCCCACAGGGAAAAAAAAATACTTTGTTTATATGTAATTTTTGGTTAGGATTTAGGTTCATTTCATTATATGCATATTTTTCATCTACAGAAGTAACTGGGAGGAAATTTAAAATTCATGCAGGAAACAGGGATTTCTGTTGGGCAGGACTCATGTCCACATTCTGCTGTATCTGGTGCTCCTACCTTTCACCCATTTCAGTGCCACTCTAATTTCCAAAATACATATCTAAGTCCTAGGTATTTTTCAGAACCACTGTTACAGGAGGAAAGCAGAGAAACCAGCTCAATTAATAAAAAATTAGACTACCCTCTTCCTAAAGATCGATATGAATCTGAATATTTCACACAGCACAAATTTATTAAGTGATTACTCTGTTAGGTTAAGTCTTACTATTTTAAAGAATGTGATAAACAGAAGACAATTCTAGATAGAAAATGGAGTGAAGGATGATGGAAGAAGTTCCTGTCTGAAATTTTTGTGTTTAAAAAAAGAGCCTTTTTTTAAAAAGAGCTTTTTAATGAAACCTCTGAGAAATACCTTGTATAGTATCATTTAAATCCAAGCTTTGTAAATCTTCTTTCCTGCTTTAAAAGAAATTTCTATTTTATGCCATGGGTTTCTTTTTTAGTAATTTTTTTAGTAATTTTCACATATGTTAATTTTTAACTTTTAAAAAATCCCATTTAAGATGTTATCAGTAACCTTTTATCTTATCAGGTCCAAAGTTTGCAAAAACCATTCTTTTAAAGAAATGTCCATGCTTTTACTCTTTTAAATCTTATGAAACTTACAAAGGAAATAGAGAAAACATTATTGTTTCCCTTGAGAATTTTTTTTTTTAAGATTTTATTTATTTATTTGATAGATGGAGATCACAAGTAGGCAGAGGGACAGGCAGAGAGAGAGGAAGGGAAGCAGGCTCTCTGCTGAGCAGAAAGCCCAATGTGGGGCTCGATCCCAGGACCCTGAGATCATGACCTGAGCCAAAGGCAGAGGCTTTAACCCACTGAGCCACCCAGGCACCCCATCCCTTGAGAATTTTAATAAGATAGATATATATATCTAGAGATATATATATATATATTTTTTTAAGATTTTATTTATTTATTTGACAGAGAGATCACAAGTAGGCAGAGTCAGGCAGAGAGTGAGGAGGAAGCAGGCTTCCTGCTGAGCAGAGAGCCTGATGCAGGGCTGGATCCCAGGACCCTGATCATGACCTGAGCTGAAGGCAGCGGCTTAATCCACTGAGCCACCCAGGCGCCCCAATAAGGTATATTTATAAATGTAATCAAAATTATGTGAATACTTAGTATTGCTGCTGTTAAATTTGTAATGAGTTGTAGGATTTTCAAATTCCCTGACTGGCTTTCATCCAAGTAATTTGTTTTCAGAGCTTATGCTCTAGTACAACTGAGGGAAGACATGCTATTAACTATTGACCCTCTCAGTTAAATATTTCAATAAGTATTAAGATGCTGTTCACATTTAGCATATACTTAAGAAATGTATATCCTTTTGGTAGTTTGAATATATAAAATTGGAGCTAGAAATGATGATTTAAACCTTTGGATTTATTTCCCCAGAAGAATCAATTCTATGAATTGATTCCAGTGTTATATAAATAAATTTAATGTTGATATACATGTATTTTAGTAGCTTACTAATTGAAAATGGTTTTATCTTTTGAAAATATGAATTACAGAAATATATCCTGATCTAGTGTAAATTTTTTGAATTCAAAGATTATTTTAAGGAATATCAATGACCTTTGAGTTTGGTATAAAGTATTATGAGCAAATTTTAATTATCTAGATTCTCACTTCCAGTTATTAAAATACTATACATGAGTATTAGTTTCTTTAAGCCTATTCACAAAGGCCTTTTATACAGTACAATAAGTAAATCACCCCACTAGGAAGGAAAAACAATCGAATAAAAGTATTGAAATCTGTTATGTAGGAAAACCAAGTTTAATTAAAGGAGAATGAGACAATCTTCATGAGACTTCTGCAGATATCCTAGAATTTGGTAGCCTTCGTTCCTAATAGCTCAGTCACTATCTGTAACTTCATTTAAAATTTTATGGCTGTTCTTTACTTAGATACAATATTAATATCACTCTGAAATATCAGCTATTATTTTTGGTGATTTGGGAAGTTTTTTTTTTTTTCCTTTTTCTTCATTGTTTGAGTAGTTTAATTGGGGTGGATTCTTTCTGTCCTGCCCCCTTACAGCTTACGCAACTGAAATAAGTATTGACAAAGGGGATGGAGGAAGCCTAGAATGAGGAGAATAGGTATAGGATGAGTGAGGAATAGATACTTCAGTGTTGAATTAGCTGAGTTTAAGCAGTGAAAGCAGAAGGAAAGTGCAAAAAAGTTTAGAAAGACAAGGGCTTGGTTTCTTCTTTGGAATGGCATATGTATTGCTATTCTCATTTTCTCTTGGGGAGGGAATCAGAATGGGAATCATTGCACCTTCCTTAGTGGTCATTAGTAAGCATATCTTGTGCATATCAAATGTCTAGGAGGGCTGAGACTGATCTGGTAATATTACCATATGAACATTGAAAAATTCTTACAATAGTGATGATAATGAATTGTACTGGATATACTTTTTGTTCTGAATATCTGTCTTTGTACTTCATACTTGGTTGTGTAAGTCTTAAAGGGGCATTTATTTTAGTAACTAGAATAGGGGATTGGAAATAACAATGAACCTATAGTTGAGTTCCTCTTGCTATGAATAAATCAGATAATGATAGTTTTCCCACAAATATTGAAAAGTCAGCTTTATTAGTTTTCCAAATGTCATAATAATACATTTTTACTGAACCTTTTCCCATAGTTTTGGGGGCAGAAGTGCAAGCAATGTGGTTTAACTTCAATCCAGTTAAAAGTCATTAGGTTAGTTATTCTGATTATTTTGAAACACATTATATTGCTGTTATTGCTTAGGTTAATATTTACTATAAATGCCTATCACATCAAAACTATTAGTACAAATTAAAGTGTACATGTTAAATGTTTTCAGTTTTGGGGCTGTTTTGAGAAAATTATTAGTAAACTGTTTTAAAATGATTTGGCTTTTATAATAATATTATATTTGATTTTCATTATGAGAAATCGTATTCAAACACATTTATAAAACTGTTTAATTGGGCATCACTTAGAAATCCCATCACAAAGTAAGGACATTGAATTAATTTTACTTCCTGTACATGTTACTGGAAGTAGCATGTCTCTTATCCATATGCAGATATCCATACTTCTTTGATAGAACCTAATTTGAACGCATCAAGACAGATTGGCATTTCCAGTACCATAAAAACCGGCTTTGTTAATTGCAAACCATATTTAGTATGACCTTATAACAAAGTAGCACCTCAGGTGTCATGCTTTGTCTTTAATGTGCACACTGGAGCTACGTTCATCTGTACTAGACAACTTCACTTCACAAAAAGAGTTTTTTTCTTGATAGGCAATTAGCAGTAATTAGGAAGATTCACCTCAATAAGATGTCAACATGAGATTGTTTTAAAAAGTTGAATGTCAGTGACTTAAAAAGAAAGTTCTTCTGACACATTGGTATGGCATGTGAAACATGAGATGTTAATTTAACTTTTCTACTTATTATTCATGCACAATATTATTTTGTCATTCAGACACTACACTGACAGAGTGTAAAGGGTGTTAAAATAGTGCTGCTAGAATAAAAAGAGGATTAATCTTCCATTGGCCAATTAGCCAAAGGGTACTTAATGGTCTCTAAAGGCTACTGAAGTCTAACTACTAGCAAAAGCATTGGTAAAAAGTCCTCTATATTACCTTCATTTGCTTGACATTTTGTGAAACATACTGCAGGCTTTTAATAACTGCATTTGTCAGAAAATAGTTTATAAATGAGTGATTCAGTAACTCAGTGTATTTTTTATAAGAAATTTTGTTATATAAATAATTCCACTTCTGCCTGAGATCTTTGTTCTTCTTTTTTTGGTTGGTGGTGGTTTTAATTTTTAATTCTTTTTCTTGAAGATCTCAAATATCACAAAGAAAAACTCATGCTTTCAATTTATAACATTTGTTAGTAACTTGAAGGAATTATTAATCTGAACTATTTATCCTTTTAGGTAAGTACTTGTACGGGAAATACTCTACTGATAACCTAGAAACCCATGTAATTTTCTTTGTAACTCATATAACATTTTAATTAAGTAACCCTGCTTTTAGTCTTTTAAATGGACAATACAGAATTTTTATCTCTTTCAGCTTTTTTTTTTCTTGCAAAAGTATAATAGCAACAGTCCCTAACTTACCATGTTCCCACTTAAGATAATGTGAAAGCTATAAGCATTCCACAGAAATTGTACCCTGAATTTTGATTTTTGGTCTTTTCCTGGGCTAGTATAATGTGGTCCAGCTCTCTCTGTGAGGCTGGGCAGGGGAGCAGCGGCAGCTCCCAGTCAGCCACGCGATCATGAGGGTGAACGACCAATGTACTTATAGCCATTATGTATCTATGCAGTCATTCTCTTTTTTACTTTCACTACAGTATTTATTTATTTGTTATTTTATTTTAGTAACATATAATGTATTATTTGCTTCAGTCTTACAGATAGTCTGTGAATCATCAGTCTTATACAATTCATAGCACTCACCATAGCACATACCCTCCCCAATGTCCATAAACCAGCCACTCCATCCCTCCCCACAGCAACACTCAGTTTGTTTCTTGAGATTAAGAGTCTCATGGTTTGTTTCCCTCCCTGGTCCCATTTTGTTTCATTTTTTCCCTCCCTATCCCTCATGACCCCCTGCCCCGCCTCTTAAATTCCTCATATCAGAGAGATCATATGACAATTGTCTTTCTCTGATTGACTTATTTCACTTAGCGTGACACCCTCTAGTTCCATCTACATCGTTGCAAATGGCAAGATTTCAGGGTTTTTGATGGCTGCATAGTATTTCATTGTATACATATATATATATATATACCAAATCTTCTTTATCCATTCATCTGTTGATGGACATCTAGGTTCTTTCCATAGTTTGGCTATTGTGGACATTGTTGCAATAAACATTTGGGTACACGTGCCTCTTTGGGTCACTACATTTGTATCTTTAGGGTAAATACCCAGTAGTGCGATTGCCGGGTTATAGGGTAGCTCTATTTTCAACTTTTTAAGGAACCTCCATACTGTTTTCCAGAGTGGCTGCACCAGCTTGCATTCCCACCAACAGTGTAGAAGGGTTTCCCTTTCTCCACATCCTTGCCAACACCTGTCGTTTCCTGACTGGTTAATTTTAGCCATTCTGACTGGTGTGAGTTGGTACCTCACTGTGGTTTTGATTTGTATTTTCCTGATGCTGAATGATGTTGAGCACTTTTTCATGTGTCTGTTGGCCATTTGGATGTCTTCTTTGCAGAAATGCCTGTTCATGTCTTCTGCCCGTTTCTTAATTGGATTATTTGTTCTTTGGGTGTTGAGTTGGATAAGTTCATTATAGATTTTGGATACTAGCCCTTTACTTGAAATATTGAACACTTTATTATGAAACAGGCCTTGTGTTCGATGATTTTGCCCAGTTGTAGGCTTATGTAAGTGTCCTGAGCACATTTTAGGTATGCAAAGCTAAGCTCTGATGTTTGGTAGGTTAGGTGTATTAAATGCATTTTTGGTTCATAATATTTTGAACTTATGATGAGTTTGTCAGGATGTAACCCCATCATAAGTCAAGGAAGACCTGTATTCCCATTGAAGGAATATCGATTTTATTCACAGGAAGGAGAAATAACATTAAGATCATGGTGACTTTCTAGGAGGTTCTTGCCTATAGAATTTATGTAGGTATTATTCAACTAGAATTTTCTCTCCAGTCTTTTTTGCTTTAATTCTGGTAACAAAATTATTATGTAGTAATTTTTTTAAAGTTGTAATAGTAAGATTCTCAAATTGCTGCCTCTGCTTAAGTGTGAACCAGAATAATCTGATTGTGAGATGTAAATCAATTTATTTGTATGTTCAACATGAAATAACATCATTCCATACTCTCAGTCTTAAAAAAAATTTAAGACAAAAGATTTGGGTGAAGTAACTGTAACCAGACAGTTGCCACTGAATGATGATTGTTTTTCCTTACTTTGACTGTCAAGGGCTTTGGGTTTCACAAGGAGAAAGAAAAGTCAGATTCTCCACTATTGTTAGAGATAAGAGCCAACCCTCACTTTTTACTCTGTTTTACTGTCTGACCTTTTCCAATATTTGACACCTAACCTTTTCCCTAGTATGGACTGGAAAGAATCCTTCTCCTTCTCCCACCAACTATTTTTTCCTTAGGCTTCTCAGACACCCTGCTCCTGTGGCCCATTCAACCTCATGTTAGGCTGGATTTTCTAGAATTGACATGTGTCTACATTTCAGATCCCACTTTCCTAACTAAAACTGTTTTCTGAAGTTTTTAGATAGTTCATTACTTTAAGTTTCCAGTCCAGTGGTGAAAAACATGGGGAGAACTGAACAGTGTCTTTCAGTGCTATAGAGTGATTACTGTCCGTCAAAAAACATTGGGTAAGAATCAGTCTCTTGGGGCCCCTGGGTGACTCAGTTAGTTAAGCACCTGACTTCAGCTCAGGTCTTGATCTCAGGGTCCTGGGAATGAGCCCCACGTTGAGCCCCATGTTGAGCCCTGCATTGGGCTCCCCATCGGGCTCCATGCTCAGTGGTGAGTCCACTTGTCCCTCTGCTCTTCCCCTGGTCATGCTCTCTCTGTTTCTCTCAAGTAAATAAATAAAATCTTAAGAAAAAAAAAAAGAAAAGAGAAGAATCAAGAGAGCTGCACCACCCACCCTGTCCTTTTCCCTGGAGCACTGCTCCTAAACTAGTGAGTGCTCACAAGTGTTTTCTTTTTTTTTTTTTTTTTTTTTTTTTTTAAGATTTTATTTATTTGACAGACAGATCACAAGTAGGCAGAGAGGCAGGCAGAGAGAGAGGGGGAAGCAGGCTCCCTGCAGAGCAGAGAGCCCGATGCGGGGCTCGATCCCAGGACCCTGGGATCACGACCTGAGCCGAAGGCAGAGGCTTTAACCCACTGAGCCACCCAGGCGCCCCTCACAAGTGTTTTCTTTTCCCATGCCATGACTAGCATCATATCCATTAAATAGTCAGATGTTGAATATTTTATTCTTTGGAGACATCAAGATTAAACTATCTAAAAATACATTATTTTGGGGGGAGTGATCAGGGAAATGATTCTTTCAATTCTGATTTTTTTTTTTTTCTAAACCCTTTGCTTCATTTCCCTTGGACTCTAGGATATTTTCCATGGGCCCAGTTTTAGTTTTTCTAATAATTCACTCTTGAATATTAAAATGTTTACCAAGGCTTCCTGCTGGAAAAAAGATCCTCCCTCTCATCACAGTTGGCCTCAGTTTACTCATCAGTGTTTGGGCAGATAGCTTCTCTAGAGTAAAAGTTGGAAAGCAAGGTGGTTGTAGACCTAGCTGTAGCCTTTAATATTACACCTGGCTTCTAGGAAACATCTGACAAAACAGACCAGGAAGGATATGTGGAAGGAAATTGGCTGTAACTGGGCTTAGCAGATGGGATGTGAAGGCAACAGCATTTCCATTCGCTCCCTGTTTTGTTTCTTCATAGCACTTACTGTAGTTAATCATCGTATATTTCTAAGGTTTAGACTGGTAGCTACCTGAAGGCAAGGACTGTCACTTTTTTGTTTATCATTGAAAACAGAGTTGGAACAGTTACTACTATGCTCTGTGTATTTAAAAAATAAATGCTAAACACTGAGTCAGTTCTGAGTCTAGACATTTCCTAATGAAATCTTCTAGAAAATGTTATGTTGGGACCCAGAATAAAAGAAATTTTTATTTTTTGAATAAACTGAACAAACTATCATGCATGAGAACAAGGGAAAGTCTGTCAAGAGAACCTATTCACCTGGTTTGTGGGGTTCCACAGTTACTGTTGAGTGTGGTAAAAGGAAGCTTCTGGCCTTAGGCTTTTGCTTGGCAATTAAACTGTAAGATGCAGATCTAGAGGCAATTTATATTTCTAGCAGAGAAAATGAGATCATTTTTTAAGGCAATTGAAGAGAAAATTAACACAAAATTATGGATAAAAAAAAAATTAAATCCTAATGAGGACATTATACAAACTATACTCTTTGGGGTTGGAGATACTTGCTCAAGGTGGCCAGGTTGGCAATAAGAGAACAAGGTTTAAGAAAGAGGCTTATTTTTTAAAAATGGGGACTCAACATTAGTTTTCCATGCTCCATAACAAATTGCCACAAACTTAGCTGCTTAGAAGCAACATATACATTCATTAAGTCACAGTTTCCATGGGTGATGAGTCTGGCACAGCTCAGTGAAGCCCTGTTCTCAGAGTATCACAAGGCTGTGTTGTCACAGAGTAGCACATCAGCCCGTCTTCCAGGCTGCCTTCCTTTCCGGAGCTTGGGCTTTTCTTCCAAGCTCACATGTTTGTTGGAAAAATTCAGTTCCTTAGGATTATAGAACTGAGGTCCCTGTTTTCTTGTTGACTCCCAGCCAAGAACCATTCTCAGTTCCTGAGGCTTTCCCGAGGTTCTTGTCTTACTATCCTCTCCACCGTCCTTCTACAACATGGCCACTTACTTCTTCAAAGGCAGCAGGGGAATCTCTCTGACCTCAGGAGGGCCCCTGGATTTCTTGTAAAGGCCTTGCCTGATTAGATGAGGACCAGCCAGGATAATTTTGCTTTTGATTAACTCAAAGTCATGTGATTAGGGACCATAATTTAAAGAATGCCTTTTGTATATAACATATGCAAATAATACAGTCATGGGAGTGATAGCCCACTGCATTCGCAAGTCTCACCCACATACGAGGGGAAGGTATTTTACAGGGCATGGGTCATTGGGGGTCCTCTGAGGATTCTGCCTCCCCCAGAGCACTTTATGGAAGAACAAATTCTCTAATACATTTTGTTTCTTCTTACTTTTGCTTGGAGGGTTCTTTACTTCTCAGAGACTTATGCTTCTTCAATGTTCTATTTAAATAAATAATAACTAGGGTCTAATTTTAAACTTTTATAGTGTTAAGTTCTACTTTATAAGCTTTAGTTAGAATAATTGACTACACATAAATCAATACAAATCTCAGTACTTATTCCCAGTGAAGTCAACTTTTAAGTTGAAATAGACTTTTAAAAGATTGGTATATCTTTTAAGGGAGGATTTTTCTGTATCTGTTTATATATATACTTGATATTTCTTATATATCATGAAGCATTTTTTTAAAATCCAGGTTCTCAGCCTTTAAGATACTTTTCATATGCTTTATGGTAGCATTTACTGCAAGATAACTGTTAACAATAATGCTGTAAATTTAAAATTTACCAAGTGCTATCATTTTTTTTTTTAAATTCTGCCCTCAAAATGACCTTTGCTAGGTAGACAAGCATCATCTTTGTTTTTAAATGAGGAAACAATGTCAAGCATTAATTAGCATCACTCAACTGGTAAGCAGTAGATCCCAGGCTAAAATCCAGAAATTATGACTCTCCATGTGTTTTATTATTATTTATGATTTTAATATAAATGACATATATTTTTAAATGTTTGGAGATGGTAAAGTAATAATGTGGAAATAGGAATCATGCTTTTGATAAAGAAGAAAAGTAACAATTTTAAGGGTAATCTAAATTTATTGGTAAATTTTAAGCATATTCTCTTTCTAACAAGGTCACCACAGTTAGTCTCACATGCCAAGCTGAGTGTACACAAAAGAAAATTATTTATGCTTCTTGTCTTATCTGTAGCATTTCTCAAATGAGAAATAGGATGTTTAACCTGAGAGAAGTTAGTAAAAGGGGCATCATTATTTGTCCAAAATCCAAATGGATAAAGGACTCCAACCTGATGGAATATATGATTTGTTTATTTCTTCTATTTCAACACATGCCCTGTAGCATTTCTGGGCATGTATAACTATATTAGAAATCCTTTTTGAAGATTGTAGGTTTTAAATACTAGTTAATCAAAATATGATTTATATTTTAGTAAATTACAAGTCGTGATTTACAGTCTCCATAATTTCAGTATTTCTTCATTTAATAAATTTTGTATTGTTAGAGTAAAGTTAAAATCTCCTATACATGTCTTTTAGAGAACTATATTTATTGGCTTGGTCTTTCCTCTATGAAGGATTTATTAATAGTGTTAGGATCTACTGCTGTGGAAGGAATAGACAGAAATCTAATGGCATACAAGTTTAACAAATGAGAGAAGCTACTGGGACTGTTCATGGGAAGAAAGGAGTCTCATCAAAGTTGAATTTTTTGTTGCCTGAGATTCCACATAGAATTGCAGCCATGAGTTATGTCATACCAAATTACAGTCTTAGAAAGCCTAATTTAGATGCATAGCATTAACTTCAGGATTGATAAATGCTCCAGTGCGTACTCCTTAAGTAAACACTGATAATATTACTTTATTTAAAAAAAGTGTATTTTAATTTATATAGTGATAAACTAATAGAAAGATTGTAAATATGGGCTGAAATCAATGTGTCTTCATAGCACTGTCCATACTACAAATGGGGAGACTTCAATTTTTGGAATCTTTCTTTTGTTTCTTACCATACAGAATGCACTGTTTTTAGATACCTGGGGGAGGAAGGCACAGTCCTCTCTCAAGGACTTACTAGGGTTCATGGTTGAAGTAGGCCCAGTGCTATGGGATCTAAGAGAATGGAGAAGCTACTTGTGAAAGAAAAAGAAGGGACAGAACAGAAGACTTCATAAAGGAGGAAATACTAAGCTGTTCTTCAAGCATGAGTGAGATCTCAGCAGAAGAAAATGCCAAGTGTGGAAATATCAATGTAGAAATGGCAGACAGGTTGGGGGTATGGCCGGCAAGTTTGACTTCAGATGATACTTGTCTGAAACACAAATTGAAGCTAAATTTTAGAGAGCGTTACTGTAACCATAGACATCTGAGCTTTATTCTACTGGGGTAAGAAACCCCTGAAGGGTATTTGAATGAGGGATTAACAGGTCCCTGTTGTTTTAGGAAGTTGTATAAAAGATGGTTTAAAAGTGGAAAGGGTTGTGGGGAGGGGAAGGGCTTTTGCAGTAGTCTGAGTGGGTTAGTGAGAGTCTTCATTAAGAAAGTGGCAGAGGGAGTGAATGTGAGAGAAGTGACATAATTTATAGAACGTGACAATTGGTTGGATATAGACAATAAACAAGGAGAGAGATGGATTCAAGCTTGGAAGATAACCAGGAAGATTTTTTAGGTGTGGGGAAATTATCAGTTTGCTTTTAGATATTAATTATTAGGTACCTTTGATACAATTCATGAATGAATGTTTCCTGAAAATATATAGAACCACACCTTTCCATGATAAATTCAGATATAATCAAGTGGGCACCTGCATGGAGCAGTTGGTGAAGCTTCCAATTCTTGGTCTCAGCTCAGGTCTCAATCTCAACTGTCATGGGATCCAACCCGTAGGCCAGCTGGAGTCTGCTTGGGATTCTCTCTCCCTTCCCTATGCCCCTCCCCGCAAGTGTTTCTCTGCCTCTCAAATAAATAAATAAATATTTTTAAAAATAAGGTCAAATATAATCAGAGATTTTTTTCACCAAAACATACTTTTTATTCTACCAAAACATAATCTAATATCAACTATATCAAGCTCTAGTTTTGAACCCAATATCTGAGATATTCATATTTAACAGTATAGACATATATATATACACAAGTGGGCAATTATTGGTATAGGTCATTAAGAGTTGTGTTTAAATATAGTGTTAATACTTAAATAACTTATGTCCCATATTTATATTACTATACGTGTTGGCTACATCTTTTTCTGTTTCTCATTAGAATTTTTCACTAAGAAAGACTTTTTGCCCCCTGGGAGATTTTAGTACCATTTTGTCTAATTGTTCCTTATGTTAAACTACCATATTATAAGCTTCTCTGGAATAATAAAATCGTACTGCAGTTATCATCTTAAGGAGCTCTGAGTTGTTAGGCCATTACAGCTTGGTGACATTCTGCTGACTGCAGATTGGTGAACGAGAAGGGTCGACATTTACACTATTTCATACAAACATTACCAGTATGTCTTTTAGTAAAATGTTGATGTCATTAAAAATTCAAATGTAAGGAGTTCAGCGCAGTTTTATGTGAACATTACAAAAAGGACTTGGCAACTATCAATCAGATGCATTAGGCTGAGCGAATTTGTTTGCACACTATTTATTTGAACTAAGTCTCTAATAAGCCTCTTTTACTAATTGGACTTAACATTTATGTTACTAAATGAGAAGCGTTTTGGCTGCCATATAGCATGGTAAGACCTACCCAGTGGAATAAACAACTAACATCTGTTATCTTGTCCTGCTCCAGCTTGGCTTTTACCAGTTAAGTACATCAGTCCTGAAGTCAAGGTTATCAAATATGTGAGTCTCTGGCTCAGACATGTGTATGTGAAGTCAAAGAAATAGCACATCATGAGTGAAGACTAGCCGGCCGAAAGATGCTGGATGCAGCCGGCCCATTTTGTTTTAACCTTTACAAACCCTACAACCTTAAGCAAAAACCTTAAGTAGGAGTTATGATTTCTGTAAAGTTTTTATAATAATTATTTTTAGTGTCTGCCTTTTTTTTATAATAATTATTTTTAGAATTAATTTTACTTTTTTCTTTAGCATTAAGATTTTATGCTGATAATTGTTGGGTGAAAAATAATTGCTTTTTATAATACATTTATATTTATTTTCTTTTTGAAAAAAGAAACTAAATTTGGATTTGGCTGGGCTTCGGAGGGAAAAAGAAGACTTGCTGAGGAAATTGGAGTCCTCATCTGAAATCACAAGTTTGGCAGAAGAAGTTTCCCGGGTGATAGTTCCACGGATACAAGTTACATCACTTGGTCCTTCAAGGAGCATGGATTTGGAGATGAAGCAATTGCAGTGTAAACTAAAGGTAATTAGAAATTTTATTACACATGAATACATACATCTTTTCCTCATAGTTCTGGAGTCTACAAGTCCAAGACCAAGATCCTTAAAGACATGTTTATATTGATTCTAATTATGGTATAAATAATTCAAAAGTTATTAATACTATATTTGACCTCATCATTCTCTTTTAGCCTAGCAGTTTCTTATATGGTAACTTACAACACTATCTCTGAGAAAATGACAAGATACAATGGAATCCTGTTAGAAGATGGCAGAAACTAGCCATTGTCATTTCTCTTTCACTACTGAACTCCCCTCTAACCTCCATCCCTCCTTCCACTGAACAGAATTCCTTTCAACCTTTAGTGTATCAACATAAATAGAATTGTTTCCCTCTATACAGTTGCTGCTGTTTTAATTTGGTGTTTGTTGGATGGAGATGAGAAAGGAGGAGGGAAATTATGGAGGGAGAGAGAAACACAGGGCAAAGGTGGTTGGTTTGATAGATTTTAGCAAGTTAAACCTGAGAATTAAGAGTAAAAAGCCGTGTTCCTTTTACTAAGTCCAGGTGAAACTATCAACAACTTAAAAATAAGGCTGACCTTAGTTTAAGTAGAATTACCTTGTAAAAAACAGGATTTGTGATATTTAATTGGAAAGTTCATTTTCATACTGTTTAAAACAAACTCATTTATTCCTCACATACTTAATTATTTTGTTCGGTGGGTTTTGCTAGCTGGGAGCTCTAAGGACACTGTATGTGGGACCATCACTATAATGAGAGTCACTAGAAAGAAAGTTCTAGTTGGAAATGCACAGAGTCCATTAGGAATGGAGTAACTATGACTGCTAAAAGGGCATTAGAATGTTGAATTATCCAACAGATTCACTTGTTTTTAATTCAAAATATGATAGGTGTGCACTCCAAAAGTATCTTTAAATGAAGGGTTACTAAGGAGATAAAATAGGAGGTGAAGTTTAAAGTAAATGAATGTATCATTACTTGAAAATATTTTGCTTTGTTAATAATAGATATACACAGTGGCATTAATTTAGATATTTCCTAAATACCATCTTCTTCAGAGGTTTTATGTGCAGAACTTGCCTCAACCACTACATTTCATAAGTTTAAATGCCTTACATAGCAGAAATATGAGAAAAAAATAGTGGTGCAAGCTTTTGTGCATACATCTCTTCTTAAAATGCATTTGTTTGTGAAAAAGTAGACTAAAACTATTTCAGTGTTAGGTTTCTTACAGAAAAAATCTTTGAGATATTCTTTGATCCTATCTGTATCTACTACAGAAACTTTAATTCACAGTTCTGTAAATTAAGTATTCATGCTCCTAATATAACTTTAGTTTTCACCAAGATAAAATAGAATGTTGGATCCAATAATACCTAATCTGATTTCTTAAATTTTTAAAGTGGTTAATAGCTCTACATTGATTTATATTCTACTTACTTGGTTTTATATACTATGAAATCATCTAACATAACTTTGGAAATAATAGACCCATATCAATATCTGTAAGTTATTTACCTTATAGTTTCCCATGGTGTAAGTTTTCACCCACATATAAATCTCTCTTCACTTTGGAGGAATGTGTGAATCACAAAGATAAAACTGTGAGAATGCCTGGAGCAAGTTAGGTCATACTCCATGTATGTTTGAAGTGAAGTGTCCATATCTAGCCTGGAGTCCTAGGACACTGACCAGGCTACATAGGGACAGAAAGGATAAATCTTTACTTCTGCCTTGTTTCATGTTTTAATATGGAAGTACCTTAGAAGACCTTAAGGTGTATAATACACTCTGTTACTACAAATCTGTTTTGATATTCCATTAATTTGCTAGGTCTCCTCTAACAAAATACCACACACTGCATGGCTTAAGTAATGGAATTTCTTTTCCTCATAGTTCTGCAGTCTACAAGTCCAAGATCTAGGTATCAATAGGTCATAGGTTCTGTCATTAACTTGTACCTCTTATGGTCAGTCCTGCGTCTGTGTTATTTGTGTTTGCTCTCCTCTTCTAATAAGGACACCAGTCATGTCAGGTGAAGGTCCACCCATATGACCTCGTTTTACTGTAATTACTTCTTTAGGGCCTTATCCAAATACAGTCACATCTTGAGGTACTGGGGTTAAGACTTTAACATACAAATTTTGAAGGGACACAATTCAACCCATGGCAGATAACAACTTGCTAACATCATAATTTTCTAAAAAAAAAAAAAAAACTTTCTTGTTGATGTTTTTATGCCTAATTAAGAAGAAACTCATTAGATTTGAATATATTAAAGGTTTACATGATCTTTTTAAATTTTATCCAAGTAATTTTAGTCTTTTCTGTGTAAATTCTTAGGTATACCTCTCAGATACACATGGTGTATTGAGTATCATTTCATTGCTCATATGTATTTTCTGTATCCTCATTTGTACCTCTATTATACATGTTTCTTCAAGGTATCCAACTATATATAGATAGATAACCAAATATTTAGGTATGTACAAATTCCTTCCAGTAGATGGTGTGTGTGTGTGTTATTTATATTTAGTGTATTTATAGTTATTTATAAAATTTGAATTTACTAGTACTTCAGTTTATATTTGTGGTTCTTTGACTTCCTGAGTGTTGAAAGCATTCCTTTGGGGTAGACCAAGTTCTTTTCCAGTTTTCCAGTAAGTCAATAATGAAGCATCATAGCTTTTAAACTACTGTTCCTTTATAGGTAAACTATTGCCAGGCTGGTTCTAAGTCTTTTGCAAATATTAACTCGTTTAAACCTCATTTTTAGGGGTGGCTGGGTGGCTCAGACATTAAGCCTCTACCTTCAGCTCAGGTCATGATCTCAGGGTCCAGGGATCACGACCTGTGTTGGGCTCCCTGTTCAGTGGGGAATCTGCTTCTCCCTTTCCCTCTGCTCCTCCCCACCTCCTTGTGCTCATGGTCACTCGCTCTCTCTCATAAGTAAATAAAAATCTTTAAAAAAAAAACAAACCTCACTTCTGTCCTGTGAGATAAAATCTATTACTCTATTTTACTGTTGAGAAAGCAGAGACACAGGATAAATTAATTGTCCAAGGTCAACTGAGCTACTAAGAGATAGAACCGAAATTAGAACTCAATCCCTCTGACTTCAGAGTCCATGCTTTTACTCAGACACTCTGCAGTTTAAAAACAAACAACAACAAAAACCCACCTTTAATAAACTTAGGCAGGAAAGCTCTAACCACGATGGATTGTTACCATTGTGACATTTTTTAAATAAATGTTTTACTCCAGATTTGAGGTCATGCTGCAGATAAGTATTGTATAGTAGAAATGGAAAATATTAGAGGCCCTGGGTTTTGATCACTCTTTGTGCACTAACTTCTTATGGGACCAGACTGAGGAAATAATTTCTCCAGAGGTCTAAAGCAGGGATACCTTTCTACCCACTTCATAAGGATTTTTAAGGATCAAATGAAATGGCTGTGAGATTTAGAGATTCTGGTAAAAGTATATATCAAGTTGGTGTTGTTTTATTTACTATAATTCAGTAATCCCTCAATTCTCCAGAAGTCAGACTTACAGCATTTTCAGTCACCTAAAATAACAGCCTTAAGTCTAAAAACAGAAAAGAATCAAACAACTACCTTAAAATTCACTTAATTTATTCCACTAAAGATACTGTCAGGCTTCATTTACCACCAGTTACCTTTTATTTTAAATACAGCTCCAATAAGTCTATTTGTTCAACTTCTCAGCAGAAAAGACCTCAAAAGATTAGAAGTAGGCATGTTAAAGGAGCAGACAATTGTTTTTAGGCAGGAATATGAATGGCAAAAGCAAGAATTTTTGGCCAAGGGATTGACAGAGAGAAAAAGAAAATATGAAAATGTTAAGGTAAAAATACAAAATTAGAAAAACAGCAGTCTGGGACCATTAGAGTGTAAGGGTCAGTAGCCATTTATATCATGATAGTTCCAGAAGGCATGACAATATAATGATATAGTGATGACTTACTATAGCAAGTTAACATATATAATTAATACAGTGATACTATTTATAATATAATATCACTATATTGAAGTATCACTATTATAGTGCTTCATGTAAGTATGGATGTTCTTGTTTCTAAGTGAGTGAACAATCATTCCAGAGAGAATTGAAAATTAATGGTAGAAGCAAAAGCTTCAATTATCTGCTAAATTCACTAGTGTGGAATATCTTATTCTGCCAATGCATGTCAAATATGGTAGAAATTTAGATTGCATTACACAATAAAAAAAATTTAACTTGTATTTTACTTATTTAGAGAAAGAGTGAGAGATTGAGGAAGTGGAAAACAGAGGGAGAGGGAGAGAAAGAATTTTAAGCAAGCTCTACTGCAGAGCATGACATGGGACTTGATCCTGCAACCCTGTGATCATGACCTGTGCCGAAATCAAGAGTCAGGCACTTAACTGATGAGCCACCCAGATGTCCCCACTTAAATCAAAATTTTTCACATTCAGTACAGTTGCCATTTTGACATAGTCTTAAATTTTTAAGAAAATTTCCATATTTATTGTAAAAATTAAAAATTATTTCAAATTTTATATTTAGATATGCTGTACCACTGAGATATTTTGAAGTCTGACTAATGAATTTGACTCACATTTACACGATGTGATTAATGGTTTCATCTTTTCAAATTTATATTTCATTTAGTATGATATGGTCAAAGCTGGGAATAGTTCTAACACAAATGATTGTAATTACTAGAAAGATTAGCAAAATAACTGTTTCAAATACTTTTAAAGCTATCACATTTTATTCTACTTATATTAATTTAATATTTAAAAATTTCAACAAATGAATTAATGTATGTTAACACTATCTTTTGGATGAGGAAACTATTAAGTATCAAAAAAAACTAGGTAATATCTCAGATTACATGTTTACTTGGAACTTGAGTCCAAATTAAAAGTTAGGGTTCCTGACACTCCATTTACTACCTCTGGCTCCCCAGCTGTGCAGTCAGCAAATACCACAAAGCTGTTCTGCTTTGAAAAACTGATATTTGTACATAGAAACTTGAAAAATAAGTAGCAGTAGTAATAAATTGAAGTAAGGAAGTATTTAGTATTAGTAAAGTTCCCTATCAGTCACTGTCATACAAATCCTAAAATGCAGCAGCTCAAAACAGTAGCAGTTTATTAATTCTTAAGATCCAGTGGGTTGGACTGGGCAGGTCTTTTGCTTCTGTCTTTTGCGTTCTCTCTTGTGCCTGCTGCATTCTTTTAACTCAAGGATTTATCTGGGCCAGAAGTTCCAAGATAGCCTTACTTACAGCCGATCTGCAGACCCACTGCCTGGGTACCTCCCTACTTCTCCACACAGCCTTTCCTCTGTCTTCCCTGCAAGGTGATCCCAGGCAGTGTTCTGAGAGGGCAAAAGTGCAAGCTGCAAGGGTTGAGGCCCAGGATCTGGTACTTGTGTAATGTCATTTCTGCCACTTTTTTTTTTTTTTTTGGACAAAGCAAATCATGGGCCAGACAGACTGAAAGGGTTGGAAGATGAATCTTACCTCCTAATGGGAGGAGCTGCAGAGCATTTGTGACCATATTTGGTCTGTTTTGGGTTCTTAGTAAACCCACCATTCATTTTAAATGATCTTATTAGCCCATTAAAATACTAAATTAATCACATGCGCATATACATTTTATAAAACAGTCCGTGTTTCTTTCCCATACGTGTATTTTGGGTATGTGCTTTTTACAGTTGTTATACAATGACATTCTTCTGTGGTTTTGGTATGTTACATAAAAATTTTAGTGTACCATAGTACTTCTATTAAAACATATAAAATAAAGCATTTAAAAATAATAAAATGTCCTTCTTAATTACAAGCATAATTTTGCAAATTTAATACTCTTCATGAGAATGGTATTTATTTGTATGCTACATTCCACCAAAGACTGAAAGGTGTATCTGATTTTATGTGTATTTTTAATCTAGAATGCGACTAATGAACTCACTAAACAGTCATCAAATGTGAAGTCTCTGAAATTTGAACTCCTAGCAAAAGAAGAACACATAAAGGAGATGCATGAAAAGTATGTTCTTGATATTTTTATCCATTGTATTTGGTGCCACCTAGTGGTAGTGGACTCTATTAAACATTGCCCCCAAGAAATAATACTGCAAGTTCAAAATGAGGTTTTTCCTTCCTTAGTTCATGTTTAAACCTCAATAAGAAGAAAGTTTAAAGAATATTACCTATAAGCATGGTTGATGGCAGGCTATTTACTATTTTTTATTTAGAGTAAGAATATTTAAAGTTAGATTTTCATTCTTAATTTTGAATATATATAAATTAATTACCTAAAGACTACAAACAGAAAACTTATGAATGTGGTAATTATTTGGACAAAAATATATATGTAGATTGATCTTTTATTGGATTTAATGCCTAAGCTTATAGAGCTAAGGTGGAGAAAAAGGGAAGTTTCACTTGTCTCTAAAAGGAAGATTATAAAAGTTTGTACTTCATGTGTTTATTAGCAGAAAGGGGTTTGAAATGTTCTATCTCACTGAATCAAAATGATTTCCTTTCTATATCTTTTATAGATATATTATTACAGCTTAGGGGTGATTACATGTTTAGATAGAATTCCAGTCTGTTGTTGATAGTTTGAGAAATATATCTATCTACTGTACATACATGTATACCACATTTAAGTGAAGATAACTTAGAAGTGATACTAATAGATGAAACTACTAGACTAAAAGATTGATTAATTTTTTAAACAAAATATCTCCGGGTTTATTTATGAGCCTCAGAAGCAGTCTTGTTTACTATTTAAGAGTGAAGGCTCTAGAGACATATTCTTTGAATCCTGGCTCCTTGACCTGCTAGCTCCGTATTACAGTTTAATAACATTCACTCATAAAATTCTTGTGAGGCTTGAATGACTGTGTGCAGAGCACTTGTAACAGAGCTTGGCACACAGCAGATACACTGCAGATGTTGCCTGTTACTATTCCATAGGACCAGTAGTAGTCGTCATTGCAGCTGCCGTTTCACACAGGTTATCTGTGAAGCTGCACTGATAGGTCAGTTCAGTCATAAATGATATTAAGTTAGAAGATACCATGCCCAAGGTTATTGTGTTTCTGTATGACGGCATGAGATTTTATATTTGTTTATTATTGTATAGAATTGTTTCCTGTCAGTGTTAGGCTTGTTCATGATCTCCAAATTTCAGTTTGATTTTTGATATCAATGCAAGAATATAATTTAGATATAATGATTTTAATTTTTCATAAATTTTGTCAATCTTTCTCAGTTATCCTATTTTTTATGTCTTAATGTATATATAATACTATAATTACCAGTAACAACTGAATTATAAATTTTATAAAAACTCAAAGTATTAATAGTGCAATATTTCTTCTCATGTAATTATCTTATTTGCAATTAATATCAGATAGCATTTAAAAATTAACAGGAGGTATAACACTGGATAGTATGTAAGATTATCATATAATCATATAATCACTGTTAAAGTATTTTCTATCATCTTGATAAAACATCTTTTTTCCCTTTCAAGGATGTCCCGAATGGAGAGGGATATAACCATGAAGAGACATTTGATAGAGGACTTGAAATTTCGACAGAAAGTAAATCTGGAAAGTAATGAGAGTATTAATGAAATGTTAGAAAATCTTGAAAAAAAGGTATCAGCTTTTATGTTCTCTGACGTTGAAAAAAAATCACTGCCCTCTTATTTATTGATACTCTTGAGTATCAGTCTTAATAAATTTATAGAAAATATTCATAAAATATGTATACTGTTACATAATTACGTTACTTGCTCTGAAAGTACATTGTTTTAAAATTCAAGACTCAAATCTCATACATAACATAGCCACACATTCCCTTTATATTTGTGAACATATCATGAGAAGATAATCAATTTTGAATTTAAAAACCTTCGATGTTTCTTTATACAATTTAGAATTATTTATTTGCTTTATTTAGTTTGCTAACATTTATAATGATTGAACGAAGCATGTATTTTTAAATGAAAAAGGTGATAATCAACTACCAGAAGTTCTTTAAAAAATGTACTCACCAAAATTTTTTAAGTGTACTTTTTACTTCTGTACACTTAATTCAGTGTACTTAGAAAGAGAGTTGTATTTAACACAGTTGCATATCTGACCCTAAAGTGGAAATCAGCAATTTGCTGACTAGGAGATTTTTGGGTTTTTTGTTTTGTTTTGTTTTGTTTGTAAGGTGCTATTTGCACAACTCATAAAGCAGCTTGTGCTTTGGCATTCACTAAATGTTATCCACTCCAGAGAGAGCGTCTCCCTTACTTTCCTTGTTGGAAATAAAAATGTAAGTATCTGTTAGCTCAAGTTGATTTAAGAGAGAAAATTTTACATGAGCAAGACAAATGTACATGGATTTTCTTTCTTTCTTCTCCTCCACACATCCACGTATGTTATAATTACTTCCTATAGGGTTTTTTTTTTCAGTGTTATCATTTAAATACTGCTGATTTTCAAACTTTTATTCCAGATATCATTCCAGATATGGTCTTAGAATCTTTTTCTAAGTAATTACATATCTTTAGTGGCATTAAGTGAATAAAGAGAAACTATTTCTTCTTTCAAATGTGTAATTAGTATGTTGCAGCACTTATTTAATTTTATCCTAAAAAGTACATGCTATATGGTTATAACTGAAAGTTACCCATGACTCAGCTTGCTTAAGAATCAGAGACAACCATCCCCTATTTACGGAAGTTTAGGTTGGTAATGAAAGGAAACATAGTTAAAATTAGTACTGTATTATTAGGCAGACCACACATACCAGCATTCATACCTTTTTGTGCATTTTTCATTTTTTAATGATTTAAGGGTTTTCATCTCATTTGTGATATGAGTGCTACAAACCTTATACTTGAATTTTATATCATGTATTTTTAAACTTTTATTTATTTAAATTTGATATCATTTATGAGAGAATAAAGAAATTAGACTTATTCATGAATTCATTTGGTTTCTGTTTAAAAAAATGGAGTTTATGACTAGGATGCCTTAACCGATAATAGTTACCTTTACGCTTTTGCTGTAGGTGAAGACACTAACTGAAGAATGTTCCAACAAGAAGGTATCAATTGATTCACTAAAGCAGAGACTCAGTGTTGCTGTGAAAGAGAAGTCACAGTATGAACAGATGTATCAAAAAACTAAAGAGGAATTAGAAAAAAAGGTATACTTTTTGGATGTGTTAGCTTTAGAAATGGCATGTTATCGTATCTTTTTAATTTTTAAAGTCCTCATTTTTTTTCTCCCCAAAACTATTATGAGCAACTTAATTATTTCAGATAATTGCAAAGTACATTTCTATCTCTACAGGAAACAGAATTTGTTTAATACTAAAGGTAGTGCTGTATTAGAGAAACAGATTTTGTGTCTTGATAATGTGTTTAAATGAACACTATTGTTAAGAACTGGCCTAAGTGGCTATAAATTTTTGGACCCACCTAACCTTATAAACTAACTAAATATTTCTATTTGATTTGTGAGATCTTTTGGTCTAAAATAGCTTCCATGTTTTTAATGATATCTTTGTAATTTTTAGAAATATAAATAACTTTGATGATAAATATATGAGAATATGTGCACAGGATATTTTATTGAAAATAAATGAAAACAACCATCCATTTTAACCAAATGAAAATAAATACATACAGAAAGAGAATCATGAAACCATTTTTTTACCTGACATGTATACCTAACTCTTCTCAATATGTTTGTGAATGATTTTCTATTCTGTGATCACTGGTCTTCTGCAGGATGTCAAGCTTAGTGTCCTAGTATCAAAAATAAGCGAGACCGAAACTGCAATGGCAGAGATTGAAACGGCGGCGTCTAAGCATCTTCAAGGATTAGCACTGCAAAGTGAGCAGGCCCTGGAAGGTGCACAGAAGAAGTTGTTGTTAGCCAATGAGAAAGTGGAAGAGTTCACCATCTTTGTAAAGGTTTGAATTACTTGTAGTTTACTAACTGTACTGTATTTCAGGAAAATGGTGACCTCCTTGAGATGATGTAGGAACACTTTGAAGTTTCTGCTTTTTGAAACCACAAAGCATCTTCTCCTACCCTACTTGCCACAGTGTTCAAAATTTATCTAGAAAAGGTCTGGTTTTACAGTTTGAGTTTAAATTTTTCCACCCTATTTTTAATATTCCTAATATCAATTCAGTTATGAATCATAATAATCTTGTAATCAAGACAGGTTTTAAGATGAAAAACTTAAGTCATTTATATACTCTATTCTTTTGAAAATCCAGCAAGAACAACCAGAAACTTGCCCCAGATTTACTGAAGCTCAGAGACATCTGAACCCCAGTCCATAGCCTATTAGACATGGAATGGATAGAGAAATGGTAAATGACTTAGCAGAACAAAAGGAAGACAAATCAAAGTGCCTGCAAAGGCTGTACTTACTGTCTAGAAATTATCTGACAGATGAGGAAGCCCAGAGAGTCTGTCATTGACTACACAAGGAACCACGATGCGGGGGAAGGGCAGAGCCAAGTGGTTTGTTCTAAAGTCCTTCTAAGGAGCATTTTCGGCATCTGGAATGTGCTTTTGCCCCAATACTCAGACAGTATTCCTCCCTTAACTCTTCTGGGAAAATCAAGGAGGAACAGCTCTGGTTTCAGAGTTATTAGGCACTATGGACCAGGAATCTGGTGCTTGCTCTGCTCCTTTAGTCACACCGTGAGTTGTTGATACCTCTTTTTGGTGCCTTTTATCCCGTCTCATATTATAGCTAGCGAATGGATCTCTTACCGCCAGGTAGATGATGAGTTTCTTAAAGTGAAGGACAGTGTTTTATCAATCTCCACCTCCACAGGTACCTTGCAGAATAGTCCGCATGTGGTCATGATCACTAATTAATCAAACTATATTTCCATTAGAAATATGAAATTTTAATGTAGTTCTTTGGCCTTTCAAAATAAGCACCAAAACAATGTGATTATGGCGGGAAAGTCTCTCTTTACCTTCTCTCTTTTCTCCTGAAATCAGTGTTCTGTTTTGTTTTGTTTGTTAGCAATCTTTGATGAGATTGAGTTACTTGTGCTACTTGATGGCATGCATGACTAAGAACTGGCATATCATATACCACAAAGCTGTAGTAATCAAAACAGTATGCTACTGGCACAAAAATAGACACATAGATCAGTGAAACAGCAAGGAAAGCACAGAAATAAACCTGCAATTACATGGTTAATTAATCTTTGAAAAAGGAGGCAAGAATATGCAATGGAAAAAGCCAGTCCCTTCAAGAAATGGTGTGGGGAAAATTGTACAACTACATGCAGAAGAATGTAACTGGGTGACCACTTTCTTACACCATGCACAAAAACAAACTAAAAATGGATTAAGGACCTAAAGGTGAGACCTAAAACCATAGAAATCCTAGAAGACAACATAGGCAGTAATTTCTCTGGTATCAGCCATAGCAGTGTTTTTCTAGATATGTTTCCTGAAGCAAAAGCAAAAATAAACTGTTGGGACTACATCAAAATAAGTTTCTGCACAGCAAAAGAATCAACAAAACTAAAAGACAACCATTAGAATGGGGAAGATATTTGCAAATGATATCTGATAAAGGGTTCATATCCAAAATATATAAAGAACTTATAAAACTCAACACCCCCAAAACAAATAACCCAATTAAAAAATGAGCATGAGACATGAACAGACATTTCTCCAAAGAAGACATACAGATGGCCAGAAGGCACATGAAAAGATGTCTCATCATCACTAATCATCAGGAAGATGCAAATCAAAACCACAATGCAGCGTCATCTCACACCTGTCAGAATGGCTGAAATCAAAAACACAACAAGTGTTGGCGAGGATGTGGAGAAAAGGAACCGTTTTGCAGTTTGGGTGGGAATGCAAACCAGTGTAACCATTGTGGAAGACAGTATGGTGGTTCCACAAAAAATTAAAAATAGAACTACCCTATAATCCAGCAGTCTTACAACTGGGTATTTACCCAAAAATATGAAAATACTAATTTGCAAAGATCTATGTACCCCTATGTTTATTGCAACCATATTTATAATAGCCAAATCATGGAAGCAGCCCAAGTGTCCATCAGTGGATGAATAGACAAAGAAGATGTAGCACATATTTATACAATGGACTGTTACTGAGCCACAAAAACGAATGAGATAGTGACATTTGCAACAACATGGATGGATATAGAGTATAATGCTAAGCGAAGTCCATCAAAGGAAGACAAATACCATATGATTTCATTCACATGAGTAATTTAAGAAACAAAACAAGTGAACAGAGAGAAAAAGAGACATACCAAAAAACAGATTTTTAACTGTAGAGAACAAGCAGATGGTTACCAGAGGGGAAGTGGGTGGGAGGATGGATGAAATAGGACAAGGGGATTAAGAGTACCCTTATGATAAGCATTCAGTAATATATAGAATTGTTGAATCACTATATTATAGGCCTGAAACTAATATGACACTGTATGTTAACTATGCTGGAATTAAAATTGAAAGAAACTGACATAACACAGCAGTAGAAATTTATTTCAATATATGAAATATTTTCAATCCATGGAATTTTTATAAAGTGAAATTTTAAACTACAGAATCACATAACATCACTACTTACTGTCTCCTTTCCCGAATAAACCCCGTTATTTGAATCACTCAATTAAATTTGCCACATATATATATGTGTGTATGTGCATATTCTAAAATATATTATTTTATATATATTAATATATTAGTGTTATCAAATCAGTTTTTTTTCTGGTTTCTCTCTCTAGATTGGTAGGTAGTTTGGCATCTCCTAAGCCCCCAGTAGAGACTTCTCTGCTCAACATAGAGTATTTTTAAATCCACTTACCTCCATAGGTATTGATCTTATTTATAAGAAATAACATTCCTGAGCTTATAGATTGAATATAAGATGGCAGATAACTGGATCTTATGTATAATGTCATATTCTTCATTCCTCTAAAAATAGGAGCTTATGACATTTTATGCCATGTTAGTAGTACCCCATTTAGAACAAATCCCTTACTTTGTTTCTTTGGAAATTATAGATACCTTGGGAATTTTCTCATTTTAAAAATATCTACAAAATGAATGGAATAAAACATTTTTTCTGTTTTATCTCTTTTAACAAAGGTTTCGATGGATATAAAGCCAAACCAATAAACCTTGCCTCAGAGGAACCCAAATAATTGCAGAGTATTAATTTTAGTGAACGTAATTTACCTTTTTCAGATTTAAAGATGTTGTTTCTTCCAAATACTTGTTGAATAGTCTCACTCTTTAATTTCTGATAGCACTCTCATTGAATATTGTCATTACTCGTGATGTAAAACCATTTTTATTATGACTTTTAGCTTCATAAGCCTTTGTTCTTTGTTTTCTATTCAGATTAGTGTTTTGTTTGTTACAGTTTTAGCCAAGATATAAAATATGAAATACATAATTATAAGATTTATTTAAATGCCAATTATTGTTTTTTTCTGAAATATTCTCTGAATGTGTCCTTTTGATTTTTTATTTATTTTTTAAGATTTTATTTATTTATCTGACAGAGAGAGACACAAAGTTAGAGAAGAAACAAAAACAGGGGGAGAGGGAAAGAAAGAAGCAGGCTTCCTGCTGAGCAGAGAGCCCAATGCAGGGCTTGATCCCACGACCCCGGGATCATGACCTGAACCAAAGGCAGATGCTTAACGACTGAGCCACCCAGGTGCCCCAGAATGTGTCCTTCTTAAAAAGAATTGATAACCAAAAGTTTTAAAAATAGAAAAATGAATTTTATAATTACATATCTGATTATTATAGACGATGAAGTTTCATGACCTTCATGATAATATAATGGGTATACTTCATCACAGAAAATAATTTGGCAAAAATTATCCTTTAAAAAGCAAGGTTTTCATTTTTGTCCAAGGATTTGAATGATATTTAATGATTAATTTCTAATTGTTGAAGAGTGACATACTAATCCTTCGTATTTTTCACCAACAATGATGTAGAGTATAAATGTCTCAATAGATAAATTGAGAAGTGCTGTGGTTTCATGTCATTGTAATTTGAGTAACATATTAAAGATTATATAATAGGAAAAAATAAAAGAGATCGATAAGCCATTTTTAGTACTCTTTCAGAAACTTTCCATTTAGTTTCCATTTGGTATTGGAGTACCTATCTTAGAATCAACTGATTTTATTGCCTTTGAATAAGATGCATAATTTAGGGCCCTAAATTTATTGCATCAAAGTCTTGGTGAGGGTGGGGCCCAATAAGCTGAATTTAACAAGTTAAGTGATTATTATGCATAATACAGTTTTTAAAACACTTCCTTCAATTGTTTTTATCAACTGAATCTATATATGAGTTGGTGTTTAGTCAAAGCCTAATGGTAATTTGAAATTTGTTTTTCTTCACTGTGATTTAGAGCCAGTATGTAGTTGATACTGGCACTATTTCTGCTGCTTAATCCATTTTTCTAATAAAGGGCAACCAGCAACTAATGGCAAACCAGAAACATTGGCAAAGACTGGACATTTGGCTCTGAGGAATGAGATGACTACCATCCCACACTTCCTAGGCCGTGTGGAAATGCCGAGGAGCCACTATCTGAGGCTATATACCGTCAGTGACTTCCTAAATCTTTACTGTGCTAGAGCTCAGCTTTTGGAATATTTAACACCTTTCACAGTTTGACACCATCGTGCCTAGAATCTAATCTTCCCACTACTCTCCAACTTTCCCCCATACTGTGTTCATTCCTGCCTTCGCACACATTCTCCTTCCCACTGAACACGTTGTCATTCATTATCCCCAAAGCACTGGCACTGGCATGTTAATAAGACTCATTCAGTTCTCAAGGATTTTATTTTAATAAATAAATTTCATATTTAATATAAATTTCATATTTATATAAATATAAATTTAATATTTATTTAATAAGTAAAATTGAAATTTAATGATTTTATATCTGGCTCAAGAATGGTACTAGACAGGGGTGCCTGGGTGGCTCAGTGGGTTAGAGCCTCTGCCTTCGGCTCAGGTCGTGATCTCGGGGTCCTGGGATTGAGCCCCACGTAGGGCTCTCTGTGCAGTGGGGAGCCTGCTTCCCTCTCTCTCTCTCTGCCTGCTTCTCTGCCTACTTGTGATCTCTCTCTTTCTCTGTTGAATAAATAAATAAAATTAAAAAACAAAAAAAAGAATGGTACTAGACACATAATCACTGATTAGATTGAAAACTCTGTGAAGGCAAGAGCTGGGCACATTCCTTAAAGAACATAAAGAATGTGCACAGTTCCTACATGGAACATTGTGATCACCAGGACTCATTCTGTACAGAGCTTATTAGGGTATCATGTAAACAGAAGTACTTAATAAATATTATTACTAGTATTAATAGCAATAATGTTTGTTCTGGCCCTGTTGTGGAATCTGTGTTCCCTTTAGTCTATGCATTTTTCACAGGGCACAACCAGATTAGAGAAGAGGTGGAGTGACCATCTGTTCTAGATCTAGTCTTGAATATGGAATTTTGCCCGGGGGTGAAATCAAGCGCTTTGAGCATGTGGGCTGGGTGTATGTGGCGGAGCTGAGACTTTAAATCCTCCTAGTAACTGAATAAAACACACGAGGGAAATTCCTAGAAGTATTTGCTCAGTTTGATTGAGCCCTGATACAGGCTTGTTAATGTGCTTATATGTGTGAGTCATGCCAGATTCTAGCTTCTCAGTGGTTTTTGTTAGCTCTGAAATAAATATCAGCCAAAGAACAACATTTAGCTGGAAGCTTAAATCATTTAATTACCAATATGTGCTTGCTTTGGAAAGATTTAGTAAGATGTTTTGGGCATATAAATTTCTTGCTTCTTTAATGAGAACATTTGTGGAGCACTATAATTTTATTTTTATATGTACAGTTTGTTAATACTTAGGCACTGATCTACTCTCTTAATTATGATTTTTTCTGTTCTCTTTTCCCAACTTAAATGAGATAGAATTGACATATCACACTGTATAATTTAAGGTGTACAGTGTGATGATGTGGTATATGCTTATATTGTGACATGTTTACCATAATAAAGTTAGTTAACACAACCATCACACCTCACATAATTACCATTTTGTTGTTGTTGTTGTTCTTATGGTAAAGAAATTTAATATCTACTCTTATAGCAACTTTCAAGTATACAATACAGTTTTGTTAACTGTAGTCACTATGCTGTACATTACACCCTGGAATTTATTTTTCTTACAACTGGTGGTCTGTACCCTTTGACCAGTGTCTCCTTCCTCCACCCCTCAGCCCCTGGAATCTGCTGTTCAACTCTTCTGTGTCTATGAATTCAGCTTTTTTAGATTGCACAGGTAAGAAGCATCATATGGTATTTGTATTTCTCTGTCTGACTAATTTCACTCAGTATAGTGCTCTCAAGATCCATTCATGTTGTCACAGATGGCAAGATTTCCTCCTTTTTATGGCTCTATAGTATTCCATTGCATATGCATATGCAATGGAGTATTATAGATGGAAGAAAAAATATATATGAAATATATGAATGAAAGAAAATATATATATGATATACACACACACATACATACATACATACATACATACATATATAATGTTTTCTTTCATCTATTCATCCATCCATCAATGGACCCTGAACCCTGAGGTTGTTTTCATGTCTTGGCTATTGTGAAGAATGCTGCAGTGAATATGAGAAGGCAGATGTTTCTTTCAGATCCTGTTTTCATTTTCTTTGGCTATATTCCCAGAAGTGAACTTACTACATATATGGTAGTTCTAATTTTTTAAGGACCTCTATATTTTTTTCCATAATGGCTGTACCGATTTACATTCCCACCAAGCATGCAGAGGATTCCCTTTTGGTTCCATCCTTGCCAACATTTGTTATCTCTTACCTATTTGGTAATAGCCATTCTAACAGGTGTGAAGTGATACCTCATTGTGATTTTGGTTTGCGTTTTCCTAATGGTTGTTGGGACTGAGTACCTTTTTATGTACTTGTTGGCCATTTGTATGCATTCTTTGGCAAAATGCTTATTCTGATCCTTTGCCCATTTTAAATTGGATTGTTTGGATTTTTGTTATTTAGTTGTATAAAGTTTAAAATTGGGAAGTATGATGCCTCAAGTTTTGTTCTTTCTCAAGATTGCTCTGACTATTCAGTCTTTTGTAGTTCCATATAAATTTTGAGATTTTTTTTTAATTTGTGAAAAAATGCTATTGGGATTTCGATAAGGATGCCATTGACTCTAAAGATGGCTTTGGGTAGTATGGCCATTTTAACAATATTAATTCTTCATATCCATGAGTATGGGTTATCTTTCCATTTATTCACATTTTCTTCAGTTTCTTTCATCAATGTCTGATAGTTTTCAGTGTATAGATATTTCACTTTCTAGGTTAAATTTATTACTTAGATTTTATTGTTTGGGGCTGCTATTGGAGATGGGATTATTTTCTTTATTTTTTTTTAAAGATTTTATTTATTTATCTAACAGAGATCACAAGTAGGCAGAGAGGCAGGCAGAGAGAGACGGGGGAAGAAAGCTCCCTACTGAGTAGAGAGCCCGACGTGGGGCTCAGTCCCAGGACCCCAAGACCATGACCGAAGCCAAAGGCAAAGGCTTTAACCCACTGAGCCACCCAGGCGCCTCTATTTTCTTTATTTTTTAATCAATGTTTTGTTGTTAGTGTATAGAAACACAACTAATTTTTAAATGTTGATTTCGTATCCTACAACGTACTGAATTTGTTGGTTAGTTTTGATGATGTTTTGGTGGAGTCTTTAGAATTTTCTATATATAATATCATGTCATGGGCAAATCAAGACTTTTTTACTTCTTCCTTTCTGATTTGGATGTCTTTTATTTCTTTTTGTTCCTTAATTGGTCTAGCTAAGACTTCCAGTACTGTGTTGAATAGGAGTGGTGACAGTGGCATCCTTGTCTTGTTACCAATCTTAGAGGGAAAGCTTTCAGCCTTCCATTGTTGAGTATGATTTTAGCTATGGGCTTGTCATATAGGACCTTTATTATGTTGAGGTATGTTCCTTCTATACCCACTTTGTTGAGAATTTTTATCATGACAGGATGTTGAATTTTGTTAAATGCTTCTTCTGCATCTACTGGGATGATTGTATGATTTTTGTCCTTCATTCATTTAATGTAGTATGTCACATTTATTGATCTTCATATGTTGACCCAACCTTGCATCCCAAGGATAGATCCCACCTGATCATGTGGTATGACCTTTTTAAAGTACTGTGAAAATTTGTGCAGGAGAAATGCAGTGGTTAAATCTTCAGGGAGGCAAGAGGGCTATCCTGGTCATTGGTTTCCTCAGCAGCAAAAACTGATGAGGTCCTCTGCAGGACAGGCCACTGTGAACTGAGGTTGCTCCTGCTTGCATGGCTGACACTGGTACCCCTAGCTCTTCTTCCTGGTTCCAAGCCATCTCTGAACATCTCAGTTGAGCCAGTCTCTGGGTGAGATGAAATTGCAGCAGGTCCTTCATGCAGTGCATCAGAAGTCTGGGGAAGCTGGTTGCTCACCTTACTCTTTCTTCTCCAGGGAGGGGAAGGAATTGTCGAAACTTGGAGTTCCCTCTCTGTATTGAGCCACACCAGCCTGGGTGATAGGCTGATACAAGCAAAGTGAAGCTGTCCTTTTATTTCTTTTTTTTTTTTTTTTTAATTTTTTTTAGAGAGAGAGATCACAAGTAGATGGAGAGGCAGGCAGAGAGAGAGAGAGAGAGAGGGAAGCAGGCTCCCTGCTGAGCAGAGAGCCTGATGCGGGACTCGATCCCAGGACCCTGAGATCATGACCTGAGCCAAAGGCAGCGGCTTAACCCACTGAGCCACCCAGGCGCCCCTGTCCTTTTCTTTTATGTTTGTTTATTTTCAGGTTTTTGTCCCACTGTGTTTTGGGACTTTAAAAGGAAGGCATATGCCCTCTCCTTCTCCTTTCCTTGATATTACTGGCAAGAATTTAGTTATGGTGGTGAGCCATCTTAGACTATTGAGACAAAAGCAATATCGACTTAGGAATGAGACACAGATGCCTCTTTCATTGCTACTATTAATATTTGTTCTACAGATTCTTGTAAATGCAAATACACAAGAAAAATTTATAATTATGGGATAATACAACCAAAATGTGATTGTCAGTCACATGTTTTTAGACACAAATAGTCTAAGAGAATCAACTCATGAACTACTATAACTAACCAGATAATTCAGCAATAAGGTCTAAACAAGGTCAACAAACAAAATAAAGTGGACTTTACAAGTAATAATATATTTTAGAATGCTATTTTTAAATTTCTGTTTACATGAATAAAACATGACTCTTAAATACCCAGAAATAAATCTTTCAGGAAATGCAAGAAACCTGTAAAGCAGACTAAAAAACACTAAAAGCCATAAAACAGAACTAAGTAAATGGAAGTAAGTATTGTTTTCTGAATGGGAAGAATCAATACTGTATATATGAGAATTTATTCCAAAGTTAATCTAAATGGCAGTGCAGTCCTAGATACTGACAAATTGATTCCAAAAGAATAGCTGAAAAGTAGGAATAAAAATGACTGATGAAAAAGAACGAACAGAGAGAGGAAGATTTTCCCTAACAAACACCAAAACATGCTATAGGGTTATGGTAAATAAAACATCATGATTACTGTAGAAATAGATGAATAGAACATTAGACAGGATAGAATTCCATCATTTCACATTCCCACCAATAGTGCACAAAGGTTCCAATTTCTCCACGTTCTTGCCAACACTTGTTATTTTCTGTATTTTTGATAGTAGCCGCCCTAATATTCATGAGGTAACATCTCAATGTATGAACTTTTTAAATTTTTTATTCAATTTATTTAATCTAGACAAAGAAAAACAGTTCACACAATTTTCCTCTCCTGCCCATCCCCTCCCCCCCCACCTCATGAAACCACCATTCTGTTCTCTGTATCTATGAGCTTGGTTTGGTTTTGCTTAGTTTCCACACATGAGATCATACGGTATTTGTCTTTTTCTCTCTGACTTCTTTCATTTAGCATAATGCTCTCAAGGTCCATCCATGTTGTCACAAATGGCAAGATTTCACTTTTTTAAATAGATGAATAGTATTCTATTGTGTATATATACACCGAAATTTCTTTGTCTACTCATCTATCAATAGACATGTAGATTGTTTCCACATCTCAGCTATGCTAAATAATGCTGAATTGAATGTAGGGGCACATAGATCTTTTCAAAATAGTGTTTTTGTTTCCTTTGGATATATATCCAGAAGTGGGATTGTTGGATCATGTGGTAGTTCTCTTTTTAATCTTTTGAGGAACTTCCATACTGTTGTCCATAGTGGTTGTACCAATTTAAACTCACACCAGCAGTACATAGGGGTACCTTTTTCTTCATATCCTCACCAACCCTTATTTCTTGTCTTTTTGATAGTGGACATTCTATTGGCTATGAGGTGATATCTCATTTTGGTTTTGATTTATATTTCCCTGATGATTAATGATGTTGAGCATGTTTTAATGTACCTATTGGACATCTGCATATCTTCTTTGGAAAAAGGCCTATTCAGGTCCTCTGCCTAATTTTTAATCAGATTGGTTTGTGTTAAGTTGTATGAGTTCTTTGTGTATTTTGAATATTAGCCCTTATCAGATATGATTTCCAAATATTTTCTCCCATTCAAGAGGTTGCCTTTTCATTTTGTTTATGTTTTCCTTTGCTGTGCAGAAGTTTGTTAGTTTGAGGTAGTCCCACTTAAACACTTTTGGTGTCAGAATTTAAAAAAAAATCATCAAAACCTATGTTAAGGAGCGTATTGCCTATGTTTTCTCCTTAAAGTGTTATGGTTCAGGTCTTAACTTCGCGTCTTTAATCCATTTTCAGTTAATTTTTGTGTATGGTGTTAGATAGTGGTTGGGTTTCATTCTTCTGCATACGGCTGTCCAATTTTCCCAACACCATTTATTGAAGAGACTATCGCTTCTCCAGTTTTATTCTTATCTCTCATCATAAATTAATTGACCGGGTATTTATGGGTTTATTTTGGGGATCTATATTTCATTCCATTGAACTGTGTGTCGGTTTTATGCCAATACCATATTGCTTTGATTACTGTAATTTTGTAATATAATTTTGAATCAGGGAACATGATATTTCCACCTTTGTTCTTTTTTCTCAAGATTTGCTTTGACTATTTGGAATCTTTTGCAGTTCAATGCAAATTTTAGGATTGTTCTGTTTCTGTGAAAAATGCTATTGAAAGTTTGATTGGGATTGCACTGAATCTATACAATGGCTAGTGTGGACATTTTAACAGTATTAATTTTTCCAATCCATGGAATCCAAACCATGAAATATCTATCCATCTATTTGTATCTTCTTCAATTTATTTCATTAATGTCATACAGTTTTCAATGTATAAGTCTTTCACTTTATTCATTAAATATATTCCTAGGTATTTTATTCTTTTTGATGCACTTATAAATGGGATTTTTTCATAATTTTTCTTTCTTATACTTCATTATTAGTGTAAACAACAGTGACTGGTTTTTGTGTATTGATTTTGTATCCTACAACTTTACTGAATTTGTTGGTCAGTTCTTTTTTTTTTTTTAAGATTTTTTTATTTATTCATTTGACAGATAGAGATCACAAGTAGGTAGAGAGACAGGCAGAGAGAGAGGAG
>NW_019154131.1:12538399-12704520 GCF_002288905.1 Enhydra lutris kenyoni
GAGGAAGCAGGCTCCCCGCTGAGCAGAGAGCCCGATGTGGGGCTCGATCCCAGGACCCTGGGATCATGACCTGAGCCGAAGGCAGAGGCTTTAACCCACTGAGCCACCCAGGTGCCCCTTGTTGGTCAGTTCTAACAGTTTTTTGATAGAATGGTTAGGATTTTCTATGTATAATATCATGTTATCTACAAATAGTGACAGTTTTACTTTTCCTTTCCAATCCAGATGCCTTCTCCCCCCTAATTTCTCTGGCTGGACTTCCAATACTATGTTGAATAAAAATAACAAGAGTGGGCATTTTTGTCTTGTTCCTGAGAGGAAAAGCTTTCAGGTTTTTGCCTTTGAGTATGATCTTAGCTGTGGGCTTCTCATATATAGCCTTTATAATTTCAAGGTACATTCCTTCTATATCTGCTTTGTTGAGAGTTTTTATCATAAACAGATGTTGAATTTTGTTAAATGCTTTTTCTGCATCTGTTTAGATGATCATGTGTTTTTATCTTTTCTGTTGTTAATGTGGTATATCACATTAACGATTTGTAAATGTTGGGCCATCCTTGCATATATGGGAATAAATCCTACTTTACCATG
Organism: Enhydra lutris kenyoni; assembly: GCF_002288905.1. Taxonomy (NCBI): domain Eukaryota; kingdom Metazoa; phylum Chordata; class Mammalia; order Carnivora; family Mustelidae; genus Enhydra; species Enhydra lutris. Next base: position 12,538,991 of record NW_019154131.1, read on the forward strand.
GATGTGATCCTTTTCATGTATTGTTGAATTCAGGTTGCTGATACTTTGTTGAGGATTTTTGCTTATATGCTCATCAGGAATATTGGCCTGTAATGTGTGTGTATATGTGCTGGAGGGGATATCCTTTTGTGGTTTTGGTATCAGGGTAATACTGGCCTCATAAAATATGTTTGGAAGAATTTGACCCTCTCCTACTTTTTGAAAGAGTTTTAGAAGAATTAGTATTAATTCTTAGTCGAATGTTTGGTGGAATTCACCAGTGAAGCCATTTGGTTTTGGACTTTTGTTTGCTGGAAGGTTTTGATCACTGATTCAGTCACCTTGCTAGTAGTCAATCTGTTTAGATTTTCCATTTTGATTCAGTTCTGGTAGGTTGTATTTTTCTAGGAATTTATTAATTTCTTCTGGGTTGTCTTAACTTGTTGGCATATAATTGTTCATAGTCTCTTATGATCATTTCTATTTCTCTGGTATCAGTTGTAGCATCTCTTTCATTTCTGATTCATTTTCATCCTTTCTTTTTTTCCTGAGTCTAGCTAAAGGTTTGTCAATTCTGTTTATCTTTTCAAAAAACCAGCTCTTAGTTCCATTGATCTTTTTATTGTCTTTTTAGTTTCCATTTATGTCTTCTCTAGTCTTTGTTATTTCCTTCTTTATAGTTTCTTTGGACTTCATTTGTTTTTTGCTTTCTAATTCCTTGAGGCATAAAGTTAGGTTCTTTATTTGACACTTTTCTTGTTTCTTGAGGTAGGCATTTATCACTATGAACTTTTATTTTTATTTTAGTTTTAATTTTAGTTTTTAGAAAGCACACACAGGTGGGGAGCAGGAACAGAGGGAGAGAGAATCTCAAGCAGGCAGTGCATTGTGGAGCCTGATGCAGGGCTCAGTCTCATGACCCTAAGATCATGACTTGGTTAGAAATCAAGAGTCAGAACCTTAGCCAACTGAGCCACCCAGGTGACCCTGAACTTTCCTTTTAGAACTATATTTGCTGCATCCCATAAATTTTGGTATTACATTTCCATTTTCATTTGTCTCAAGTTATTTTTTTTTATTTCTCTTTTGATTTCTTCTTTGTCCCGTTGGTTATTCAGTAGCGTTTTGTTTAAACTTCATATATTTTTGAATTTTCCAGTTTTCGTCATGGAATTAATTTCTAGTTTCATATCATTGTGGTCAGAAAAGATGTTTGATATGATTTCAGTTCTCTTAAATTTATTAAGTTTTGTTTTATGCTCTGGCATGATGTATCTTAGAAAATGTTCCATGTGCACTTGAGAAGAATGTGCATTCTGTTGCTTTTTGGATGGAATGTTTTGCAAATATTTGTTAAATACATTTGGTAGTATGTCATTTAAGGCTAATGTTTCCTTATTGATTTTCAATAGGGATAACCTATCCATTGATATAAGTGGTGTTAAAGTCCCCTACTTTTATTATGTTACTGTCTATTTCTTCCTTTAGGTCTATTAATATTTGTCTTATATATTTAGATGTTCCGAGGTTGGGTGCATAAATATTTACAAATTATGTCCTTTTGTTAGATTAACCTTTATCATTATGTAACACACTTCTTCATCTTTTACTGCAGTCTTTGTTTAAAGTTTGTTTTATCTGATGTAAATGTAGCTACTCCAGCTCTCTTTTGGTTTCCATTTGCATAGAATATCTTTTTCCATCTCTTCATTTTCCATCTTCTTACATCTAAAGTTTGTCTCTTGGAGGAGATATGATGAGGGTAGTTTTTTCCATTCAGTCAAACTAGTCTTTTGATTGGGGAATTTAGTCTACTTACATTTAAAGTAATTATTGATAGGTATGTGGTTATTGTTATTTTGTTAATTGTTTTCTAGCTGGTTTTGTAGTTCCTTTCTTGCTTACTTTCTTTGTGGTTTCATGATTTTCTTCATATATAAGGCATACTTATACTCTTTTCTCTTTATCTTTTGTGTATTTACTGTAGCTGTTTTTTCTTGCGCTTACATGAGTCTTACATATAAGAGTTTATAACAGTCTGTTTTATTTTGGTAACAACTTACGTTTGATCCCATTATAAAGGGTAACATTTTTATTCTCAGTCCATGTTTTGTTTTTGATGCCACGTTTTACGTCTTTTTATCTTTGTACCCCTTAACTAATTTTTGTAATAATAGCTATTTTTACTACTTTTGTTTTGTAACATTCATACTAGCTTTGTAAATAACTAATCTTTGTAAGTAACTTATCTGTGGTTTTGATTTGCATTTCTTAGGTGAGACATAATTCTTTATGTAGATAATCCTAAAGATTTATAAAACAGCTAGTAATATTAACAAGAGAGTTTAACCATTTCATGCAATATAAGGTCAAAGTACAAAAATCAAATGATTTTTATGTATTAGCAATAAACAGAAAATGAAAAAGAAAATTTTCAACTTACAATAGTATTAAACAAGTTCTTTAAATAAATTCAATACCAAATGTTGGAATGAATGTGGAGAATGGAGAATTTTCATCTACTGTTGGTGGTGCAAGATTTGGTGGAAAGCTCTAAAAGTTCTAATAAATAAAACATTCACCTACCATATGACTCAGCAATTCTACTTCTACATATTTACCCAAGAGAAATGAAAACATATGTGTACAAACATACAGACAAATATGTACAGCAAAATTTATAGCAATTTTATTCATAATAGTCAAGAACTTGAAATATTAGGGGAAAATGCATTTTGGAAAATTCTCTCTTGATTTTAGAGGGGTAAAATCATCATTACCTCACCTCTGTCCCTTGGAATCATGCAGCAGACAAGAATGAGAAACAAAAATTCAGCTCCTTTTGACAGTCAATATAGATCAGAACTAAAACTCTGTATTTCAGAATACATGGAAGAACTGAAAAAGAGGTAAGATTGGTGAAAGCATGCAAAGGACACAGAAATAAGACACCATGTAAAGAAGTCTTAGGTCCTCCAGACCTCTGAAAGATCAAGACCTCTTAAAAGGTGGAAGTTCACAAGAGGTACAAATCCAATATCCACTATTTGCAACAGTGGAACAGGTCTACAGTGGTTTGTGATAGCCGTCCTAGAACTGGTTTGTTTCCATAAGGAAATAGGGCTTAATGAAAAATAGCAGAGACAAGGAATATCTGAAGGAGCCCGCTTGTCTCATAGTAGCCAAGAAAAGAGATTCCTTACATTGTGAAACAAAACAAAAGGCAAGCAAATCATAACAAAAATAACCTGGCAAATGGAATTCATCAAAAAAAAAAAATTAAAGTAGTATGTAAAATTTCACTAGCCTGGAACATACCACAGGACTTTCTTCTGTGTAACTTCCTATAATTAGATGATCTAGGAAAAAATCTTCTCCTTCAAAAATGAGTCCAGAGAAATGAACCAACACAGTATCTATGCAAATGTACTAGAGTAAGAATGGAGAAAGACAGAAAAAGTAAGTGGCAGGAAAATAAGTCTCACCACAGATAAGTTGCCACAGAGCAGCTGAAAATGTTGAGTATAAATTTGAAATATTAATGAAATAATTTCCTCTAAAAAGCCCATGTTTAAGGTGGAATTAAATGTAAGAATTTGGGGAAAAGATGCTGAGACATAGGAGCAGATGGAAGCAAGATAGCAGGCAAAGCAGGGAAGTAAAAGAAAAGAAATTATCTCATGAAATACATATATTGCTGGTCTCATATAAATGTGTATGTGTCAACAATTACAGTTTGGGTGTGGAAGAAATTGCCTAGGAAGAGGCATCAGAGAAAATTCTAGAGTATGAAGACTTTGTGTATCTTGAGCAGGGTGATGGCTGTATACATTGTCAAAGCTCATTAAACTAAACCCTTAAAATGTGTGCACTATTTCATTTATAATTTTGCCTCAGTTAAAAAATAAAGCATATTAGGGGGAAAAGGATTTATGAAGCAAGTGACAAAGATTCAACATGTGTATAATTGGAGTCTTCAAGGAACAAAACAAATAATGGAGCAGAACAGATATTGAACCTATAATTCAACAATAATTTCCCTCCAACAAATAAATAAGCTGGCAAGAACAATAAGCTAGAAAGAGAAAACTTAAAAATGATCCTAAGAAACACAAATAAGGAGTTAACGGGAAGGGAACACCATGGTCTTCAATTAGGGAGACTCAGCATGCTAAAAAGTTACCCTGACACGGATGGAATTTAACATGATTGAAATAAAATTACTGGTAAGATTTGTTTTTTAGGGGGAGGGAAACTAGACAAGGTTCACATGGAGGTTCATATGGAAACCAAACAAGCAAAAATTACCAAGAAAAACCTAAAAAAGAAGGGTAGTAAGAGGGAACTAGCCCTGCCAGATGTTAACATTTATTATAAAGCCTTACTAGTTTAAATAAGTTATAAAGCTTCATTAATAAAAGAGAGATGGGACAAAAGAGAAAGTCGAGACACTGACCTAAACACATATGAGACAAGTGGGAGAAAGGTGAACTTTATTTCTTTTTTTTAAAGATTTATTTTATTTAAGAGAGACAGAGAGAGTGGGGCCAGGAGAGACAGAAAGAGACGGAGAAAGAGTCTTTTTTTTTTTTTTAAGAATTTATTTATTTATTTGACAGACAGAGATCACAAGTAGGCATAGAGGCAGGCAGAGAGAGAGGAGGAAGCAGGCTCCCTGCAGAGCAGAGAGCCCGATGCGGGACTTGATCCCAGAACCCTGAGATCATGACCTGAGCCAAAGGCAGAGACTTAACCCACTGAGCCCCCAGGTGCCCCAGGGAGGGAGAGTCTTAAGCAGACTGTGTGCTGGGTCTGGAGCCCATGCAGGGCTTGATATCACAATGATAAAGGCATGACCTGAGCTGAAGCCAAGAGTCAGACATTTAACTGACTGTGCCACCCAGGCACCCTAGTTGAACTTTTTAATAAGTGGTTGTAGGATGACTGATTTTATGTAATAATTTCTAATTGATGACAAATGGGTAAAAAACATATAAAAATGAAAAATAAAATCTTACAAGTAACAGAAAAGAATTATGGTGAGAAAATGCATTTATATATATCTCTTTGTGGAGAATGCTTTTTGAAGTATCACACAAAATTCAAAAGTGAGAATGAAAGGAAAATCATCATTGGATATTAAAAGCATAAGAAATAGTTTTTCCAGGATGCCTCAGTTGGTTAAGCATCTGCCTTCCGTTTAGGTCATGCTCCCACAGTCCTGGGATTGAGTCCCTTATTAGGTTCCTTGCTCGGCAGGAAAACTGCTTCTCACTCTGCCTGCCGTTCCCCCTGCTTGTGTGCTCTCTCTGTCTCTGACAAATAAATAATAAATGCAATCTTTTTTTAAAAAAATATTTTTTCCTTAGCATGAAACACTAATTACTGTGGAAAGAAAATACAAAGTATGAAAAAATTTGGATAGGCACAGTAGACAAATGTAATATCCAAATATGTAAACAACTCCTATAAATCGCTAAGAAAAACAGAAAAAAAATGACCAGAGAAATGTAATTATCTCTTAAGGCTGATGTTCGACCTTTTTTTTTTAATCAGAGAAATGAAATTTAAAAATACAGTGGGAAAACAAACTAGTGAAATCCTAGATTGGTGTTTTGCTAATGGTGTGGAGATACAGGTTCTTTCACATGTTCTTTGTGGAGGTGTATCTTGGGATCATCTTGGAGAGGGAAAAGATTAAGTAACAGCTTTCAAAATTAGAATTAGACAAATTCTTTCATCCAGCAATTTCACTTCTAGAGATATATCCTAGAGATGCAAAATGTATACTTGATTTATTGTTATTTATTGCAACATTGCTTGAGCTGGCAAAAGACCAAAAAATAACCCAAACATTTAGCTAACCCGTTCTCTGATCACAAAGCCAGGCATCGAGGTCCAGAGCTCTGTCCACCCAGAGTAAGAGATGTCCTTTCCTTATGCATGTGTTGGTATGATATGGACCAGCATTGATTCATGTCTTAAAGGCTTTTGTGAAGCAGTCCTAGGTTTTTAATTTATTAAAATCTTTATTGTTGTCTTGCCCACACATAATTTAATTACACATTTACCCAACTTGTCTTTATCAAGTCCTTGCAAAGTCCTTTCTGGGGGAAAAAAAAAGTCCTTTCTGATCCAGTCTTAATAAAATAGAAACAACTCTCTTCCTGCAGCAGTTTTTCCTCAGCTTATGGAATAAGTAAATTAATCATGTAATTAACCTATTAAAATGAATATACACACATTTAAGAATAAACAGGAATGACAGTTGGCATCAGCTCAGTGGGCTGGAGTGGTTGTGCTCTGGCACGATGGAAAGTAGCCTGCCTGCTTCAAGCATTCACCAAGCAGGGGATCAGTTGGTAAATCTGAAAGAGGGATTGGAGAGTTTGGTTAATCCAGCAAGTTAGTTAAGTATGCATTTAAGAGAACTTTTATTACATACAGACAATAAGTAAAGAGCAATCTACTATGTTCCAAAATAAATAAAATCCAAGTAATCCTAATAAGCCATGATTTGCTGGTATCTTCGCATTTTTGTATTGTGACTGCTTTGTCTTCATTTATGACTTCCATATGAGCCCACATTCTTTCTAACGTGTTGCAGGCTTTGGTCAAAGAGTTACAAAGTGATGTCCATGAGATAAGGCAACAAATTAGAGAGTTTCAAAAAATGCGAAAAAACAGAGATGCTCGCAAAACCTCAACCCATAAAGCCCAGACCTTGGCAGCTTCGATCCTGAACATTTCACGGTCAGATCTAGAGGAAATAATGGATACAGAAGATGAAATGGTAACATCATTTAAATATTTTTAACCCATCAAATTTAAACACTTTTATTTGTTTTATAATTCTTAGAGTTTCATCTTCAAGATAATATTAATGAAGGTCAGCATAGTAACATGCCTGTGAAAGTTAAATTGTGGCTATTGACCAACTCAGAAAATATTTAGAGAAAATTCACTGTATTATACAGAAATAAGCCAGTACATAAAAGTTTCAGAACAGCATGTTGGGGGGCACCTGGGTGGCTCAGTGGGTTAAAGCCTCTGCCTTCGGCTCAGGTCACGATCCCAGGGTCCTGGGATCAAGCCCCACATCGGGCTCTCTGCTCAGCAGGGAGCCTGCTTCCCCCTCTCTCTGTGCCTGCCTCTCTGCCTACTTGTGATCTCTGTCTGTCAAATAAATAGGCAAATCTTTAAAAAAAAAAAAAAAAACACAGCATGTTGGTTATTCAGATCAGTTATTCAAGTCATTTCCTGTCTCTTCTATTTTTTAAATTTAGTTAATCATACATCTTATAAGCTAGTATTTTTAATTAAGCCAATTTGAATGGATTTGAAGACTTTTCCTCCTGTACGAGCAAAAGTAGTACATATATTGGCTTTCCTAGCTAAATTAAAAATTATTGCTGATCAAGTTAAAGAAAAAAATATATTTATGCATTTAAGTTGGGTGAAGTACTCCTGTCTGAGTGAATTTATATACATGTCAATCTGGGTCTTCAGTGACAGTTCTGTTCTCCTGGGGAGGCCATTGCATTTTACACATAGTCATGACCTCTTAGATAACAGAAGCTTATCCTGTGTCCAGTCTTCTGTGAAACCTGAAGGCGATACTCACTCCTTTTCTCCTAATAAGTCTCTGGACTTTGACACATGAATATTAGATTTGGTTGTTTGGAAACAATAAAGAGATGATGGCACTATGAATAAGTAAAATGATAGACTTAAATGTTTGTATGAGAACATCCTCCAGCCCCCCATCAGCCTCTCAAAAAACTTGTAAAGAAAATAATGAAAACAGAAAAACTTCTGGAGTAGAGCAGATCTACGATTTGCCAAGGTTTTAAAACTGCCAAGAATTCTTAGAAAAGAGGTCAAAGGAATCTTACAGAGATGATTTTCATCCCGTGGGTGAATAGGATAGTGAACTCTCCGTTTTCCTATTTTTGGCACCCCAGCCAATGCCTGTGACTTTCTACACTTTGAATTCACTTTGTAAATTCTGAATTCTGAAGTACAAGAGCATTATCAAATATATCAGTATCAGATATAAGACACACAGGAAATGATTGTATCTCTGGCAAGGATGTTAACTATATCTTGCTATAGACATTAAATTAAAATGTCTTGATTGATAGTGAGAGTCCTAACAAAAAATTAAGATTGAGTCCTCACATTTCCCTAAGAGTTTTAAAACAAGTAGATGACCCAAATTCCTCATGTGTGTATCTGTGTGGGTTTGTGTACACATGTGTGGGCACAAATACAGATACATATTCTGAAAGACAGGCCTATCAACTTTGTGTGGTCTCAAAAGATGCCTTCTCTGGGCTTTCAGATTAGCAAAGAGCACTCTCTCTCTGAATAGAAAAACGTTGTCCATTTTGGGTATATGAATTAGAAGATCTCTCTTCATAGTCCGAAAGAGTAGCTGGCACATTTCTGTGAAGAAAGGGCATCTCAGCCTCTGGGTAGATATATTCTAGAGTTGGAACATACAGCACTGTGAAATGCATACCGCACAGCCTTCAGGGGACATCCTCCTGGAAGAGAAAGGACACCAGTAGAAATCACAGTATTCTGAGAAGGATCCATGGACCTTGATACATTTACTAAATTTAATTGTAGATCAGAGCTTAATAAAATCCCTGCATCTTTTCAGAGGTCTAGAGAGTTGACTGGACTTGTCCAAGCAGAGCCCAAACTACCTTACATTCTTTAAACCACATTGAACTCTAGTGAATTAGTATAAAAACTGTGATAACCTATGCAAAGTGCCTCCCCAGATACTTGGCCTCCAGTAAATTTCAGCAAATGTTCGTTTCCTAAACCTGTCCTTTTTTGAGAAGTCTACCTTTTTGTTAGCTGAATCATGATTTGAACTGAATAATCTACTGCACTTATGAATACATATAAATACTTTACCTTGATCATTGGTGGGTTGAAAATATTTAGGGGCTTACAACACTTGAAGTAGAAATGTCCCTTACCTATCAGTTAACTATTGGATGTTTACAATAAACAAGCATTTAAAAACACTGGAGCCACGCCATGTCCTATTTTGTTTGCAGTTGTAACAGTTACTCCTTAATTATCTATTGAGAGGTCAGATTTCTTAATTAATATAAGGTTTATGTAATCTTACAAGAGTCACTTGTAAATGATTCTTTCATACAGCTTTGTCTTATTTTTCACTTTATTTTAATCGCTTTCACTGCCACCTCTGTCCCTACCTTGAGCTCCACTGTGAAGACAGAAATAAAATATTCCTGAATTGTATTGTGAAATACAGAAATACAGCTTTATCTTCCACATGTCAGTATTTATAAATTAAATATTAAGAGGACAGATTTGTGTATTCCCTACTTTGGAAGGACAGGCTGGTCTTTACGGAACCCTATTCTACCAGTATCTTTTTAAATTTATTCAGTATCTAACAGTATGATCAAGTTCATGTAAATGGAATTAACATGGGTCTTTTGATTTTCTTCCTTTAGGACCTAGAAAGGACAAGGATAGATGCTGAAAATGACCGAGAATGGCTGTTGTACATTCAGAAACTTCTTGAAGGACAGGTATTTTATTTTTCTGCTTCATCTCCAAAAACTACTTTAAAAAAAAATATTCCAAGCCTTACACTTTTACTCTATGTCTAACTTTTTGTAAACACTTACCACATCATTGACTTCTGTTAGGTAAAGAAGTATTCCAATAGGTAGACAGGAAAGTTAACCCTCTATTTGTACTTTTGGACTTAACAAATGAAACAAATGCCTTGGGAAGGGCCAACACAGGTCTTAGCAAATGCATTAATTAAATTATTGAGTCAACCTGTAGGCCTGCTACACTGAAAAGGATCTATTCTCTCAGCCCTCTTAGGAGCAGAGATTCTTTATTATGTGTCTTTAAAGTTGGTGGTTGATATGGACAACTGAGGAGTTCATGGGTTTCGGTGACCTTTTACTATGGACCTGTTTCCAGTCAATTCATGTTTTCCTCACAGCCAGACAACTGTTTATTACTGTGTCTTCCCGCATTCTCTACAATATTTTCTACTGAGACCTCGAGCAGCTTGTTAGTGGGAAGTAAATATTGATTTGGCATCCTGTCAATGCAGAAAGAATGAAAAAATTTCCACCAGAGGCCCCTCAAACATTTTCCTATCGACATTTTCTGGGCCGAGTGGAAAGCTGCATAGAGGATGACAAGGCCAAGACGAGCTGAAATCCCTGCGGGGTCCATTGAGACTGCTGCTGTGACCTGTGTGATACTTTTTCTTTCCTTTCAAGTATTTTTTTAATACACATAGAGTCTGCTGGGATGTGCCCCTCTTGTAAGTGATCAAGGGCAGTTTATTGGCAGGTGAGAGCCCAGCCTTTCTAGTCGTAGCCAGCTTTTGTGTTGACATCACCAACAGCACGTAATGTATTCAAAAACTCTTTCATTTACAGTTCTTATTGCTCAGCCTAATTGTGTCTTTTTGAAAAGAACCAAGAATTAAGAGCTAAAACGTGTTTTAGAGCCAAGAAAAAAAAAAAATCTTGACTGTCCCATAAGTTTTGGAAAGTCATCGTAAATGTTTCTGTGTCAAGATTAAAAATAAAGGCAGATTTAAATGCTGTTATTTTACATTTACATTAAGAAAGAACAGTATCTGTCCTTTTGGAAAAATCAAGGATAAGTCAAATCATATCTGAGCTACTGATATTCTTAGTATCAGTCTTATATAGTTTTGAAACATCTGGAATCGCTTCAATAATAATAGAAGGTGATCGGCAGTCTTTGGTGTACAGTTATTCAAGCGCAGACATGTGGGCACTGGACAGAGTCTTATGTGGTGACAACTTACTTTTGAGAAGAAAGGCCATTTCTTAATTATGTTGCACGCCCCACGCCCAGCCCAATGCTGGGCACATCAAAGGAGTTTAGTAATGATTGTGTCGGGTTGTATTTTTAAGCTTGAAAATGATAAAAATAAACTTACAAATGAATTTTTTTTAATGTTCAGCTTGTAAGCATGACCCTCTAATCTGGAACTTCTGTCATCAGTTACAACCATAAAAATAATAGATCCACAGGTGTACATCTTTATTAAATTCTACGAAAGCGCTCTTGACCCCAGCGCTGATTTTGTCTGATGCACCTGTGCCGATGTGCGTGCACACATTCTGCGTTGTCTGGGTGTGTGCCTGCTTTCTTTAGTTAGTGCAAAAAAAAAAAAATTCCTGCTGAAAATGGTATCAGATCACTTCATACTGCAGTTTGATGTAGTGCCTTTTTGTGCCACTGAGCCTGGACTCGGGAATATAATTGCCTGGCAGTATTGATTTAATTGCCTGGGTTTATTTGTGGACTCCTAATTATTGACTGGAGGTAAATTTAATGGAGCGGCCTTTATGAACACTGGGAAAGCTCTGCTGTTGCTGTTCTACATAATGAACTGCGTCGTGTGCCTTTAGATCATTTTTCAAGCTAATTTTATTCCACTGTGACAGTATGAAAACATTTAAAAAGTCAAAGACTTTTTATTTTTATTACTGACATAGGTGGTTTTGCTGATGTCTTTGAATTTTGTGAAAAAAAATAGGGACTTCATTGGCTGCACTTGGATGTCACTTCATAATTACACCCAAGAGAAAAATCTAGAAGATAGAAAACATCTCTCTCTCTCTCTTTTTTTTTTTTTTAGCCTACTTTTCTTCTCTCTCGGTTCCAGCAATTATATTTGTCCTGAATTGTAGAGAAGGTTTTCTTTGTGCACCAATTTTGTGAGAGGCTAGGTGATGCTCTCAGGATCACGTGGCCAGAAGGGTGTGTGTTCCCTCCTGCGTCCATTGAGTAAGACATACGGTTCTGTGTATCTGGGTTACAGGATTGTTAGGCCGTGGAATAGTAGAGCACATTTCCTTCAAAAACGAGTTAATTCAATATTGATACTTGGTTATTAAAATATTTTGAGGATAAAATGTCGGAAAACCTCTCTTTTACGTCCTCCCTCTGTGTTGGGTGCTGTATGTAAGGGAATTCACAGGTCTTAGGAGTCCATCTGGCCCTGTGGTTTTAGCTTTGGTTTAAGGATTGGGCCACAAAATTATTTTCTTGCAAAGTAATTTTTCTCAGCAATCACTGGATGAAAATTTGTATTTATAAAATATTTACCACAGAATAAAAAGCCGTGTGGCAGCATGGGACCCCAGGGTAAGAGTGTAATACCTACTGCTGTGTTAGCCAGATTCCCTGAGAACCAAAATGTCTAAAACCTTAACCCTTTTCTATATTTCATACAGAATGCAAGTATATGTCCTCATTCCTTCAAGTGGTCCTGATACTGTTGGTAACTTTATATATTTAATCTTTATCTGCACCCAACCTTCATCCCACGGATAGCTAACAATAAAAATTACACTTAAAAAAAACTTTCTAGGGACGCCTGGGTGGCTCAGTTGGTTAAGCAGCTGCCTTCGGCTCAGGTCATGATCCCAGCGTCCTGGGATCGAGTCCCACATCGGGCTCCTTGCTCAGCAGGGAGCCTGCTTCTCCCTCTGCCTCTGCCTGCCATTCTGTCTGCCTGTGCTTGCTCTCTCTCCCTCTCTCTCTCTCTCTGACAAATAAATAAATAAAATAAAATCTTTAAAAAAAAAAACTTTCTAATATCAGCTATCATTTTTTATGGCACAGCTGCCTCTTAATTTCTTTGAATATTTTTACTTGGAGTACTTCCTCTTTTTACATGGTACATTTTTAAAAAACGTATAATTTATGGCAGAGACAAACAAGTTAATGATTATAATAGGATGGGAGAGCCCTTCAAAATTGTTTTTTCTGTAGTTTAGGGAGTAGGAGGAAAAACAGAGATAGGAAAAGTAGGCTGGGACCAAACTGTGAAAGCTTTTGAGCAGGAAGGGGATATGATCAGAGTTGTGCTTTGGAACAGAAGCCTGAGATCAGCACACGGCAGGTCTGGAGGGAGAGAGACTGGGAGCAGGAAGATAGTTGAGGCAAAGGGCAATGAGGGTCTGCATGTGCCCTCGCCATAAAAAGAAAGAATGAGGTAGATGTGATCCACATTATAGTGATTGAATCAATAGCAGTAATGAGATGAGGTGAAGTCAGAAAGCAGAAGCCATAGATGGGTGAGTTTAATACCCTACATAAAGAGACAGATGATGATACCTTTAAGAGTTTAAGAAACCCAAAGACGTAGATCAGATTGGTAGGGAGGAGATGTCAGTACTGAAGCCATAGAAAATTTAGTAGATGCCTCCCATTAACAATATTCAAGGACTCACGAGCTTTCGTTAATTCAGCCTAGCCTTCTATCCGGCTCTTCTTAGTGAAATTTAACCATCTATGAAAACTTTTCAAACTTACAACTCAGCAATGAAAAGCAAAAAAACGGATTTGAATAGACATTTCTGCAAGAAGATAAATAACTAATGAGCACGTAAAAAGATGTGCAACATCATTAACCATGAGGGAAATGCAAACCCTAACCCAAAATGAGTTACTGCTTCACACCTAGTAGTAGGAAGGCTATAACAAAAGAGACAGACAATACCAAGGGTTGGTGAGCATGTGGAGAAATTAGAACCCTCACCTCATTCGTTGCTGCTAGGAATGTAAAATGATGCCACTCCTGGGAAACAGTCTGTCAGTTCTTCGGAAAGTTGAGGAGGGAGGTTATATGTCCCCGAAGTTTCATCCCCTGGGTAAGTGCCCACAATAAATGAAAACACATGTCCATACAAAAACTCCTACGTTGAACTCCTACGTTCACAAAGGCGTTACCCTTAATACCTCAAAAGAAGTGGAGGCAACCCAAAGGTATGTCAGCTGATGAGCAGATTAACAAAATGTGGCATGTGCATACATGGACTGTTTATTATTCAGCCGTAAAATGGAATGAAGGACTGATACATGCTACAACATGGAAGAACCTTATAACTGTTACACTAAGTGAAAGTAGCCGTAGACAAAAGGCCACATTTGTCTATGATTGCATTCATATGGAATGTCCAGAATGGGCAGATCTATAAAGACAGGAAGTAGAAGAGTGGTTGCCAGGGGATGGGGGGGGGGTGATGGGGAGATGGGAAGGCTGCTAATGGGTACAAGGTTTCTTTTGAGAGTGATGAAAATGTTCTGGAATGATGGTCGCACAACCTTGTGAATATACTAAAAACCAGTGAATTACATACTTTGGTGAGTTTTGCGTTATGTGAACTGTTTCTCCATTTAAAAAATGCTCTCCTTAATACTGAAAAGAGGAAAAAAAATGATTCAGTAAAAAATTCAGTAAATTTCTTATATCACATGTGCATGTCCTCCACCATTAATTAGCAGAGATTGCCTTAAATGCCTTTGAATTTGAATTTCTGTCTGTTGGCCATACTTATGAATAAATGAAATAAATTATTTTTTTTCTTATTTAATTTGCTCCTTTCAGTTGGCACAGAAGGAGATGTCCCCCTATAATACTCTGGTCAATCTTACCTTCTCACGTATCCAGACCAGGAGGGGTTTATACTCTGCCCTCTAAAAGACAACTGTTTGTTTGTTCCGCCCATTCTGATCCTCAGAATTAAATTGTCATAGAGGCCATTTAGCTTTGTTTTCAGGCCTTAAAATACCTGAAACAGCCCTTTTGAATTGGGACTTTAAAAGGCCTTGGAGGGAATCAGTGGAGATAAGAAGTGAACCAAGGAGACAGAAATTACTGCCTTCATGGAGCTTACATTTCTGGGGGTGGAAGATAATAAACAAAGAGTTAATTTGTATCAACTGCGAAATTTATTAAACAGTTAACTTGAACAAAATTATGGGTATATATATTAAAATATGTATACTTGTACAAAACAAGTAATATACACTAAAAACACAATATGGTTCTTTACTAGGATTTGTATAAAAACCTTGAGCCAGAAATGGCTGGAAAATATGTCTTGATTTCCTTTTGTTGTTGCCCTGTTCTTTGTTACTGCTAATGCTTTTTTGGATTTCCTTCAGTCCATTTTAGTCCACTTTTTGGAGATCATTTTCTTGCATTGGGACCATATCAAAAATTCCTTCTGCCTTCAGCTGTTGAGAATTTAAAATATGGAATTTAATCAGTGGTTTTTCTTTAGCTTTAAATATCCCTGTTCCTCTTAGTTGCTTCAGATCTCGCAAATGCTGAAATTTAAAACGGCTCTTTCCCCAGTGCCTCTCTGCAAAATATGCTTACCTTCGACAGAATCCTTGCACTATGGCAGTGAGAAGGGTTTTATCAATGTCCCTGGCTCTTGTAAATAGAGTACCTTCCGGCCTGAAGGTTAACTGAAAGTTTCTCCTTAGAACTCTGAACACATCTACTCTGTTGCACTTAGAACACATGCGAACACATGCATGCACATACCCACTCACCCTTGCTCACACACAGAAACCCATACAAATCAGCCACCCACACAGATTTCTCACATCTAGCTGAAATAGCCAGAGTTCAAAATTTTCCATTCAAAGCCTTCCTGGGATTTTTTTTTTTTAAACAATGTTAAACCTTCTTTCATGTTTCCAGTAAAAGCAGATATACGACGTAAAATTTAACATCTTTATTTTCAGTATGAGTCAAGCTAGATTAAAGTCAGCTTGTGTTTTAAAAGTGATATCTTCTTGGTAATAGTTTTCAAACCCAAAACAAGAATGAAATGGTGAAAATGCTCATTTGCCCCTTAGATTTAAAAAGTTACCCTTATTTCATTTTTTTTTCTTGTTACACAGAAATTTTCCTTTTTTTTTTTTTATTGTTAAGAGCACATTCCAACAAGTGCTCATGCTTTAAGTTATCTCTGTGTTTTATAGTCATGGACTTTAGGCTTTTGTTATTTTTCCAGCGTCACTCTCAAACATCTGCAACCATCACTCATATCTCAACCTTTATACAGAAACACCTCTAAATGAAACCGCAAGTCGTTAAGTGTGAGGGATAAATTTGAGATTGTGTCAGCAACATACCAGTTCCTAAAGGCAAACATCTGTAGGTGTTTACGTAAGATGAGCTGGAAGTCTGTGTGAAATCTGGGGAAATCTCTCCAGGAGAGAAATCACCTTTCGCAAGTGGTACAGCCAAGTGACTAGAAGACCTGCTTTAGGACGACACTGCACCAAGCAAAACTCAGTTGTTGTTCCAAGGTCCTCATTAAATTTCCAGATGAAGAAATCTCACATAGTATCAGCTCTTCACTATTTGTGCCATTCTGTCCAAGAGTTCAAGCTGGTGGAATCCTGCATTGACATACCCCAGGAGTATCACTTCTCCTTTGTTATGCAAGAGAAAGAAAGATCTCATGCAGGCTTTCTGGACTTGATAGTCCCTGACATAGGCCAACCCTAGGAAGCATGACTGTTGGGTTTGTTGTTTCAGATACATGTGATGGGCTAAGTGAGAAAGTTTGTGTTGGCCAGTCAGCTCACCACATCAGTCCAACTCCAAACTCTTATCAGTGTTCTTTCTGTATCCGAGGGAGTTCCCTCCAGAATGCATATCCAGAGATCTTAATTGATGCTGAACTCCCTGTGGGAAATAAACTAGCACTGAATCTAGACTCAAAGTAGCAGAAAATTCATGTCTCCCAGTCTTCTTTGTGTTTTTAAGATGTTTTGCAATTAAAAAACAGAAACAAAAAAAATAGGGCAAACAAACATGCTATGTGAATTTTTTTTTAATGATTTTATTTATCTATCTGACAGAGACTGAGAGATGGTGAGAGAAGAAAAATACTAGCAGGGAGAGTGAGAGAGGGAGAAGCAGGTTTCCTGCTGAGCAGGGAGCTCAACACTGGCCTCGATCCCAGGACCCTGGGCTCATGACCTGAGCCAAAGGCAGACACCTAAGGACTGAGCCACCCAGATGCCCCTTTAAAGCACTTTCCAAGGCATCTCATATTTAAGGACAGTCTTAACTATACCCAATCTATAGCTGTATGTTGAGAACTGATGTTCGTTTGGTAGTGTAGGATTTTGCAGAACTCTCTTGAATCACAGTGGATTAAATATGTTGCATGAGTCTTCAGGTTAACTGTAATTTATAAGATTTAAGAATTAATAATAATCTGTAAGTGACAAAAGTAATTACTCTCAGTTGACTAAAATAGCCAGTGAATTCAGAATGCCATTCTTTGTCACTCTTGGAAAACAAGAATTTTCATTAATTCATCCTAGACTAAGGAGAAGTTTTTATCTGTACAGTCTATGGAAGAAGTTTGCCAATAGGTGAATAGTGCGGACTTGTCAAGAGAGGCTATTTGTAAACCCAAGACCACTAGTACACTCATTATTTGAATATGTATTGAGTCTACTCCATGAGTAAGGAACAATTTATAAAGTAGAAGGGACATGTGCTTATAATTTTTTTATTAACAGTTACTTTCAGTTATTATGTTCATTTGAAGTGTTTTGTAATTCTGACTTTGCCTTAGACTTCCTCTCAATTTGTTTCAATTATTAATGAGCTTAATACAAAATTATATTAATTTTATATTTTACAAAATTACAGTTGATCCCTATATATTAAAAACAAAAACAAAACTTCTGAAAGATCTTGTTGAGAGCCGGCCTTATAGTTCCCAGTAAATGACAAGTCATAAAAAGCATGTACAGTGAGCACTGTGTTTAGAGGCAGAATTTCAGAATTGGTTTATAAAAAAGGAAATAGAACCGCTGAATTAAAATAAACATCTCCAACCAACATGTAAGATATATGAACTTTCATTTCATCGTATATAGACAGATAGTAACATCCTTCTGACCTATTTGCAGGGCAGATAGACATGAACATAGTGTGCGTCATGATTAAAAGATTGATTGCTTTTTTGAAATCCCTATGTGTTATCCTCCATACGAAGCTTAAAAGAAGCTAACAATCCAGTCAAACAGGATTGACAATTGTGTTTAACTGTGGGGCTTTACATTTTATTGGGAGCCTGAGGAAGAGAAGAAAGTGAGTTGTCAGTAGTAAATTAGTAAATGGACCTCTTGTTCCAGGTTGGAGGCTTCCTGGAAGACAAATTCTTGGAGATAAGATTTTTTTTTTCAAAGGAAGTGAAATTTCCGAGTGCAGGACATGTTGAAAACCGTTCAGATCACAAGATAATAAGGTTTAGGTTTTAACTTGAAAAAGTGATATGCAAATGATAAATGTCGGTCTGGTGAAAGTACCAGGTGACGTCATCACATAGGCAATTACAGAAGCGGCGTGTTTCCCAAAGTGGGTTCCATGGACTGCTGGCTCCACATGATAAATAGACCAGGAGAAAAGCATGGGCGAATGAGTCCAGAAAGAGGATGTTGCAGACACACAGTGCCTGTGTGTACCTTAAAGCCTCTAAGAAATCCTGAAATGAAGGACATTTTTAAAGTTTGGTTTGTTTCCCAAAGTTTTTGGTCAGAGAACTCTTTTTTTTCCCTGACCAGCTTTAGGAAATGAACTTTTTTGTTTCTACCAGGAAGAAAAGAGAGGTTATTCTCATCTTGTTTGTCTGCTTTTTTTTTTTTTTTTTAATTCTTATTTGTTTTAAGGTTTTATTTATTTGTTTGAGAGAGAGAGAGAACAAGTATGTGAGCCAGGGGCTGAGGGAGGAGCAGAGGGAGAAGGACAAGCAGACATCGGGCTCCATCCCACAACCCTGAGATCATGACTTGAGCCTAAATCAGGAGTTGGAAGCTTAACTGACTGAGCCATGCAGGCGCCCATTTGTTTGCTTTTTTGGTAGGAATGTGAATGGTACTGGTAGCCTTGGCCAGCATAAAAGAAAGTTGCTGATAGTTTTGTTTTGTTTTATGTATGTGCATTTCTTGAACATCTAGTATTAATGCCCTGAGAATATAAATTATCTAATTTCTAAGACTGACAGTTTTGCCAAATATAACCCTTTTCTGCATCCCAGAAGGGCAAACTGTCAAAGTAAGGATTTGCTTTTAGTATCCTTATCTTACAGAAGGAAGTCTAACGGACTTCTTCCTTGATTCTAAAATGCATTTTCCCCACATTTTTGTTTTTCTGACATTGGAATGCCAACACAGTATGTGTATATTTAATGTGGTAGGGGGTTTCCCCCCCCAGAAAAAGCTGTTTTTAAGTGAATGTGTGTATCTTCTGTTCAAGTCTATCTTCAGAACTGAAGAAATGTGATATTTTGGTATCTTATGCTTTCTTCAGTGGTAAGTTTCAAGGAAGACAATGTGTGAAGCTCCTGGCAGAGACTTAGGCTGTCCTAAGGAGAAGGTAGTTTGTTATATAGATAAGAAAGAAGTTAAACTGGAATCTTAGTTAGAAACTTGGGATCTGAGGCAATGCTATGGACTGGCTTTGGTCTCTGCTTCTTTCCTGGGCTACATAATCTGTTTTCCTGGTGTTTCACTGTCCCTGGCCAGTCTTTTCTGTTTTCCCCCAATTCAGATTCAGAAAAGAGCCATTCTGTTTGGTTTAACCAATTATAATCACCCTAGCTGAGCACAGCGAGGCACCCCCTACTGGAAGCATCAGTCTTTGCTCAGGTGCTGATGGGTGACGCTGCCAGTGCTCATCCTAGCACAAAAAAGGCCCCGATGCCACTTCCCCTTAGGAAAGGGGACAGGGCGTGACAAGCATTCTCAACTAACTTATTCAGGGGAACATAAGTAGTCTTTCCCTAGTTAACCCAAAGGACAACTCCAAGAAGTAACGTAATGAACTTCTTAATTATCAGAAACCTCTCTGTGAAACCAGAGAGCTGGACAGGAGGTGGAAGCAAGTTGGCGGAGCTGGTGAGTAATTGGAGAACAGTTTAGATTTTCTCCCACTTACAGTGCACACATGCATCGTACAAGTTGGAGTTCTCCAGGAAGCCCAGGGAAGCAGAGGGAACAATGAAACTTTACCGGAAAAGTTATATAAATTATGAAATTTAAAAATGTACTCTACATTTTATAAACTCAGCAGTTTGCAACATGTGTATTACACTTTGATATGCCAAACAAACTTTTCTACAACAACTTAATCAATGGGCATACTTTTGCCATTTTTTTTCCCTCTGAAATTTTACCCTATGACTCTCAAAGTGTTTGGCTCCCACACAGACAAGTGTATTGATAGTTCTCTCTCATTCTTTGATGACTGATGAGCATACTGTATGACTTCTCTGGGCCTGTGGGCCCTGGAGATGGCCGTAACCTGCTATTGATCAGCTGATTGAAGACAAATGGCTTCGCTGCTTGTATTGCAGATTACATCATTAACATGGTCAGTAAACCATGAATTGTTCAATAAGGCATTTATCTTTTTTCATTTTACTTCTGGTCTTTTATCATTTTTATTATAAAAGACAAAATTACCCCCACTATCCAGTAAGATCAGCTGAAAAGAGACCCAGTAGGGTACCATTATGGGTACAGAGTTGCAGATAGCTGAGTTCTTATGGTTTAGTGATACTTACTGTGTGTTTTTGAGCTGGAAAAAATATAGGGTTTTGATCATCTTTTTTTCTGTGTTTCTCTTCCAGCTTCCTTTTGCCTCCTATTTACTAGAAGCAGTACTGGAGAAAATAAATGAAAGAAAGAAACTAGTTGAAGCATATTTCACAATTATGAAAGATATTAGATGATACTACAATGAAGAACTTTTTTCCAGAAGTGAAAACTTTTTTTGCAATGTGACTGGAAAACATGCATTACCATCTGATACAGTATCTACTCCAGCTATCAATAGTCAGGTTCGATACCAAAATAAGAAGGCTTGAAACTAATTAATTGCCGAACAAGGGAAACTAATTAAGTACATAGCCATTTAAAAGGAAATAGTGTAGCATTTGATTGTTGAATACAAATATTGCCACAAATCAATGCAAACTTAAAAATGATTTTCCTTCCAGTGCAGTCAAAGAAATTAGAACAAGCTTGGACACACAAATGGGTCTGAATATAAGAAGAAAAAAGGTAAACTGAGGGTTTAATGTTTTAAGTTTTATAAAGAAATTAGAGAGTTGATATAATGTCGCTATAAAAGGCCTTCAATCAGCCAGTGAAGAGCACATTTGTATTATAAGCAAATATAAAATGGGGAACACCATTATCTTAAGGATGAGCATTTAATGAAGTAAATTGTGTGGTCCAGTTATATCTGTTCTCAATATACCAGATGATATAGGAGATACTGTATTTTCCTAGAACTATGTGGCAAAAATAAAAACATTTTTTCCTTTTCTCCCTTTCTTTTTTTAAATTCACAAGACTTGGTGTGCTCCTAGAAATTAGCAAGGGACCACAAGCTCAGTGTGTAAAATTAGATCTACCATAACTCCTACTGTGGTCAACTAATTAAAGTTAATTTCTTAAGTTTAAAGTTAAATTCTTAACAATGATGTCATCTTTTTTAGATTTCCAAATATTCTCACCCCCATTTCACCTCTTTACTATGTTCCTGCCACATGTGACTTTTTTGGGAAAGGCTCCGCTAATTCACCAAACTTCTGCCTGTATTCAGCCTTCACTCTTGCTCTTCTTTTTCTAGAATACTCTGTTCTCAACTTATCTCATGACTGGCTCATCATGACTTTTCTTATCACTTAGGATCACCTTACCTGTTCCCTGAGAGACATCTTCCTTGGCCATCATACTATTTAATTTCCTTTATCACAGAAAATTATCTATTTTACCTGTTTACTTATCTTCTTGTTAATTTCTGCCCCCCCCAGCCCCCTTTAGAATATAGGTCCCCTGAGGTTGAGGCAGTGGTTGGCAAATTATGGCCCAGAAGCCAAATCTGGACTGCCACCTGTTTTTGTGTGGCCCACAAACTAAGAATAATTTTTACATTATCAGATGGTTTAAAAGAAAAGCATATATTTTGTAGCATGTGAAAGTTATATGAAATTCAAATTTTAGTGTCCATCAATAAAGTTTTATTGGAACACAGCGATGCTCATTTATTTATGTATTGTTTATGGCTGCTTTCAAGCTACAGCAGTGCAGGTGAGTGTGAGACCCAGACCATATATGGTGGTGGGGTCACTTGGCACTACTTCTTGGCAAGCTACAAATCACAAATTCCACTCTACTGTGCTTAAAAAAATACCAGTGCATGCCCGTCATGTCAAAGTAAGAAGAGAAAAATGACCTTCAAATGTCATACCTTTTAGGGCACAGTGAAATGCAGACTATCTTGCTGTTGAACTAGATGGCAAAGCATTGTGTTAATTATACAAGGACATTAGACCTGTGCTAAAGGAATGCCCTGTCTATTGACATTACCCAATATTATGAATACTCATGGCAGTATTCCCAACTCAGAAGAAGACGATGGTAAGAAAAAATTATAAAATTTAAAATGTAGCATCTCATCACAGCAGAATTTTGTTACAAAGCTAAAAATGTGACCGCACAGTATTACCCTGATGCCAAAACCAAATAAGAACAGTAAAAAGAAAGAAAATGTGGTAGGCTGAAACGTCCTCCAAAGATGTCTACCTCCTAATTCCTAAAACCTGTGAATTTGTTACCTTTTATGGCAAAAAAAGGACTTTGCAAATGTGATTAAACTAAGAATCTTGAGTGGGAAGATTATCCTGGATTCTCTGGGACCTGATATCTTCCAAGAAGGAGGCAAGAGGAGTCGGTCAGACAGAGAGCGATGTTACCACAGACGCAGAGGGACAGAGAAATTTGACGATACTACCCCAACAGCTCTCCGTGTAGAGAAAAGGGCCCAGGAGCCAAAGACTGTAAGGCAGTCCCTGGATATAGGAAAAGGCAAGAAAATGGATTCTCCCCCACAGAGCCTCCAGGAAAAAACAACAACAACAACAACAAAACAGCTTTGTTGACACCATGACTTTAGCCTAGTGAAACTGACTTTGCACATCAACAACCATAAGAAAATACATTTTTGCCTTTTTTTTTTAAGGTTTTATGTATTTATTTGACAGAGATCACAAGTAGGCAGAGAGGTAGGCAGAGAGAGAGAGGAAGAAGCAGGCTCCCCCCTGAGCAGAGAGCCCAATGTGGGGCTCGATCCCAGGACCCTGGGATCATGACCTGAGCCGAAGGTAGAGGCTTTAACCCACTGAGGCACCCAGGTGCCCCATTTTTGCCTATTTAAGTCACTAAGTTTGTGGTAATTTGTGATGGCAGCAATAGAAAACTAATATAGTTTTCTAAAAGTCTGTTTAGAATTATTGATGTTTATGAGGGACATTGGTCAGAAGATAGAAAATCCAGGCTGATTCCATATTCAAAAACCAATGTAAAGGAGAAATATCACATGATCATAAAATTTTAGAAAACATTTGAAAAAATTCAACACGTGCGTGAGAAAAAAAAACAAATCAGAAAATTAAGAACTTCAGTTTGATGAGAACAATCACAAAAGGCCTACAGCTAACATTATATTCAATGATGGAAGATTGAACACTTGCCCCTCAGATCAGAAATAAGGCAAGGATGTCTACTCTCAGCACTCTTATTCAACATAACATTGAAAATCCTGGCCAGCATACTAAGGCAATAAAAGGAAGTAAAAGCCATGCAGGTTGGAAAGGAAGAAGTAAAGCTATCTCTTGAGTAAGTAAGTATGTACCTACATAAATAAAACCCCTAGATTATTAATAAGTGACTTCTCAAGATACAAGATCAACATGCAAAAATTAAGTGTATTTCTATACATCAGTGAACTAGTAATATGTGTGTGGAAACCATAATTTACAGTGAAATTCACCATTGCTAAGAAAAAAAAATTACTTAGGTGTAAATCTAACAAAGCATGTATAAGACTTGTACACTGAAAACTACAAACCCTGATGAAAGAAGATTGAGTAGGGAAACATACTGAGAGCATGGGTTGGGATATTCAATGTAGCGAAGATGACAGTTGTCTCCAAATAGATATACAGGCTTAATCCAGTTCTTACAGACATCACAGCAAGATATTTTGAAAATAGAGATAAGATTCTTCTAAAAATTTTATGGAAAGGCAAAGGAATGAGAGTAGCTGAGGATTTTTAAGGAAGACTAAAGAGGGAGAAATCACTCCACCCAACCGCAAGATGTGTTATAAAGATCTACCAATCAAGAGTATGTGGTGTTGGCAGAGGGATAGACACATGGGTCAAAGAGACGCAATAAAGACTGACAAATACTAACTTAATCCTCAAAATGTCACAGGATTCTGCAAGTAAGACGAATCATTTAGATTTAGATGGTCCAAAAAGAAAATTTCTATAAGAAGTGTATAGCCACAAATAAAACCAAAAAGAAGGGGTGCGTGCCAGAAAACATTTTGAGAGAGCCCTTTATTTTCTGGGTTCAGAGGATCCATGAAGTAAGTGGCCACAAGAGTTCCTACCTTTAATTCTTATATACCTGTGCATGTAACTGCCCTTGGAATTACTACAAAATGTATAACAGTGATTTAATATAGCATAATCGAATTTAAAAAGCTTTTTTTTGGTTTGGTTTTTGGTTTTTCTGTTTGCCTCTAAGCCAAAGTTTTGTTAAACATTTTTAAAAGAAGATATGGTATGTGTATATACATAAACACACACACACACACACACACACACTAGAATATTACTCAGCTATAAAAAAAACAAAATCTTGCCATTTGCAACAACATGGGTAGACCTAGAGAGTACAATGACAAGTGAAATAAGTCAGGCAGAGAAACAAATAGCATGACTTTACTCATACGTGGAATTAAGAAAACAAAACAGTGAACAAATACAGAAAAAAAGAGACAAAACAAAAAACAGGCTCTTGAACACAGAGAACAAATGGATGGTTGCCAGAGGGGAGGTGGGATGGGGGATGGGTGAAGTAGGTAAAGGGGATTAAGAGTGATAAGTGCTGAGTCGTTTATAAAACTGTTGAATCATTATATTGTACCCTTGAAACTAGCATAACATGGTATATTAATTCAATTTTTTAAAGCCTTTGTTTATCTTTTGATTCTTAAACATGCAAACATATATTTGATTGCTTTCCCTATTTGCTAGGGAATGGTGGGCACTACAAGGATTTCCTCTCCATGGTCTAATCTTCAATTTTCTTCTTTATTCTTAAACCAACACACATGGTCCATAATAACACAGTCTTGATTCCAGCACTTGTTGCCATTCAGTCTTCCTTTCTTCTGGATATCATCACTAAGAGTAAGTTGCCCTCCTTCATCCTTGTACTCATAGTTTATAATAAAGAAAATGTCACTCTTTGTTAATGGTAAATCTGGGGTGAGGGACCCCAGAACTGTTAGTAGAGAAGTACCAGAGACTTCATTGTCTTGCGTCCCATCCCACTCAAAACGGGAGAAATATATCTTTTACAACCTGAACCAACTTAAAGTACTCTAAACATATTTGGGGATGAAATTTAATTAAGAGAGAAAAAAAATAATATAAGTGAAGTTTGCATTTTCCTTCAATATCTTATCTCAAGTTACTACTATTCAATTTGAGTGTACAAAAAAAAAAAATCTTCCTGTTGCCTTGACAAATTGCTTTGGTTTGGGGCCTAGTTCTTTTCTGGAGTTTAATTTCCATTGCACACTCTCTGTCATAGACACCTGTCAACATCCTTTGTCTTAAAAGGGATCCTCCCCATTCTTCTTTATTTATATTCTTTATTCAGTGATGGGAGCAAATTAGAAAAAGAAAAGCATATTCAAGTCATTTTTATTCCAGCTTTTATTTTTCCTTTATTTTTATATAAATTTTTGTTCAGAAATAGTGTAACATTCACAAGAAGTTGCAAAAGTAGTACAGAGGGTCCTTGAGTACACTTCATTCAGGTTCCCTGGATGATTAGCACCTCAAGTAACTACAGCACATTGTCAAAGTCAAGAACGTGACATTGGGACAATGTTATTCACTGGGAGACCACATGTGGATTTCACAAGTTTTTACATTCACTTTTTGGGATATAGTTTTATGAACCATTGTCACACAATATAGATTCTATAACTATCACCATAATTACATTACAGAGCCATTCCATTGACATAGAATATTCCTTGTGTTGCTCATTAGTGCTTATATCCTCTTTCCAACCCTAAGGCTTGCAACTACTTATTTATTTTTCATCCCTATGATTTTGTCACTTTGAGAATGTTACATAAATGGAAGCACAGAGCATATAGCCTTTTGAGATTGGCTCTTTTCACTCAGCATAATGCTCTTGAGATCTATCTAAGTTGTGTGTATCCATAGTTTATTTCTTTTTATTGCTGAGTAGCATCCCCATACTTGAATGTACCACAGCCGGTTTATTCATGTACCCGTCAACAAGTACGTGTGGTGATGTCCTGATTCACGGGCTGAATAGCCAGGGACTTGGAAGGAACATGTTTAGAATAAGATGACAAGGAAGTTTGGGGAAGAGCTATGTGGAGAGAGCTCTCTGAGTGGGAAAGTGAAGATTTTTGCATCCCATGTGAATGCTTACCAAAGGGTGACCCCATCAGAGGAGGATTTTAATCAAGTGAATAGAATGAACTGTTTTCTGGTTCTCAATCAGCCTCTTTCTCAGCCACCTCTGTCATTGCAGCAGGCTCGTGAACAGAGTGCTAAGGTGGCCGGGGTGGAGGTTGTGCATGGGCTCAGCAACATGGACATCTACTCACCAAGGCTGACCTGGCTACAGCCACTAGGGAGTGTCCAATATTCAAGCAGTAGAGATCCAAGTAGAGACCCAGTAGAGACTAAGTCCCTGATATGGCACAGTTTCCCAGAGTGATCAGCCAGCTCCCAGGTGGTGGGCTGACAATATCTGACTGTTTCCACCATAGAAGCTTTGTTCCTACTGGAATAGGAACTTGCTCTGGATATGGATTTGCCTTCCCTGCAAGCAGTACTTCTGTCCAGACTACCATTTGTGGACTTCCTGAATGTCTTATCCACCATCATGGTATTCCACGAAGTATTGCTTCTAATCAAGGAACTCTCTTCATAGCAAATGAAGTGGGTCAATGGGCCCATGGTCATGGGAATCACTGGTCCTACTGCATTCCCCCCCATCATGAAACAGCTAGTTAGAATGGTGGAATGGCTTTTGAAGACTCAGTTATAGGGCGACCTAGGTGGCAGTACCTTGCAGGGCTGAGGCAAGATTCTCAAGGAGGCTATATGTGCTATGAATTTGTATCCAGCATATGGTGTTGCTTTATCTGTAGCCAGGATTCCCAGATCCATGAATCAATGGGTAGAAATGAGTGGCGCCACTCTCTTACTCCTAGTGACTCACAAGCAAAATTTTTGCTTCTTATCCCCATGAACTTATACTTTGCTGGCCTGTCTTACCATCAAAGGGAAGAATGTTTCCACCAGCAGACACAGGAATGATTCCATTGAATTCAAAGTCGAGACCCATCCAGGCACCTGTGTTGCCATGTGCCTCTGAATCAACAGGCCAAGAAGACGGCTACTGTACTGGTTGGGATATTTGATTTTGACTACTAAGGGGAAATTGCAGTACTACTCCACGGGAGATGCCATAAGGCATCTCTCAATATTACCATGCCCTGTGGTGTGATACAATGAGCATTGGGTGTTACATGCAATGTATGAATAACCGAACTCTACATTAAAAACTAATGATACACTATATGTTAACTAATTGAATTTAAATAAGTTTAAAAAATAATAATCTTGTAGTATTAAAAAAAAAAAAAAGGAAAGAAAGTCAATGGAAAATCCAAACCAGCTAGCACTACTAATGGCCCAGACCCTTCAGGAGTGAAGGTTTAGATCCTCCCACCAGGCAAAGAACTAAAACCAATGGAAGTGTTTGATGTGGACAAAGAGACTACAGAATGGATAAGTGGAAGAAGGTATTATAAATACCAGCTATGACCACATGACTATTCACAGAAGCAAGAATTATTGTTTTCTTAAGTATTTCCTCCTTACTTTGGTGTGTGTGTGTGTGTGTGTGTGTGTGTGTGAGAGAGAGAGAGAGAGAGAGAGAGAATGAAGTTGACAAGGCATGGCCTTGTGATAGTTAATTTTATGTTAAGTTGGTTGGTCCGTGGTGCCAGATTTGTGGTGAAACATTCTGGATTTTTCCATGACAGTGTTTTGGGATGAAATTAATATTAATATTTACTATGAGTAAAGTATATTGACTTCCATAATGGGGGAGAGGCACTCATCCAATCAGTTGAAGGCCTGAATAGAACAGAAGACTGACTTTCCCCCAAGAAGAGAGAATTCTACCAGCAGACAACCTTTGCACTTAAGTTGCATTGACTCTGCTTCTTCCTGCCCACCTTGCAGATTTTAGGCTTGCCAGCCCCCAAAACTCTGTGAGCTAATTCCTTAAAATAAAGATTTGTTTTTGTTTCTCTCAAAGACCATGGTTAATACACTAGGTTTGGGCTGTTACATATAAAATTACTATGAACATTCAAGTATTGGGTTTTGTATGGGCAAAGTTTTCATCTCTCTAGAATAAATATGCATGAGTATGACCAGTGGGTAATGCGGTAAGTGTGTTTCACTTGGTAAGAAAGTGCAAAGATTTTTTTCTAGAGCACTTACACCAATGTACAGATCCACAGCCAAGTCTGAGAGATCTAGCTGGTCTTGATCTTTAGTTCTTCAGAACTTGGTACTGTTAGTATTTTTTTGTTTGTTTGTTTCAGCCATTCTAACAGGCATGCAGTGGTGATATTTGATTTTTAAGTTCTATTCTCCACCTAATCACGTTTATCATTGTTTTTCTCTCCCCAAAACCTGCCTGAATCATATTTTCAGAAAGTGCGAGCTGATAGAAACAGGATGATTTCGGTTTGGGTAGACTGATTTTCTGGACTAATTACCTGAAGAAAGAACTTCCAGTAATCACTGTGGATTTCACAAGAAGTTTCCAAAATTCAGGTCTCTGCATTATCTAATGCTGTGTAACAAATCACCCTAGTACCTACAGGCTTGGAACAACAACATTTATTTAGGCCAGTTC
The DNA here is from genome assembly GCF_002288905.1 of Enhydra lutris kenyoni. NCBI lineage: Eukaryota > Metazoa > Chordata > Mammalia > Carnivora > Mustelidae > Enhydra > Enhydra lutris. Next base: position 12,567,932 of record NW_019154131.1, read on the forward strand.
TGTGGGTCAGGAGTCAGAGCACAGCTTGGCTGGGTTCTCCAGCACTGCACCTTCCGGAGGCAGTGGTCAGAGCAAGGTATGACTCAAGATCCACTTTCCAGCTCGCTGAGATAGTAGGCAGGCTTCGGTGCTTTGCAGGCTATTGGACCAAGGACTTCAGCTCCTTGCTAGCTGTTGGCTAGCGGCTGTCCCCAGTGCTTTATCCATGGGTCTATCCGCTGTCATAATCTGCTTCACCTCTCTCTTTCTCTCTCTCCCTCTCTCCCTCTCTCTCTCTCTCTCACACACACACACACACATACACACACACACGTGCACACTCGAAGGAGATTGCACAATAATGTGAATAATAGGACGTGGAGATCATTAGGAACTGCTGGTGCTGCCGACCACAGCAGGTGTTTAAGTTTGACAATCTAGATGGAACAGAGGCTACTGGAGCATTTCCCTTGAAGCCATCTTTGCAAGGTAAGCGTAAATTTTACTTATAGAACAATTGTTTATTTGTGGTAATTTGGGGAAGGAAGACAGATGGAGCAGATGGGTTCCAAAATTGCAAATACCTCTTGGCACCACCACTATAAGATCTAAACAAAAGAAACCCTCTCTACCAGGAGTGAGTGCTGTCACTTAAAGAGGCTGAACAGATAAATTTAAGGAAGTAGTTGATTCTCAGCTCTAGACTTGAAATCAAGAGGCTGGGACAGCACAATTAAGCTTCCACAGCAAAATAAAACTATTATCAGGAACCTACAAATTTAGAAAAACAAGTTGAGTCTATTCTATGGCCCTTTCTCAGATTTGAGGTTAGAAACAATGCTGTCAACCAGAAGAAGGCAGTATGAAAAGTTAGTTTCAAGACCAGAAAAGAGCAAGCCTTGGGCTCCTCAAATCTATCATATACCATACCAATGGCCTGGGGAAGGCTCCTAAGAAATTAAACTAGAATTTAAGAAATGTTTTTTTATTTTGATTTCTTAAAAAAATTTTTAAAATTTTAATTCCGGTTAGTTAACAAACAGGGTTCTATTAGTTTCAGGTGTACAATATAGTGATTCAACAATTCCGCACATCTCCTTGTGCTTATCACGACAAGCACACTCCTTAATCCCCATCACCTAGTTCACCCATCCCTCCACTCTGGTAACCATCAGTTTCTTCTCTATAGTGAAGAGTCTGTTTCTTGGTTTCTCTCTCACTTTTTCTCTCTGTCTCTCTTTCTGTTTTTCCCCCTTTGCTTATTTATTTCGTTTCTTAAATTCCATGTGTGAGTGAAATCATATAGTATTTGTCTTTCTCTGACTTATTTTGTCTAGCATTATACTCTCTAGCTCCCTCCATGTCTTGCAAATGGCAAGATTTCATTATTTCTTATGGTAATATTCCATTGTATAGGTACACCACATCTTCTTTAACCATTCATCCATAGATGGACCTTTGGGCTGCTTCTATATCTTGGCTATTGTAAATAATGGGGCAATAAACCTAGGGGTGTATGTCTCTCTTTGAATTAGTGTTTTTGTATTCTCTGGGTAAATATGCAGTAGTAGGACGGCTGGATTGTAGGGTAGTTCTATTTCTAAATTTTGAGGAACCTCCTATGTTTTCCATAGTGGCTGCACCAGTTAAGGAACACTTTTCAAAACACATATTTGTACAATATATTCATATTACTGGAAGGAAATACCAGAATCTGAGTAAGATTAGTTATCTCAGAAGAGAGGACTAAGGGGTCTGTGCCGAGAGACAAGACTTGGTTGTTACAATGATATCTTTTTTTTTTTAGATTTTATTTATTTATTTGACAGAGAGAGAGATCACAAGTAGGCAGAGAGGCAGACAGAGAGAGAGAGGGAATCAGATTCCCTACCAAGCAGAGAGCGTGATGTGGGGCTCAATCCCAGGACCCTGAGACCATGACCTGAGCCGAAGGCAGAGGCTTAACACACTGAGCCACCCAGGCGCCCCTACAATGATATCTTTTTATGCTTTTTCAATGTACCGATGAACCTATATTTATCTTTCCATTTAAAGACAATATTTAAAACTCTCTTAAACCATACCTGAAGCAAAGATAAAGAAAGTGGAAGTGGCAAATTACCTGGAAAGTAACTACAGTGAGAACATTTTTCATCAAAAACCTATGGGATGGGACTCCTGGGTGGCTCAGTTGGTTAAGCGACTGCCTTCAGCTCAGGTCATAATCGTGTGGAGTACTGGGATCAAGCCCCGCATTGGGCTCCCCACTCAGCAGGAAGCCTGCTTCTTCCTCTCCCACTCCCCTTCTTGTGTTCCCTCTCTCGCTGTCTCTCACTCTCTCTGTCAAATAAATAAAATCTTAAAAAAAAAAAAAAAACAACCTATGGGACACAATTCAAGCTGTATTCAATTGAAAATGAATAACTCGAAAGGGGGAATGAAAATATGGAGGTGGATAATGGGGATGGTAGCATAAGCTTTGTGAATATACTAATAAGAGTCAAATTGTGGCCCTGTTTGACCACAGACGTATGCCCAGGCTTCAGAAGTAAAGAGGTATTTCATAGAATAGCTAGTTTCTAGCTAAAATAATATCATCAAGAATTGAAAAAACAGGGGCTCCTAGGTGGCTCAGATGTTAAGCATTTCCCTTTTGCTCAGGTCGTGATCCTGGGATCCTGGAATCGAGCCCCATGTCAGGCTCCCAGCTCAGCAGGGAGTTCTGCTTCTCCCTCTCCCACTGACTCTCTCCATGCTTGTTCTCCTTCTGTCTCTGTCTCTGTATTTCTCTCAAATGAATAAAAAAAAAAAATCTTAAAAAAAAAAAGAATTGGGAAAACAAACACATGCCTGGAAATGAATCTTGAGGGTGCTGAACGGAATATAAGGCTGGATACAGAAGAGTTCGTTGATATGGGACACTGTCCTGTAACGTTCTGCCAAGGACACCTGAGATTGGTCTTAATATATTGTTGTATATATAGAATATATATTGCTGTATAAATGGAATAATTCCTTGAATCTCAGGGGGGAAATACCCATTTTAAATTAGGTGGAGGTGCCATAATTACTCTAGTAATTAAGGAATGGGTCAGACAGTTCAGAGTGGGCATGCGAGACTCTATGTATATCACCAGCTGACTATGGTGCCCAGGAGGGCCTGGAGGACACTCTACTAGAACAATAAGAATTCTCTAGTGAGGGGGTCACTAAAAACCTTAAGAAGCTCAGTGGTGACTGTCTCTTGTAGGCTGGGCTTGCAGTGATGGAAATGAACTCCCTAGTGACAATTAAGATGAGAGGATCCCGAAATATCAGAAGCCAAGCGACAGCATCCAAGACAATGAGAGGCAAGATAGATGTACTTGCCATACTGCAAAACCAGAATGGAAGTGGAGGCCTTAATCCTCTAGGACCTGTAGTGAAGGCTGGCAGACCACAGTGTCCCTAAGGGTGGAATAGATGAATGGGTAGTCAAGTAGGTAGTTTTTTTTTTTAAAGATTTTCTTTATTATTTATTTGACAGAGATCACAAGTAGGCAGAGAGAGAGGAAGGGAAGCAGGCTCCCTGCTGAGCAGAGAGCCCCATGCGGGACTCGATCCCAGGACCCTGGGACCATGACCTGAGCTGAAGGCAGAGGCTTTAACCCACTGAGCCACCCAGGTGCCCCAAAGTAGGTAGTTTTTGATCTATATAATCTAAAAAGGTCAGAGGTGGGAGACGACTGATGTCATCTGTTGCAATAAAAAAAAATATTATAATCCCTCACACTGTTTCCAGACTTGAACCTATTCTCAGGCCTAGAGTCCACTGGCTGAAGACTTCGTTGCAGAAGAACCAAGCCAACACCTGATGTGTACTGCAGGGATTTTCCCAGTTCCTTACCCCCAAAGGGACCTACAGTTGCAGAGTAATTGTCTACTGTGAAAAAGGGAATACTCTTTTTTTGGATGTAGGATCTGACACTGGTCCCAGGGACCCCACTAACATGACCCCTGATTAAAGTGGATCAATCACACACAGATCAGGTACTAAGTGGAATTCTGGTCCAAGTCTGTGCCACAGTGGGTTCCGTGGGCCCAGACATCTACTCTGTGGTCATTTTCCTCATTCCATCGAGGATATTATCAAAATGGATATAATTTTCAGCTGACAGAATCATGAGACTAGTTTCCTGCCATGTTATGAAAGCATCATAATGATAGGAATGACCAAGTGAGGGCCTCTGAAACTGCCTCTTGCCTGAGCCAAGATAGCAAAGCAGAAACAGTATTGCATCTTGGATATAATAGAAAAAACCAGGCCAATCTCAAAGACTTGGAGGCTGCCAAGATGCCCAACATCCATGATTCCACTCAGCTCACCATCTGGACTTTGCAAAAATCCTAAAAGTTAGTGGTGGACTATACAAATTAACTAAGTTGGAAGCTCCAGTTACAGTTTCTATACTGAACTGATGTCTTTACCAGACTGGTCAGCAGAGCCCTAGCCAGCTCTTGATATGACAAGCTAATTCTTCTCAATTCTATTGGGAAAGAAGATCAAAGCAGTAGGCAAATACATCTTTATTTGGAACAGACAGAAAAAGGCATTCATGATCTTGCCCAGAGTTGTATATCTCCCATTCTTTCTCATATTTTTATTTTGGTCTTAATATATTGCTGGAATAATAGTCTACAGGAATCCTGACTGGACACTCTGCCAAATATCACCTGGTCCACCACGTTAATGAGATCAGGTTCATTGGACCAGATAAGCAGGAAGGGGCAAGTACTCTGAATGCCAGACACACACACTCCAGAGGATGGAAATCAATCCCACAAAGACTTGAGGGGCTATTGCACCAGTAAAAATTTTAGATAATCTAATGGTTTGAGGATTTCCAGAACATACCCTCAAAGATGCAGAAGAAGTTCTTGCAATTTGTCCCATGTACACAAAGCACCGCTCTAGGTAGGCTGTTTCAGGTTTTGGAGATAGCCTATGTCTCACTTGGGAATATTTTTCTAATCTGTTTATGGGGTGACTCAGAAGGTCTTGGAGCAAGGGAGGAATGTGACAGATTCAGACTGGTGTAAGCAATACTCCCTTTGGACCAGTGACCCAGCATATCTCACAGTGCTAGAGGTATCTGTGGTAAATAAGAGTGCTGAGAGGATTTCCTGACAAGCCCCCATAGGAGAATTACAGCACAGACCTCCAGGTTTCTGGAGAAAGACTACGCTGTCTGTAAAAAGCAGCTTCAGGCATACTATGGACATGGTTCATCAAGGGGCTATGTAACTGAACAGAGCTGTCTCTAAGTTGGGTATCGTCAGACCCAGCAAGTCATATGTTAGGGTAGGATCTCATTTCACACGTCCTTGAAGGCAAATTCATCAGTTTATCTGGGCAATTTGACTGTTTTGTAGGTATCACAAAAGAGCAAATTAACTGTTCATGGAGTTTTCCAAACTGTGGTCCTATCTCATTTAGTTGAGTGAAATTAAATGTTTTGATGTAGCCGTTGTATGCAAATAATTCCTTAAAACTAGTCTTCCCATTTTCTGTTGTTTTTACCTTTCTTGAAAATCTCTTCTCTACCTTAAAAAATTATATATTTTAAAAATTCTCCTATATATCTTGTTAAATCCTGTTATATCCTCCTGTTAAAGAGCTTTGTTCTTTACATGTTGATTTTAATCTGTCTCTATCTTGAATTTATTTTATGTGTAATGTGATGTAGGGACCTACTGTTTTTCCAAATTAAGAGTAAGTTTTTCCATCCTTTAGCATTTCCTTTTCCCCAATAATATGAAGAATTCCCTTCCTAATATACTAATTTCTCAAGTATACATAGTTCTGTTTATGGATTCTCTATAATGTGCAATTGACTTCCTGTACTAATAGCTCTCTGTTTAATTATTGTGGTTTTATATTACTTCTTGATATCTGGTATGATATTATCTCCTTTAGTGTTCATTTGTTTGTGTGCATTGTATTTTTGGAAACCTATTATTGTGCCGTTTCTCTTCCAAATAAAATTTTAATTGAAATGTTTATTGAGATAATTATAGATTCCAATGCAATTGTAAGAAACAAAACAGAGAATAACTCTATGTACATTTTACCCAGTTTCCCCTAAGTAGCAAAATTTGTAAAAGCATAATATGTAACATCAAAACAGGGAAATTGATATTGATACAACCCACTGATCTAATTCAGATCTCCCCAGCCAGTTCATTTATGTGTATATGTGTGTTCAGTTCCATACAATTTCATCACATGCATAAGTTCATGTATCCACCACCACATTCAAGACAGTGAGTAGTTCCCAGGCAATTATCTCTCATGTTGCCTTTTAAAAAAATATACAGATTTTATTTATTTATCTATCTATCTATCTATCTATCTATTTAAGAGAGAGCACAAGCAGGAGAAGGGGCAGAGGGACAGAGAGAGTGAAGCAGACTCCCTGCTCGATCCCAGGACCGTGGGATCATGACTTGAGCCCAATGCATATGCTTAACCACCCGAGCCACCCAGGTGCCTCTTTTTAAAAAATTAAGTAAACTCTACCCCCAGTATGGAGCTTGAACTCATGACCCCCAAGATCAAAAATCACATGCTTTACTGGCCAAGCCAGCCAGGCACCACTGGTGTTGCCTTTTTGTAAGCATACTGCTTCCCTGGTCCCCATGGTAGCTGTTAACTGCCTTCTGTTTCTAAAATGGTGTCATTTCGAAGTACTATATCAAGGGAATTGTTACAGTATGTAACTTTTGGAATTGGAATTTATGACTTTCTTCACTCAGAATAATGCCCTGTATATTTATTCAATGTCTATGTTTCAATAATTTGTTGCTCTTTATTGCTGAGTAATATTCCACAGCCTGAAAGTACAGAATTATGTTAAAACTATTCAGCTCTTAAAGACAGCTGGACCTACAAAAGATAGAAGCAGAAGGAAAACTTCCAGACTCTTTTTATGAAGCCAGCATTACCCTGATCTCCAATCCAGGCAAATACCCCACTAAAAAAGAGAATTTCAGACCAATATCCCTGATGAATATGGACGCCAAGATCCTTGACAAGATCCCAGCTAATAGGATCCGACAGTACATTAAAAAGATTATCCATTATGACCAGGTGGGATTTATCCCTGGGATGCAAGCGTGGTTCAATATTTGCAAATCAATCAGTGTGATAGAACAAATCAGTGAGAGAAGAGAGAAGAACCGCATGGTCCTCTCAGTTGATGCTGAAAAAGCATTTGACAAGATAGAGCATCCGTTCCTGATTAAAACACTTCAAAGTATAGGGATAGAGTGAACGTTCCTCAACTTCATAAAATTTATCTATGAAAACCCACAGCGAATATCATCCTCAATGGGGAAAAGCTGACAGCCTTCCCTTTGAGATCAGGAACATGACAAGGATGCCCATTCTCACCACTCTTGTTCAACATAGTACTAGAAGTGCTAGCAACAGCAATCAGACAACAGAAAGAAATAAAAGGTATTTAAATTGGCAATGAAGAAGTTAAACTCCCCCTTTGCAGATGACATGATACTTTATATGGAAAAACCCAAAAGACTCCACCCCAAACTACTAGAACTCATATAGAAATTCAGTAATGTGGCAGGATACAAAATCAATGTACAGAAATCAGTTGCTTTCTAATACACTAACAATGAAAATTAGAAAGGGGAATTGGAGAATTGATTCCAATTACTATAGCACCAAGAACCATAAGATACCTGGGAATAAACCTAACCAAAGAGGTAAATGATCTGTACTCAAAGAACTACAGAACACTCATGAGAGAAATTGAAGAAGACACAAGAAGATGGAAGAGCATTCCATGTTAATGGATCAGAAGAATAAACATTGTTAAAATGTCTATATTGCCTAGAGGAATCTGTACTTTCAGTGTCATCCCGATGAAAATTTTTCAAAAAGCTGGAACAAACAATCCTAAAATTTGTATGGAACCAGAAGAGACCCCAAATTGCTAAGGAAATGTTGAAAAAACTGGGGGCATCATGTTGCCTGATTTTAAGCTTTACTGCAAAGTTGTGATCACCAAGACAGCATGGTATTGGCACAAAAACAGACACATAGACCAGTGGAACAGAGTAGAGAGCCCAGATATGGACCCTCAACTCTGGTCAAATAATCTTCAACAAAGCGGGAAAAAGTATACAGTGGAAAAAAGACAGTCTCTTCAGTAAATGGTGCTGGGAAAATTGGACAGCTATGTATAGAAGAATTAAACTTGACCATTCTCTTACCCTATACACAAACATAAACTTGAAATGGGTAAAAGACCTCAACGTGGGCAGGAATCTATCAAAATCCTAGAGGAGAATACAGGCAGTAACCTCCTCAACATCGGCCACAGCAACTTCTTTCAAGACATGTTACAAAAGGCAAAGGAAACAAAAGTGAAAATGAACTTTTGGGACTTCATCAAGATCCAAAGTTTCTGCACAGCAAAGAAAACAGTCAACAAAACAAGGAGGCAACCCACAGAATGGGAGAAGATATTCACAAGTGACACTATAGACAAAGGGTTGATATCCAAGATCTATAAAGAACTCCTCAAACTCAACACACACAAAACAGATAATCATGTCAAAAAATGGGCAGAAAACATGAACAGATACTTTTCCAAATAAGACATAAAAATGGCTAACAGACACATGAAAAAATGTTCATCATTAGCCATCAGGGAAATAAAATCAAAACCACATTGAGATATGACCTTACATCAGTTAGAATGGCCAAAATCATCAAGACAATAAATAAGTGTTGGGGAGGATGTGGAGAAAGGGGAACCCTCTTACACTGTTGGTGAGAATGCAAGTTGATGCAGTCACTTTGGAAAACAGTGTGGAGATTCCTTAAGAAATTAAAAATAGGGCTACCCGTATGACCCTGCAATTGCACTACTGGGTATTTACCCCAAAGATACAGATGTAGTAAAAGAAGGGCAACCTGTACCCCAATGTTCACAGCAGCAATGGCCACAGTCACCAAACTGTGGAAAGAGCCAAGATGCCCTTCAACAGACTAATGGATAAAGGAGATATGGTCCATATGTACAATGGAGTATTATGCCTCCATCAGAAAGGATGAATACCCAACTTTTGTATCAGAATGGATGGGACTGGAAGAGATTATGCTGAGTGAAATAAGTCAAGCAGAGAGAGTCAATTATCACATGGTTTCACTTACTTGTGAAGTACAAGGAGTAAGATAGGGGACATTAGGAGATGGAGAGGAGAAGTGAGTTGAGGTTGGGGGAAGTCAGAGAGGGGGAGTAACCGTAAGAGACTGTGGACTCTGAAAAACAAACTGAGGGTTTTGGAGGGGAGGGGGGTGGGGGTTGGGTGACCCTGGTGGTGGGTATTAAGGAGGGCACATATTGCATGGAGCACTGCATATGGTGCATAAACAATAAATTTTAGAACACTGAAAAAAATAAAATTAAATTAAAAAAAGACAGCTGGACCAATTCCAGTTTGGGACTATTACAAATAAAGGTACTAGGAACATTCATGTACAGGTTCTTGTGTAAACATAAATTTCCATTCCTCTAGAATAAATGACCAAGAGTCTAATCTCTGGTTGATAAGGGAATTAGGTATATAAGTTTTTAAGAGATTGACAAACTGAGGTGCCTGTGTGGCTCCGTCAGTTAAATGCCAGACTCTTGATTGTGGCTCAGATCATGATCTCAGGCTTCTGAGATGGAGCCCCACCTTGGGCTCTGCACTCAGTCAGGAGTCTGTTTGTCTCTCTCTCCCTCTCCCTCTGCCCCTCCCACTCGTGCATGCATTCCCTTGCTCACTCTCTCTTGCTCAAATAAATCAATCTTAGAAAAGAACTTAACAAACTGTTTTCCAGACAGGCTGTATCATTTCACACTCTCATCAGCAATATGTAAGTGATTTCTCAGAGCAAAATCTTTTAAATTTGAAGAAGTCCAATTTATCAATTTTTCTTATGCTTCATGCTTTGGATGGCAATTCTAACAACGCTTTAAATAGCTCTAGGTCCCCCCAATGTTTTTTCCTATTTTTTTAAAAATAGTTTTATGTTGTATCTTTTAGTCTGTGACTCTTTTGCAGGTAATTAAAAAAATTATTCTTAATATTTTTTAGAGAGAGGGAGAGAGGGGAGAGAGGAGCAAAAGGGAGAGAGGGAGAGAATCCCAAGCAGGCTCCACACCCAGAATGGATCCTCTACATAGGGTTTGATTTCACCACCCTGAGGTCATGACTTAAGCTGACATCAAGAGTTGGATGCCTAACAGACTGAGCCACCTGGGTGTACATTTTGTAGTTAATTTTTGTGTACAGTATGAAGTTTGAGTCAAGTTTCACTTTATTTTTTGCCTGGGGATGTTCAATTGCTCCATACCATTTGCTAAAAGGGCTATCATTTTTTAGTTGTTTCTGCATTTTTGTCAAAAACTAGTTGAGCATAGCAGCACCTGGATGACTCAGTCAGTTAAGCATCTGCCTTCAGCTCAGGCCCTGATCTCAGGGTCCTGGGATTGAGCCCCACTTTAATCTCCCTGCTCAGCCAGGAGTCTGCATCTCCCTCTCCCCCGCCTGTCTCCTCATCTTGTGCGCGCTCTCTCTCTCTCTCTCTCTGAAAAAAATAAAACCTTTTAAAAAAATTTGTTGAGCATATTTGCATGGGTCTACTTCTGAATTCTCTATTCTGTTCCATTGATCTATGTGTCTGTCCCTCTGACAATACTATACCATGTTGATAACTCTAGCTACATATTAAGTTTAATATCATGTAGAATGGTTTCTTCCATTTTATTCTTCTTAATCAAGATTACTTTGGCTATTTTTATGTTTGTGGGAGTTTCTGTATAATTTCAGAATAACTTTGTTGAGATTTTCATAGGAATTACATGCAGGCTCTAGATCAATTTGGAAAGGAATGATATCTTTAGTGTGTTAAGTTTTGTAATCCATTACAAGGTATGTCTCTTCATTTATTTAGATCTTCTTTGATTTCTTTTTTTGTCAGAATTTCATAATAATCAAATCCTACACATGTTTTGTTAAATGTATACGTAGGTGTTTCGTTTTCTTTGAAGGAACTAAAATGGTATTGTGTTTTAAATTTTGGTTTCCATGTGTTTATAATTAGTTCATGGGAACATGATTGGTTTGGGTATGTTGATCTTGTGTCCTGTAATCTTGCTGAATTAACTTATTAGTTCTTGGAGTGTTTCTCTTTGTTTTTTGTTTGTTTGTTTGTTTCCTTTTCATTTTTGTTTTTGTTTTGGTGGATGCCTTTAAATGGTAGATGTCTCCATGGACAATCATGTCATTTGTAAATAGAGATGGTTTTATTTCTTCTTTTCTAACAGGTATGTCTTTTATTTCCTTTTCTTACCTTATTTCACTGGCTAGAATTTCCAATACTATATTGAACAAGAGTTGTTTGAGTGAATGGACATTCCTGCTTTTTTCTTATCTTAGGGGGAAAGCATTACATCTTTCACCATTAAATATGATGATAGCTGTAGGTTTTGGGTAGGCTTTCTTTATCAAGTTGGGGCATTTTCCCTCTTTCTTATCTTGGTGAAAATTTTTATATGAGTAAGTATTGGATCTGTTAAATGCTACAGAGGGGAAGTGGCATCATCTGACATGATCATATAATTTTTCTTTTTAATTTGCTGATATGATGAGTTATACTGATTAATTTTCAAATACTTAAACAGTCTTACATACCTGAAATAAATCCCACTATGGTCATAATATATAATTCTTTTTACACATTATTGGATTTACCTTGCTAATATTTTATTGAAGATTATTGTGTCTATGTTCATGAGAGATACTGGTTATTGTAATTTTCTCATTTTGTACCATTTTTGTCTGCTTTTGGTGTTGGAGTAATAGGACCTCATAGAATTCAGAAGTGTCACCCCTTCTCTTTTCAGGAAGAAATTTTGTAAAATTGATGCTAATTCTTTAAATATTTGATAGTGTTCTCCAGTGAAACCATCTGGGTCTGGGGATTTATTTTCTGGGAGCTTTGAAATTACGAAGTCAATTTCTTCAATGACTATTCAGATTATATATATCATCTTCATTGAATTTTGAGAGTTTATGGGTCTTGAGGAGTTAATTTATTTCTTCTAAGTTGTTGATTTGTGAATATAAAATTACTTAGATTATTCCTTTATTAACTTTTTAATGGCTGTAGGATCTGTAGTGCTATTCCCTACTTCAATTTTTTTTATTAAAGATTTTATTTATTTATTTGAGAGAGAGAGATAGTGAAAGAGAGCATGAGAGGGGAGAAGGTCAGAGGGGAAAACAGACTTCCCGAGGAGCTGGGAGCCCGATGTGGGACTCAATCCCAGGATTCCAGGATCATGACCTGAGCCGAAGGCAGTCGTTTAACCAACTGAGCCACACAGGTGTCCCCTCCACTTCATTTTTTATATTGGTGGTTTGTCTTCCTTTGATTTTTGCCATCTTACTGGAGGTATATCAATTTTTTTTTAAATTTTATTTTATTTGACAGAGATCACAAGTAGGCAGAGAGGCAGGCAGAGAGAGGAGGAAGCAGGCTCCCCGCTGAGCAGAGATCCCGATGCGGGGCTCGATCCCAGGACCCTGAGATCATGACCTGAACCGAAGGCAGAGGCTTTAACCCACTGAGCCACCCAGACGCCCCTGGAGGTATATCAGTTTTATTGAAATTTTTAAAGAGTCAGTTTTTTGTTTTGTTCTCTTATTCTCTTATATTCAATTTCATTGACTTCTGCTCTCTATTTCTCCCTTCTTTGTTTTGAGTTTATTTTGTTCCTTTTTTGGTCTCTTGAGATAGACATTTAGTGCTATTAATCTTCCTCTTAGTACTGTTTTATTGACATTATATGTTGTATTTTCTTTTTATTCAGTTCTACATATTTTTAAATTTCTTTTGGGACTTTCCGTTTGACCTCAGTATTATTTAGAAGTGTGTGGTATAATTTTCATGGGTTTAAACATTTTTCCATTGTCTTTCTGTTATGGATTGCTAGCTTGATTCCATTATTACCACAGAACACAGTCTGTATTATTTCCGTTCTTTTAAATTTATTGAGATTTGTTTTATGGCTAAAGATAGGGACTGTTTTCACTAATGTTCGATGTGCAGTTGAAACAAAAATATGTATTACGTTGTTGTTTGGCAGAATGCTCTATAAATGTCAACTGGAACCTATTGGTTGATTGTGCTGTGTAGAGCTCCTATATCCTTGCTGATTTTTTTCCCCCAGTAATATTATTGGTAGCTGAGAAAGGGGTGTTGAAGTCCCTAATTATAACTGCAGATTTCCCCAGAGAACCAGTTTTCATCCCTTAGGGAGAATATTTCCCCCAATGATCTAAAAAAGAACTTGAGGAAGACTTATGTATACATGTTCCAGCTGTTCCTCTGGTCTCTGATAGGATTATAGTTCTCCATCCACTCTGAAACTAAGTGAGAAAACATGATTTGATTTAAACACTAGAGTGTGAAAGGAAGTGCCATGTGTCACTTCCAGCTAGAAGCTCTAAGAGTGCACGAGTCTCCAGCTCTCTTCCTTCTGCTCCTCTAATTCTGGAAAAACATGGTGCTTGGTCTCCAGTAACCAGGATGCCTGAGTGAGAACAATGGGCAGGGCTTCTCTCAAAGCTCACAGTGTGCCACATTTGTTAGTGAGAAAGAAATTTCTGCTATGAACAGCCACTGAGATTTAGTGGGAGTGGGGGCAGGGTGTTTTTTACTATGGCAAAACCTACCCCATCCTGACTTATACAGTATTGGTTGGGGAAAAAAGTCAGAGGCATAAAATTAACACTTCTCATAGTAATTTAAGTTTAACCTATTCTTCACAAGGAAAAACTCCCATAAAGCTTTAAAACATAATTATAATACAACTTTTCCAAGTTTATTGCTTAATATTTGCCTTCTTATTTGTCTTATTACATATTAAATTTTAAAATGTACATAAAACAAAAGTTCACTACTCTAGAACTCTTAAGTTAGAAATTTAATTTAAACATAGACCAACATGGAGGTATGTGTTTGGGAGGAAGGGAGACCTGCCAGCATTCTCTGAAGGCTCAGTGCTTTTCTCCACTTTTTTCTTGCCAGGCATATGATAATGGATAATGGATTTCATCACCAGTGAAAAATAAAATTATGTGCTTATTGGATTCATGTGACCTTTTCCTCCAACAATCTTAGGACACTGAACTTTTAGCACATCCATTCCTTAAGTAATTTTAACATACAGAGAAGATGAGAAGGTCAGACAATTACAAGAATTCAGCTAGCCAATGTCAGTGGAATGCATTAAGTGTCAGTAGAATTCCTATTTCAGATATTAAAAAACAGGACATAAGGCTACAGTGTAGAGGGGATGAGGCAAGAGGCATGCTGGGAAATATGCTAAAGAATCCCAGGGAATGTGGCAGAGCAGTCAGCCCTCTCTGAGAGGATAGGGAAGAATTAAAAAGCCGTGTTTTCTAAAATAAAAATTTAGGATTTTTATCAATAAATCTACCTAATACAGGATCTTTAGTTACATTCAAATGCTTCTGTTTCTTGTATGAATTCAGCCATTTGTAAAAGTAGATAAGTCTTTTCCATCTGCTCCATTAATGAGTATTGTTTGTTTCCTTTCACTGCACAAACTTTTTGCAGTACATTGTGAAGTTTCTTCTTCTTCTTCTTCTTCTTCTTCTTCTTCTTCTTCTTCTTCTTTTGGTCTGACCACTGACACAACTTTTAGTAATGAAAATGGGTTCAATCCAGAAAACAGCCACTACCAGTATTGCAGGAGTAAATGGATTTACGGTAAGAAATAGGGCTTCTGTACATGTGGGGCAGCTGAGGGAGGGAGGCTCTGGATACTGCAGGGAAAGACCAGAGAAATAGTCTGCTAAGGACTTCAGCCTGAGGATCTGGGGCAGGGTGGGAGCTATTGTCAGCACAAAGCCCAAGAAGCCATCACCCCCAGCCACCGTGTCCTGAGAAGGACGGCTTAGCTTTCTAAATCCCATGCGAGTTTCTCCCGGGGCAGAAATCTAATCCTGAACTGAACAGGGCATTCTGGGTAACACGGTGGCCAACTGTGGAAAAGAGACATGGTCCTGTTGAAATGTCCAGAGCACCCAGCACAGTCAAGTACACAATGAAAAAAAAAGAACTTTTTATTGAAAATAAGCCTTGCTTATTATTGTTAAAAAGATTTTATCACTTATTTGAGAGAAGGGGAGAGGAGCACACAGAGAGAATGAGAGGAAGAAGCAGACTTCCTGCTGAGCAAGGAGCCCTATGCGGGATTCGATCCCAGGATCCCAGGATAATTGGGGTGCCGGCTAGTGGTAGGATAAAATCAAGAGCTGAGTTTAGTACATTTTTCTTTTTGAAGAACAAAAGAGCAGCTGATATGTCTATGATTTCTCCCGAAATTATTTCCATTTGATTTTAGAAGTGTGTTTGCAACAAAGAAAAGCCCTAATTTTCATGGTCAGAGCGGCCCCCTGGCCTTAAGGCCTTGGTGATCGAGGCCAGACAATGGCAGTTGTCTGTTTTGAGCCATCTATTGTGTAATAAGTTAATTAAAGCTGCCCTCTTCTTCTGGTTCTAAAGCATAATTTGGGTCTGAAGCATGAGAAAGTCCGTGGACTGTTATTTGCCCTAGAACTGAAAACTTGGCTTGCCATCCAAGTCTAGAAAATGAATACATGAGCCTTCAAACTATTTATCTACAAATAATATAGCGAGAGAGGCACAAGACAGTTGTCAAAATGAAGTTTAAAACAAGCAGAAAGAAAAATTGTAAGCTTTGATTAAAGATTCTGCCAGTATTTTGGTTTGAGGGTCCCAGAAGACAGAAAAGAGGCTCCTTGTGGTTTAGAGCAGTGGGGAGAGGGAGGACAAATGGGACATGAAGAACAGTAGGGAAGCTGTGGTGGAGAGGAGACAGCCAAGATGCTGCTAGAATGATCTAAGCTGTAAGTGAACCAGGAGAACAGCCCTGTGACTGGCTTCTGTAATTGAGCATAACAGAAATTCGGTTTAGTTCATTCTAGGAACGAGGACAAGCGGAAGGCTTGTTCACTTGCATAATTCCTTCCCTCATGCCCCAGTTCACTCTTGAGTACGTCTGGGTGGATAATACTTGTTTAAGTTAACAACCTAGATTTTAGCCATTTTCTTATAGAGAAATCTCCTCCTCAAACAAAACCTAAACAGCATCTCTATGTGGCTTATTTCCCGTTTAGGAGCCCCCTTTCCTCTCAGATGATGTGGAACTCTACTATCACCAGGTGGCAACTCACAACTTTGCAGGTGAGAGAAAGCAGAAGAAAGCCGGCTCCTTTCAAGAAGCACTGTAACCACAGTTATCCTTGACAGTAGAGCCAGAACTTCCGGGACAAAATGTATTTCAGATTGGGGACTGCTTACACAAGTTCTGAAAAAATGATACTGATAGTTCCTTCCAAGTGTTAAAAATTGCAAATTTAGATTCACTGTACCTATAGCTTTCCCAATATTTTATTTTCCTCTTTAAAATGCCTGTCAGTATGGAGAAAGCAGACTAGAACTCTGTCCATAGGACCTTCATCGTTATCACGTTGTTGAATTGTGACCTGTCTGCTCAAAGAGGATTTAGCTTATAGTGAGAGGCCGACAGCCCCCGCCCCTCAGCACAGTTTCTACTCTACTTTGCTGTAATAGGGTTTCAGTTCCAGTCTCCTATGACATAGAAGAACAAGAACTGTCTCCCAGGGACTTTGTATGGATTCAAGGACATAACATGTGAAAATGAGTTGTACGGTGCTTGCCACATGGTAGATGGCATTTTTAAAACATTTATTTATTTTTATTATGTTCAGTTAGCCTCTGTATAGTACAGTATTAGTTTTTGATTTAGTGTTCAATGACTCATGATTACGTGTAATATCCAATGCTCATCACAATGTGTGCCCTCCTCAATACGCATCACCCGTGTTATCCCATCCCCCCAACCCTCCTCCCCTCTGAAACCCTCAGTTTGTTTCCCAGAGTCCAGAGTTTTTCATGGTTTGTCCCCCACTCTGATTTCTCACTCTTTAGCTTTCCCTCCCTTCCCCTATGGTCCTCCGTGCTGTTCCTTATGTTCCACCTATGAGGTAGATGCCATTTAAATGAAAGTTGGCCTTCCTACGTGCAATTTAGGTAACAGCAGTAGGGATGGCTGCCATTTGTTGAGCTATGGACTGGATATTGTACTTACTGGTTTCATCCCTAAAACAGCCCTATAAGGAAAATGAGGCTCTTGTACTAACTTGCCCCTGATCCCACATTCAGTATGTGAGGGCACTGGATATCTAAGCTCTGGACTTGCACACTTTTACTGGCATGCCATCCTGGCCTTGATTCTTCAAGCCAGATATGAAATCCCATCATACGTCCTGCAGCCTTGGAATTACTTGGGGGGGCTGAACTCCTATGGGGGAAGAAATCCTGGGGTTTTCTTGCATTTGGTTTTTGAAGCTAGGATGCAACACTGGTAAACCCTGAAGGTTCAGGCTGACTGGGAAGGGCAGACTTGGGGGGCACACACTGAAAGCGGTCTGCCTTTCTCCTGAGGCACAGGGGTCGTGAGGTCATAGCCTTTTGTACGATACACACGAGAATACACAAATATGAAGACATTTTAAAAAGTTAATCTTGGGGCACTGGTGGCTCAGTGGGTCAAACCTCTGCCTTCAGCTCAGATCATGATCTCAGGGTCCTGGGATCGAGTCCCACATTGAGCTCTCTAGGGAGCCTGCTTCCCCTCTCTTTCTGCCTGCCTCTCTGCCTACCTGTGATCTCTCTCTCTGTCAAATAAATAAATAAAATCTTTAAAAAAATTAATCTTATTCTGAGACTTGATGCCCAGACACATATCTGACTGGCTCTTGTCTCCCTAGATTTTCCTTTCACTTGACACCCTTGACAAAATCTTCTTTTGGTTCCTGACCGTTTCTCCAAGTCCCAAAAAATCCTGGTCCCATCTTCCAAAGTCTTCATACTGTCCGTCTTTCCTTCCTTCCTTCCTTCCTTCCTTCCTTCCTTCCTTCCTTCTTGGGACATTTGCTTAGTATCCTTGAGACTTCCAGAGCTTTTACACTTATATCTTAGGAATTGAATAGCTGGTGTGTTTTTATTTCTTAAGAGGGATCCCATAAGAAAGCTTGGACCTATGGCAGAGCCCTCGACTAAAGCTTGCATTAAGGAGCACTCAGCAACTGACTGTGTCCCTCCATTACAGGGTTGATGCCCTTGCAGGTACACAGAAACTTCTTGGTCAAAGATCATGAAGAACAGTTTTCCTCTTGAAAAGATCTCTTTACTCTTTCTTATGTCAAGTGTATGAAATGTTTCCCAAAATGAAAAAGGTTAAAGAAGTTATTGTTTGTAAATGGACTTTCTGTATATGACTGATACCAGTCGATCATGCCTTGATATTTTGTATTAGTCAGCACTCTCCAGAGAATCAGAACTAATAGAGAAAGAGAGAGAGGGAGAGAGAGAGAGAGAGAGAGTGTGTGTGTGTGTGTGTGTGTGTGTGTGTGTGTTCTGTTCAGATCCTCCATTACTGGCACAAGGCTCACCCACATCAAGGAGGACAATCTGCTTTCCTCAACCTACTGATCCAAATGTCCAAATGTTGATCTCACCCAGGTTGCCTCTCACAGACACACCTGGAATAATATTTGGCCAAACATGTGGGTACCCTGTGGCTCAATTAAGTTGACATAAAATTAATTATCACAATATTCCATAACTGATCACATTTAATCTGATTAAACTTCATTTGTGGCTTCTATGAAGGCTCTTAAGAGCATAGCTATTAGTTATAAATTTTAAAACCCTGGTTTTTTTTTAATTGATTCTGATTCAGTTCTCTATCAAAACATACTTGGCTGTGTACTTCAGGCTCTTTTCAAGGTTTGGGTCGTAGACATTTCAAAGAGAGAGAAAAACAGCCCTGATATCTGGGAGCTAGCTCAATACTGTCTTCTAGGCCTTATTGTGCCTATGAGCTGGACTTGGCATTTTTCTATTAAACATGAACAGGCTCTCAGAATGTCAAAATCAGACCGCTCTACAATCATCATGGATCAAGGCAAAAACAACAAAACCACTCTCCAGTTGTGTTTGAGAACACAGAAAAAATGAACTCTGTCTAAACCATAAAATGACCAAACTATCTCCCTGTCCTGGCTAATATGAATGATTGCTTCTTTCTTAACAATTATAGATTAAGCCTAACTCTAACCTTCCCTCTTTCTAGATAAGGCTTATTCAGATACTCAGCCATAGAATTACCCCCGTTTCCTGACAGTACTAAATATAAAGCCACTTCCTTAAACTTTCCCCAAACCCTATAAGTTCTTTCTGACATTTATTCTTAAGTTGTCCCATGGTTCCCCATGTTATGTGTTGCTGCAATGAGTAATAATCCAACACATTCCATTATAGATAGTCCTTGGTTGAAGGGCATTAACAAATTTGGAACTCTGCTGAGATTCAGCTGAACCTCCCTGGCATTTCTCCCATCATGTATGTTCTCCCTCACAGCAACCTGTAATCATCCAATTTGTTCAGCAACATTTAGATTTCTGGTGGTCTTTGGCTGGAGGACATGGGCCAAAGCATGGTTCAGTCAATGATGACTCTTAACATGTTGACAGAGGCAAGCTTTGAATTTATATTTTCTGAGAATAATCCATGATTTTTTACTTATTAATTCGTTTTTTTTTTTTTTTTTTTTAATCATTCCAAACAGTCATTTTCATTTTATATGGTATAGATTCTCCCCAAAGACTGTTTCTCAAGTTGACCTCAAGAGGGCAGGCTTGAATAAAAGATATGTCCATTTCTAAATTCTGGGCTTTTGAAAAGTTCTCTTTGAAGTTAAAGTTACAAATGATCTTTTTCTCACCTCATGTTGACTCTTTAAAAAATTCTGGCTTTGTTTCTTCTGTCTTTATTTTTTTCATTATTTCCTCAAGGCCCTGAGATTTTACTCCAGTTTTTTTTCAAGATACCAAAGCCAGTTGTAAGAATCTAGTAGCCTCTTAAAATGGAGATAAATGGAAAAAGAGATACATTTAGGCAAATATTGTAGTAGGATGGGGTCAGGGATTCACATTCTGCACTGTCCCTATGAGAAGGCTTAATTATTATCAGTAAGATCTTAATTGCAAGAAGCATTAGAATATTAGGTCTAAGTTACTATCCTGTCTACGGTGATTTTACACTGAATTTTTGGAATGAATTTATTCACTGTCCTAGTATGCCACAAAAGAGTGGAGACTAAAGTAGGAATCCCAACCAGTGGTTTCATAATATAGTATCTAAAATTCTCCCCAAAGAAGTAAAACGTTTTGATTCAATTTGGTCTTTAAAAAAATATACTGTTTTCTCCCTTCTCCTAAGGTGACATAGCATGGTAGTTAAATACATAGGTTAGCCAGCCAAACTCAAGTTCACTGTCTATGTGACCATGTGTGTGTTATTTAACCTCTCTGAATCTCCTCTGTAAAATGCTAATCACTCACAGGGTTGATGGGAAATTCAAATTAGATCAAGAATGTAAAGCACCTAGCACAGCTGAATAAATGACAGGTTTTATCATTATTTTGAGGGAAGGAGGAAGGGGGTGAGGTGAGTAGTGTCGCAAAAAACACTATGAATTGTAACAACTCCAACAAGATGAAAAAAAACTGTAATGTTTTTTAAAAAATCTGTGATCAGAAGACTCCCACAAGTGGTTAGAAGACTCAGGTTTTAGCACTGACTCTTCTAATGACTTGTGAAATATGAAGCAAATTATCTCATGACTAGAACTCAGTTTCCTCACCTATGTCTGTGACCACAAATGTGGATCAAATATGAGGAAGCCTTTTCTGAATGTTCTGTTCTGCATAAGATGCCTCAGACCCTTTGATGATTCTGGAGCTAGGGTGAGGGGGAAAGCCCCAGTAAATGGTCTGATTGAGATCCCCATCAGCCTAACAGAATAAGGGCTTGGAAATATTAAAATTAATTTAGAACAAATATAATTATTTATACTTGTGATAAATGCCAATGTCCACTCATTCAGGCACACAGATTAATTTTATATTCAGTCTACCGCCTTGTGGGCTTTCAAGGAATAAAGAAGGACGTTGGTCTGTTAAGTGTATTTGCTGACTCTGCATAGCTGAAGGAACAGGTGCAGAAAAGAGAGCTAATTCTAAACCTAATGTGGACATCTGGGCAGCAACTGGTAAAAAAGATTTGATGTCAGAGTCATGGGAATTTAAGGAAGTACCCAGATTTCACTGAGATCATCTGTTATTTTTATTTGAAGTAGGTGCTGGTAGTGAGTGCAATTCACTTTCTGCTCTCACCAGACTTCTCAAAAGAGGTACTAAGTGGGGACCAATTGATGGGCTGGAGAGTACCTGTCTCTGTCTCTCTTCAGGGCAGAAAATGCTACTAGCCTAGAGTCATGGAACCAAAGGAGGAAGACAATTAGTCCTTTGTTACAGAAAGCTGCCTGAGAAGTTTTAACTAGGAATTACAGATACTTTTTCTTTCTGAAATATTGTCAATTTTGGAGTGCTTTCACAAGGTGTAATATTTACAGCAACCCCTTGAGTTACCCAGGCGTGTTTTGTTCTGTTTTTGTTTTTTCTCTTCCTTGATTTGTAGGCTCACAATTCTGAATACTAAATTATCAACTCAGGAAGACAGTGAGAATTCATTGGACATTGAGCAAAGCAAACCTCTTAGTCAAAATTTTACTACAAGTCAGGAAGTCACCAGGAGTGCTGTTCTTTCCCAAGAAAATGTATGTACCAATAACGGCAGTGGACACTGGGGGGCAGTAATACACAGCATGTGCAACTTGTTTTCTTGAACCATACTAATTAAATAAAGCTAATTAAATGTTGGTTTTCCAAGTCTCCACTCTCAGAAGGAACTTCTCCAATACTTTCTGTTGTTCAAGAGATATACAGATATATGTAATCCAAAGCGTTGTTCATTTGGACTTTAAGTCAATCAGAGGATCTGATTCAGTTTGAGAATTCAGTTTTCACTTTGACAATTGATGGGACTTTGCAAATTACGTTGCTTTTACCTCTTAGACTCCAAATTAGGATAGATTTTTTTTTTTTAAATTGGGCTTGTCTCATTTTCATGGTAGAATCACCAAAAACTGTCTTTAACTACTTATCTCAGTGTTCCTAAATAAGAACATTCCCGTTTGAGAGGAGTGAGACAGCCTGTGCCTGAGCACAGTTAGGATGGCTTCCTGGCCAGCCTTGAGGGGCGGAGCTAAAGAGTCCTTGTGGGGCGTAACACAGGGGGGAGGAGCTTTGCTCTGCAACTGCCTGAGGGCTGTGGTCTCCTTGAGACAGGGGCTGCAAAGGTACCCTGGGGAGGAACTTTGAGGTGATCTGGAGCTGCCTGTGGTTTAAGGACCACAAACCCAGAGCCTGCCTTCCTAGGAGCCTGGACAAGGTGCATGGTCCAGCTGAGCCCATTGCGGCGCTGGCTGGAGGACAGACAGTGGCATCTCTCCTCCGGTTTTGCTGTCCCTGAGAAGACCTGGGGCTTTTTCCGGGTTTCTCCAATGCCCTGGCCATCTGCCCCTGGCTCAGCTCTTCTAACTCTAGGCACACGAGGCAAGGAAGATCACTAAAAATCAGCCAGAAATAGGGGAATACCAAGGTCTCAAGCCTTTGGAAAGCTACCTGGAATCTTTGTGCAGAGTGCAGAAGAAAAAGAAATCCTCACTATCTAAGATCCTGCTTGGAAATAAGTATATAAACTGGAATTTTCTCATGGAAAACAACTATTGGTTAGTTAACTGTTTATAGTGCTTTCAGCGCGTGGGGAGTATCTGGCACTGTTCAAACGTATTTAATCTTTATAATGCTCCTATAGGGTAAAGGATCATGATTATTTTATAGATAGGGACCCGGGGTATAGAAATGTTAAATGACACAGTCAGGACATATTAACTATTAAGTATCTGAGCTGGGATTTGAACACAGGTGGCCTGGTACCAGAAGCTCTACTATTAACCATTATGCTATCACGCTCTCAGAATGAAAAATGCAGTTCCCTGCTGTGAATGAAAAAAAAAAAAACCAAAAAACTCTCATTTTAAATTTGGTAACAAATTATTTAAATGCATATATCATAAATTATCAGAGTAAAAAATACTGTTTTACAATGAATTATTTAACTCTTTTTTTTTTAATTTGTATGGGATTTTTGCCTTTAATTGTTTTAATTCTACCCCCTGGTTAGAGAAACTTAAAAAGAAAAAAAAATCCCCAAAACCTTTCATATGCCTCTACTAGAAATCAAACATCTGAGAAAAATCACATCTTTTTGTTATCTTTTTAGCATTTGGGATATTTAGCATGTGATCTAAACCAAGAAAAGGTATTCTAGAAGTGCTTACTGGCTGCTTCAATATTATTGAATGTTATCTTGCTTTAGTAAATATTCATTATGGGTGAAAGGTACATCTATCAGAAATACTTGTACTATATATCATCATAGGAAAGTAATTTTATGAATTTTTTAAGATATAGTAGAATTTACAAACTAAAATATATTTTAAACATTAATGTCTTTTTACAAAATCTCTGACAAGTTTCTTGGCAGGTTAGTGTACCTAAGAGAAAAAGCAGTAATGCAATTATTAAATTGCATTAATAACAAATTCAGGATTCTTTTGTTTTTAAGATGTTATTTATTTGAGAGAGAGAGTGAGAGAGAACAAGAGGGAAAAGGAAGGAGGTCAGAGGGAGAAGTAGACTCCCTGCTGAGCTTACCTCCATCCTGAAATTCTGGGATCCTGACCTAGTGAAGGCAGACATTTAACCAACTGAGCCATCCAAGCGCCCCCACAAATTCAGAATTCTTAAGGGAAAAGAGCTAATACTATATACCAGGCAATGTGCTGGGCGCCTTCATAATTATCAGATTTTAGCCTTCCAGAAACTCTAAGAGACTAGTTTATTATTTCCATTTTACCAATGAAGAAACGGAGGAGGGTGAGGGAGATCAGGTAACAGACTTTCCAACTCGTCAGTATTTGAACGTGTCTAATTGCAAACTCTACACCTTCTGTCAGTCAAGAAATCAAGGAACGGAATTTGTCCTGGGTAGTTTATAACCGAAAGTGTTTATTTTGTCACTTTATGTGGAAAGGCGCCTGCTTGCTGGCCTCATGGTGTGATTGTCCTCACCTTTTCCTCGTGGTTGTGAGATGCAAGGATAGAGGGGAAGATGGGTGTAGGCAACACTCGCACCCCAAATCCGAAAGCTTAGCTAGGAACCCCATCATTGACTTCCACTTACATCACGTTGACCAGAACCGGGCTTGGGGGGTGGGGAGGATAGTGAGGAATCAGATAAGCCAGTGAACTGTGTCTACACAATGGTGTTGTGTTATTTGGTGGTAGGTTCCTGTGCACTGTGTCTGAGTCATGGGAGTTCAATGAGCAGAGCTCTGAGCTTATCTGGGGGTACGGGCTGGGTTGGAACAGCTGAGTTGTCAAATGCGCCAGGCTTCCTGGTTGCCCTTGCTCCTGCAAAGATAGCTCCGTCAAGGTGCCCCAGAGGACAAACTGGTCATTGCTGCCACCGCTTGCCCGAATTTCCCAACAAGCTCCTGCATGTAGCACAAGGCTCTAGGGTGGTGGGTGCTTTTTGGGTGGCTGGTTTTCAAGTGGCCACAGAAAGAGCGTCAGTAAGAATTCAAAATACCTGGAATCTAGGCCAGCTTTGCTACCCATGGAGAGATCTAGAATAAGCCCCTGAGGCCCTAAGAGCTATTACTTTGTTATCTGTCCAGGCAGGTGATAATTTTCTTGCCTATTGGTTGAGACTGTAGAGTGCGCCGGTAAGCGCTCTGATTATCTCCAAGGTCTTATAATGAAATAGGAAGCTGTTGCTGTTCCTGGCTGCAGAAGGGTCCTCTGGCTCCAAAGACTGTTGGGACATGTCTTAAGACCCTGAGGCTGTAAGGTCCCAGAGGGATCTTTTTGTTTCCCAGATCAGCCTGATACTGCGCTTAGTAGGGACTCAGTAAATGTTCATTCAATGAGCGGCTAAGTGGGTGAATGACTAGATGAAAAAAAAGGGCATGAAAGATTGTCTTGCAACAACTGAGCTCTGGCCTTGGCTCTGCCTTTGTCCTGGCATATCTAAATGACAGCCAGAGATCACTGCCTGGGTGTCCCAAATCACTCCCAAGTCATGGTAACTCTCTTCTTCCTCACAGAACTGGGGACACTTCCTATTCTTGTGGACATTCCTCTCCTCCAACCATTCAGCCTGCAATTTGTCTCTTTACTTCCCCTCATTCTCAATGTCCTACCCTTTGAAAGGTTTTTGTATGCTCCTTCTGGGAGGCTGGGGCATGAGGTATGCCTCAGGCACCACACCGTTCTACAAAGAGCTGTACCTCATGAACAGACTTGATCTTCTTTCAGGAAATATGGATGACCAGATCAGCAACCTTATTTCTGTTCCTGGGAGGATTTAGTCAGGATATAGCTCTGAGGCAGAGATTGGCTAGATGTTCTCAGATAGTTCCATCCCATCATAGATGCCCTACCCATCTGGCTTTGATGTTTTACAACCAACTGCCAGCAGCATGGAGGGTTTCTGTTTCCTGAACTAAAGAGCTGGTGGGTTAGACAATGATAGCTCTTTTTTAAGTAAAGCACCAAAAAATTATGCACTTAGGTTGGACTGGAATTCTTTTTCACTTTTGTTATCAGTTTGCTTCTGTCTAGTCCCTTCTAAAATAACATCTTAAGATACAATTTACATACCATTTAATTCCACCACTTATTTATGAGATTTATTTATTTATTTGATAGAGAGCTCACACAAGCCAGGAGAGAAGCAGTGGAAGAGAGAGAATCTCAGGTAGACTCCCTGCTGAATGCAGAGCCTGATGCAAGGCTTGATCTCACAAACCTGAGATGATAACCTGAGCCAAAACCAAGAATTAGCTGCTCAACTGACTGAGCACCCAGGTGCCCCTCAATACCACCATTTAAAATGGACAATTCGGTGGCTGTTAGTATATTCACAGTTATGTAACTATCACCACAATCAATTTTAGATTATTTTAACTACTCCCCCTTTAATAAAACCCTTACCCATTAGCAGTCCCTCACCTTCTCACCCCCATTTTGCTCCTCCTATCTCACCAACTACCAACCCTAGGAAAACACTAATTTACTTTCCGTCTCTGTAGATTTGTCTATTCTGAACATTTCATATAAATGAAATCCTATAACATGTGGTCTTTTGTGACAGTATTCTTTTACTTGGCATGTTTTCAAGGTTCATCCATGTTGTAGCAAGTATTAGCAATTCATTCCTTTTTATTACTGACATCACGTTTTACTCTTCCATTCATCAGTTGGAGGATATTTGGATTGTATCTATTTTTTTGGTCATTATGAATAATGCTACAGTGAACATTCATGTACAAGTTAGATGTGGACAAATGTTTTCATTTATCTTGAGTAGATACCTAAGAGCAAAAGTGCTGTGTCATATGACATGTCGATGTTGAACCCTTCAATAAACTACAAGACTGTTTGGCAAAGCAGATGGACCATTGTGGAGTCCTTTTTAACTTGGTGGCATTATTAGCATCCTAACAGAGATGGCATCCAAAGTGAGAGTGCAAAGAGGCTTGGATTTAGATGTGTCAAAAGAACACAATATTTTGTATTTTTAAGTCCTGTGCATCTGTGGACTTATAACTTGTGTCTGAGTCACTGCCAGGAAATCTTCCAGGAGAAAGGATTACATTGTGCTATCTAGCTTGTCCACAGTGAGGGGTGAGATGGCTAGTTACATATCCTTGTATTGAAAAGCACTGTCACCACAATGTTATCTTGAGCCAGTGTCTTTTTCTGTCCTCTGCCCACCTTGAGCTCCTCGTTAGGAGAGGAAGGGACAGGGAGCCTCAGTCCTTCCCAATCATTCTCACCCTGGAACCAAAACCCAGCGTAGCCTTATGTTCGTGGATGTTTTCCGTAGTGAGTGGCTATAGAAGAAAATTATGTCACAGAGACAACAGCATGGTCCACAGAATGAGGGGGGAGGGAGGGAGAGAGAGAGAGAGAGAGCCTTCCTGTAGTGGGAATAGGGCATTACCCCATAGTGGTTAAGGTGGGAGAAGAAAAATCCATTTTCATGACTTTGAGATTTTAGAGCGTATGTTCTATAATTCTGAATATATATACTATAAATGCCAGACTCTGCGTTTAGTGATGCGGTCTTACTTTCATAATTTAAAAAATGGAAAGAAAAGAAAGAAAAAGATATCACTGTCACTGTAAGTCTGAGCTTACCCTTTATTCACACTCTATAGATCTCACCTCCAGGCCTAGCGAAATTAGATGAATTTCTTATTTTAGCAAAGAGGAGACTGTGTTTCTCTAATGGATCTGAACATCTTAAAGTAGTATCAGCAGCCCTTCCCTCTCTGTTTCATCTTTCTTTTTTTTTTTTTTTTTAAGATTTTATTTATTTGAAAGAGAGAGAGAGCAAGAGTGAGAGAGAGAGCACGAGTTGGGTGGGGGGAATGGCAGAGGGAGTGGAAGAAGCAGACTTCCTGTAGAGCAGGGAGCCCAACATGGGATTCAATCCCAGGACCCAGTGATCATGACTCAAGCTGAAGGCAGATGCTTCACTGACTGAGCCATCCAGGTGCCCCTCTTTCCTTCCTTCTTTCCTTTCCTTCCTAGAATGAGAGAGAGCATAAGCTGGGGGCGGGGGCAGAGGGAGAAGGAAAAGCAGACTCCCTGTGGAGCAGGGAGCCAGATGTGGGGCTCAATCCCAGGACCCTGGGATCATGACCTGAGCCGAAGGCAGAGGCTTTAACCCACTGAGCCACCCTGGCACCCCTCTCTGTTTCTTCTTATGAAGAACTGGGATTCAATAGATAGGTTTAGCTTCCTAAACATACAGATTGTCTAAACACACATACCGATTGTTAGGAGTAGGGGTACAGCATCTAGGGAAATGGAAACCCAGAGAAGCAAAGCATGTTGTTCAGTCTCTTGGTCAGTATAGGCCCCAGGAGCATGCCCAGAGTATGCCCATCTCAGACCAGTGCCCCCCACAACCATGAACTGCACAGCCTCTGGCGGCTCTGGTCCTCTTACCTCTGTGGAGCGGGGGCAGAAAGGACACCCTGCTAGCCAGGGAGTGCACTAGTTCCCAGCCTTTTGAGCTGAGTACCCTGTGGGGATCAGTGGTAGATATTTATAGTACGGGTTGTGGGGGTAGGAATTATAGGCTCTGGCATCTGACCCTTCAACTTTGGGGGCTGCCACTAGCACACACAATAGCTTTGTGTGAACAAGAAGAACTCAGCATTCCTCAGGGTGGGTAAAATCCTGGGCCAGGATTGAGAGCCCTGCACGAGCTCATCTCAGCCGCACTGTGCTTTTGCCCAGAGCTCTCATGCAGGACCCCATCCACACATCCGTACAGGACGATCCCATTAATCTTCAAGGAAGCTTTCTTTTCTCATTGGTAAAATGTGGACAGCATCAGCAGTGAGCCTTCTCTAGTAAGAGTCTCTGGTGACTGGGTAAGACCCTGTTGATGAAAGTGCTTCATAAACAAGAAAGGATCACCACAGGGTAATTATAAATGTTTGTGCATATGTGTGCACATACAGCCACGCACACGCACACACGCACACACACACACACACACAAAGCTTTGGCCATCTGCGAGTATCAAGAATGGTATGTTCTGCAAGTCCTATCGCCTAGTAAATGGGCCTTTGTAACCAGTGAAATGCCCCTGGATTTTAATATCAGAGAGATTCCAAGTAGGTATCTCAGCAAACGATAAAGAACAAAATAAGATCGATCTCCCTGTGTTTCTCAGACCTGGCTGCATATTAGAATCATCTTGAGGATTAGAACTATACAGATTCCCAGGACTCACCCCCAGAGGGTAAGTATTGGGGTAGGTAGAGGCAATCCTGGGTAGTCTTTAAAACTCTGGAGCCAGGGTTAAGAAAAATGGGTCTATACCCGCTTTTCACTAGTCATCCTGATTCCTGGTTCCCTCCCAAGCTCTGGGAGGCCAGGCAGTGTTGCCATCCTCAGCCAGGCTCAAGCTTCCCCTGATGCTGCTTGAAGCCCTGTGCCCTGCTCGGCCACACTGTGGCTAAGGTGCCATTACATCACACTTAGACCTACAGTTATATAGGGGACCAGGAGCCATTTTGGATTGTAGCCCTCCTTAGAAGGGACCATTTAAGGGACTACTGGTTTGCTAGGACCATAACCCAGTGCCACAGCTGGGTGGCTAAAACAATGGAAGTTTATTTTCTTTTAGCCTGGAAGCTGGAAGTCCGAGGTCAAGGTGTTAGGAGGGTTGGTTTCCTGGGAGGCCTATGTCCTTGGCTGGCAGATGGCTGCCCTCTTACTGCCCCTTCACATGCTTGTCTCTCTACACATGCACATCCCTGGTGTCTCTTTCTCTGTGTCCCAAAAGTCCTCTTATCAGGACACCAATCGGGTTGGATTAGGGCCCACCCCAAGGCCTCATCTTAACTTAATTATCCCTATAAAGGTCCTGTCTCCAAATACAGTCACAGAGGTACTGGGGGTTAGGGTTTCAACTTGTGAATTTGGGGGGACATAA
Source organism: Enhydra lutris kenyoni (assembly GCF_002288905.1). NCBI lineage: Eukaryota > Metazoa > Chordata > Mammalia > Carnivora > Mustelidae > Enhydra > Enhydra lutris. Next base: position 12,597,660 of record NW_019154131.1, read on the forward strand.
TTCAGCTTATAACAGTGACCTGAATAAAGAAACAGGCTGGTCTCTCAGGGACAGGGGATCTCTATACTGGTCTCCTGTGGAATGCCAGCCTCTGATGGGACCAAAAAGGGGGTGCGCTCAGGGACCTCCTAAAAGTCTGATAAGCCATCAACTTCTTTTGGGGATGGGGTGGGGCTAAGGTTTCTTTGGGAATTAATCTCCTTTTATTTAGAAGTCTTCCATGTCCTCTTTTTAAAGTTGTAGTGGCTGGAAATTTTATTTTATTTTATTTTTTATTTATTTTATTTTTTTTGTGGCTGGAAATTTTAACTGGCAAAAGATAAAAAGTCAACTCTTAGCATTGATAGCAGAGGAAATGGGTTCAAACATGAAGATGAGAAAAAAAAAAATCAAAACAGAACTTGGAGATGAGGAGCTGATGCCGATGCATTTGCAGTGAGGGCGAGCGGCCTTCTGCCTGTGGGATCTCTCATTACCGGGTGAAGTCAGTGAACTAACGACGGGAGGGTACACGGAGGGCAGGACTCACCTGTCACCCCCAGGCAGGTTCTCCAAGGTTCTTGGGAGAGCTCCGATGCTCACAGCTGAGGGCCAGCTGACAGTCTGGGCTCCAAATACCACAACAGCGACAGCACTGGCAGGATGGGGTCCGTTGTGGGAGAGAGGGCTTTGGGGGCCAGGTCTCAACTTGGCGGGGGGCTCCCCCTCTTGAGAGCCCAGAATGAAGCCACCGGGCAGCAAGCTGGTCTTGCTACTCACTCTCTGCTTGGCCTCAGGCAAGTTGCTCTCACCCTCTGTGCCTCAGTCTCCTCCTCTGTAAAATGCAGGTAATAATACTGCCTGACGGAATTGTTAGGAGGGTAATCATCATGCTTAGCATGTAGGAAATGCTCTGTGGATATTTATTATTATTTTGGTCATGAATATCCAAAATGTTTGACGATAACTGCACTCTGTTGTGTTGTGAAAATCCTTTATGAGTAGGGCTGATGTCATTGAACACACGGTATCTATAATAGAGAGCAGAAGTTTACCTTTCTCATTTAGCTAAGATACTCAGAGAAAAGCATTCGCTGGAAGATAGGAGCATGAGTTGGGGGTTGCGGTGGCCAGTGTCACCCCAGTTGTCTGTAATAATAGCTAAGAACCACCTGTCCAGGCAGCGCTTAGGGTAAGCAAAGATACATGGGGAGACACTCCAGTCAGATAAGGAAGGTCATTCCCCATCCAGGTGAGAAGCTCTAACACCTGATCTGGAGAGTCAGCCCTGATAGATTCTTCAGCGTGACTAGAGTCACATGACTTGCCTATCCACTGAGCAACTGCAGGGCTTTTCATCATTCTTTCTCTAAATCTTTATGGAGTACCTTCTATTCTCCAGGCCCTGTGCTGGCGATGTGATGGTGAGCCCTAACCAGGTATGGCCTTGGCCCTCATGGAACAGAAGGGTCCATCCTTGGGCCCTTCACCCCAAGTGAGGCAAGAAATAGGAGACTTCTCCACCTCCTTCCCTTTCCAATCACTTTGAACCCCAGGGAAATGTCCTTTTTTTTTTTTTTTAAATGCCCCAGGCCTTTGACTTTGTTTGTCTTTAAATACATTGGAACAAAATTTCTATTGTGGAAGAAAAGATAAGGAAACTTAATAGGATATTGAAACTAAAACCCTCAAAAGAAGTTGTTCTCAGCAGACTTTCCTTCCCTGGAACGCTTGGAGTTTGCTCCAGATGTATCCCCACTAGTCCTCCCTTCTCTGCGAACCTGCTGTTCCCACAATTCTCTTTGTTCCTCTCCTCGCTCATCATCCTCGTCTGCTTTTTCTCCAATTTGAGTGTGCGAAGCATCTGGGAGGGATGGAGGACAAACAAACGTATTCCAATTCAATCTCCCGCATTGACAAAATCAAATACTCAGAGCACCAAGCCCTCCCTGGCTCTCTGTATTTCTGCCTTACTTTCCTATTCTCATCCATAATCAAATTTCCAAGAGTTGCCTGCATTTTTTAAGCAGTCACTCACTCAGTGAGAAACCTATTTCAAACTGACTTCTACCTCCCTTATCTCCACCCACTGCGTTTGCTAAAGCCATCAGTTACTTCCAGGTAGTCAATTGAGGTCACATTGTAAAAAGTGATATTTTTCCTTTAAAGTGTAATGATCTGTGGGTTGAATGTTTGTCTCCCCCCATCCCCAAATTCATATGTGGAGTGCCAATTCTCAATGTAATGGTGTTAGGAGGTGGGGCCTTTGGGAGTGATTAAGTCATGAGGATGGGGCCCTCATGAATGGGATTAGTGCCCTTATAAAAGGGACTCTAGGGCACTCTCTAGCTCCTTCTGCCATGTTGGGATATAGTGAGAAGACAGCCCTCCCTGAACCAGGAAGAGGGTTCTTGCCAGACACGGAATTTGCCAGAACCTTGTTCTCAGACTCCTAGACTCCAGAACTATGAGGAAAAAGTGTTTGTTTTGACGTCGCCTAATCTGTGGTATTTTCATTATGGCAACCCATACTGGCTTAGACAAATGAACACACACAGAAGTATAAAATGTGTCTGTGTAAAGCTTGGTGACGTTTTTGAAAGTGATCACATCCAATTAATCATCCCTGAGGCTGAGAAACAGTTTATTTTCAACACTTGAGAATCCTCCTTATGTCCCTCCCTAAGGCCACAGCTGTTCTGATCCGTCAAAAGATGATTGCCTACTTTGGAGTTTGATATGAGAATATCTAAATTTTCAATGAGAATAATATAGTGTGCGTTTTTGTGTGCGTGTTTGGCTTCTTAGTCTCAACATTATGTTTGTGAGATACAAATATTTGTGAAACTGAGGTATGAATATTTATCCTATTCTTGATAAATTGGGTTGTTTTCCAGTTTGGGCTATTGTCAACGCTGTTGGTCTAAATGTCCTTGTCTAGGTTTTTAATGTACATATGTTTGTGGGTTTTTTAAAAAAGATGTTTATTTATTTGTCAGAGAGAGAGCACAAGCAGGAGGAGCAGCAGGCAGGGGAGAAGCAGGCTCCCCGTTGGGCAGGGAGCTCAATGCGGGACTCAATCCTAGGATGCTGGGATCATAACCTGAGCTGAAGGCTGACACTTAACGACTGAGCCACCCAGGTGTCCCTTTATGTATGTGTCTCTGTTAGTTATACATCGCAGGGTAGAACTGATGGGCTATAAGTGGACCTTACCACCGGCCAGTAGCACCTCTAATAAAATGTTGAATAAATATAGTGGTAGCAGTAATTCTTGTTGCATTCTTGATCTCAAGAGAGATAATTTCAAGATATCCCCATCAAGAATGATATTTGTTCCATAAGTTCTATAGATATATTTTTTCAGATTAACAAGTTGCTTCCTAGTCATAGTTTGTGAATAATTTCTTAGCATAGAATATTAAACTCTGTTTTCTCTGCATTCATTGAAGTGATTGTATGGACCTTACCCTCATGAGATAGGCTTCCCATCTCCCCTTCTGTTTCAACACTTCCCTTCCGTCAGTACCTGGGCCCCATTCATGACTTGTAGGTTACAGGGGTGATGGCCATTGGGAGCAAGTTGAGGTAGAAGGTGTGACTTGGATGTTCCTCCCATAATTATCCAGGGGAGGAGGGGAAAGAAGAAAACAAGATTCAGGAAGCAAAGCTAAGAATAGACAGAATGGGCTAATAGTCAAGTCCAGAGAAAAGATAACACAGGGGATGAGGAAATACAATGAGCTGTGTTAGGAGTGAGGAAAAGACATTTGAGATTTAATCTGCCAGTGCTGGACAGCTATGCAGATTACCTTTGTACATGGGCCTTATCTTGTCTCAGGCGTGGATTATTTAGAGAGCCCTGATGAGCCACACAGTCCCAGCCCCAGTATCTGCCTTTGTCAGGTTAACATCTGGTATCTCACATTATCTTCCCTTCTCCCAAGACATTAATGCTGTCTTACCCTTCTTGTCTTACCCTTCTTTCCTAGTTGGTTGATAGTGACTTATTATTAAATAAAATACAATCTCTACTCTTAAAGAGTTAAAATTCTGATGGGTAGGGGCACCTAGGTGGCTCAGTCAGTTAAGCGTCTGCCTTCTGCTCGGGTCATGATCTCAGGGTCCTGGGATCGAGCCCCACATTAGGCTTCCTGCTCAGCAAAGAGTCGGCTTCTTCTTCTCCCTCTGCCACTGACCCCGGCTTATGCTCTTTCTCGCTCTCTGTGTCAAGTAAATAAATAAAATTCTCATGGGTAAAAGAAGTCTATAAACAGATGATGTCAAACTATTCGTGTTAATTAGGGAAGTCCAGACCACAGTGGGGGAGGTTCCGGTACATGTGGCAGGGCAACTGAGATATTTTGGAAAAGGGGGCTTTCCTGTGATTTTCCCACACGGACATGCACCCTTACTGCAACACAGAAACACCAGCAGACTTCTCTTTATTCTAATGAAGAATGTGTTCATACGAAGCCCAGGTATTAACATTGTTCTTGGTGAGCAAAGCAGACCTTGGGTTTTTTTTGAAACACTTCATCTGCTAAGCGTCAACAAAATACAGCTGAGGCTGCAATGTGTCAGCAAGGACATCGAGGAGGAAATCAGAGGGTCAAACCTCCAGGGATCTGGCTTGTTTGGCTTCCATGGTATTCTTAAATTGTCAGTGGTCATTCAGTGTGGCAGCTTGGAGAACCATTCAGGTTTAGCGTTCCAAGCATGCAGGCCAGGAAAAAGTCCCAATTCAGATAACTAGACACTGGTGCTCAAAGGCCCTCTCCTTAATATTGACTAGATAACTAGAATTCTGGAAACTTCTCTGTGCATCCATTCCCATTGGCAGCTCTTGTCCAGTTTTTTGTTTTTGTTTTTTTTAAAGGACCTCTCTGGTGTTTCTCAAATTTCTTGTTGCCCATGAGTCACCTGGTGCTGGTTCAAGTGAGCATTCCTGGACCCCGCTCACAGGAACTTACACACGAGACTCTGGGATTGGGCCCAGATACCTGCGGCATCCTTGCAGGGATTCCAGAATCAGACGGTCTGTGCACTACACCATCAGAAAAGCTGCCTTAAAGCCTTCCCAGCGATCAAACCCCTGCGTGAGGGGCCACACTCCTAGCTGTTTCCAAAGGAAGGGGTCTGGAAGTAGTTTTTCTTTCTCCTCCTACATTCAATCTGTCACCCCCTTCTGCTGCTCTGTTCTCACATTTTCTTTATGTGTGTACCCTCTTCTCAAGCTCGTCATCCTGAATCCTTCCAAGTGCGTGGCTTCTGTGAGAGCCACAACTCCAGTTAAGTCAGTGTCCCCTCTACCCCAGGCATACGTCCAGGGGTGCAGCTGAATAATTGGGGCAACGATCTTCCTTGTATCTCAGTTACTGCTTCACTCCAGCTCCAGTCTTGCCAGTGTGACGACCAAAGGCTGAGTCTGACAGAGGGTTTTTAAAAAGATTCTTTAATTTAAAAATTTTTCTTGTTAATACTTAAAAATGGGGGAAATTTCCCACAAACTTCCAGATTCCTGGCTATTCTTGAAATATCAAAGGCCGTTTCCCCCTACAGGGAATCATCACCAGGGACTGAGGAGAGCCTGCCCTCTTGAGACACACGGCCAAGGTACCTATATTTTAAAGATAAGGAAGCTCAAGAGTCAGGACACTGGTGCTCAAAGGCCCTCTCCTTAATATTGACTCATCATTTTGTATTTTTTCTTTTCTTTTATTTTAAAGATTATTTATTTGACAGAGAGAGAGAGGGAACTCAAGCAAGGGAAGAAGCTGGCAGAGGGAGAAGCAGACTCTCTGCTGAGCAAGGAGTCCAAGGCGGGACTCTATCCCAATACCCTGGGATCATGATGGAGCTGAAGGCAGAGCTTAACTGACTAAGCCACGCAGACGTCCCACTTTTGCATTTTTTTCTTAAAGGGGGCTCTGTAATTGTTTCCGTTTTAGATTCCATGAACTCTGGATCCGCCCCCGTCGCTCTGCTCCCTGTACTTCCCACACTGGGGCTTGATTGCCACTTATTATCAGACTTGCCAGTAGCCTTTCTTACAGTAGAGAAATGTTTTTCTGAACTCATGGGTCTCTAAAAACAAAAGACAAATGGAGAGGGCCTTGTCCTTCAGGAAGAGAGGGAAAGCGCCTACCTGCTCATGGATGTGACTGGGCCTGCCTCCTGGGTTCTGAATTCGCCGACCCAGGTTGCACGTGGATCTTGTTCTGCAGCAATATCTTCAATTCTGTTTAGTTGGAACATCTTTGTACACAGTCCTCGAGCTGGCTTTCTTCCCCATTTCTGCAAAAACACATTTAAATCCCATCCATTTAATCTTCATTTAGAGGGTGGATGCTAAGAATCCCCATGTTGGGGAAAGAAAAATAAAAGTGATGTCTGCCTGACGAAAGAGAACATACATCTTCCTCTTTTCCAATGGAATGTCCTGGGGGAAAGGACTGAATTGTCTCTGTCTTTTTTTACCGCAAGAGTTTGCATGCATGGCTAAACGCATTCTGAGAACTCCGTAAATGTTCACTGACACTTATGATAAAACATGAAGGAAGGGATTAAAGCCTACGCTCCCCAACTACCTCCTAAGATATGATTTGTCTGCGTTGGTCCCTGCATGGAACAGATCTTTGTACCCCCAGTGTTAGAGCTCTGCGGAAATGCAAACACGGTTGTTGTCACTGTGAAGGCCTACTTAGCCAGAGCAATTCCAACTCAGATTAAACAGCCATTCTGTTGTTTAGGCAGTAAAATGTGGTTGACCAGTCCCTGATAACAGAGCCCAAATACAAGGGCGGGTCAGGTCAGGTGGAGATAAGAGAGCCCAAGTGCAAGGATGAGTCAGGTCAGGTGGAGATAACAGAGCCGGAATGTAAGGATGAGTCAGGCCAGGTGGAGACATCCAATCACTATCTCCCTAAAGAATGTGGGCCCTGCCTTTTGGGCACCTTTTGGGCACCAATTCTGACCAAGGTGATAGGCTAGTTCAAATAGCTACTATAGGGTGAATTGTAATTCAACCGGCCACCCGTATGTGACCTAGCATGACTATGCAAATTTCTCTGTGCGTTACAATCTCATTGGTCACCTGTGTGTGGCCAGGCTCAACCACATGGCCTTTGCTCTATAAAAGTTAGTCTGTGAGGCGGGGAGGGGTTGCTCTCTCTGTAAAAGGCGGCCCCGACCTGTCGGTTTGATTCTCGATGCTTGGCGCGAAATAAAGCTTTGCTTGACCTTTGCTTTGTATCAGTCTCGGTCCTTTGATCACGGACCCTATCAGTCACAACCTGAGGCAACGGAGAAGTCAGTCACCGCGTTGCTCTCTTCCAAGATACTGTGTGCTTTGCTTGCTCCTTTCCTGTGTCGCTCATAATATTGTTTTAAAGCCTCATTTTTGACTCTTGAGATTGGGAAGGGTTTGGTGATGTTTTCTATGAATGTATTTGTTACGCTGCGGCAACCTTGTCTCTCTGCTCCTCTGCAGCAATGAAGGCGAATCTCGTGCTGCGTAGATGCCAGGCAGGGAGTCTTCCCACATGATTTCTTGGAAGTTTATTTTCACACTCTGCATTTGTACATGGACTGGTAGTTGTCTCCTCTTTTTAGACAACATCTTCTTAAAAGAAGACACCTGTTTGGAGATGCAGAAATAAGTACATTAAGAAATAAATACATCCCCCAAAAAAGAAATAAATACATCCTCCAAACAAAAGGGCATTTCATTGCAGGTGCTTCTTTGCCAGCTCTATTCTCTATTTTTTTCCTGGCTGAGAATGAGGTAGGGGATGTTCTTCTTACTCTGAGTCTTTTTCTTTTTCTTTTTTTTTTTTTTTTAAACAAAGGAGTGGGTTGAGAGCCAGTGCCCACCAGTTTAATATGGACATGTTAAGGAGTTGGTTATTTTAATGATAGTATTAATGGTAGTAAGTTTAATCATTCAATCCCATCATAGTTACATTGTGCCTACATCAATGTCTTTTTTTTAAAAAATTCTAAATCTTTAATGTTGTCTCTAGGTGCTATTAACACACTTCCTGACTCTTCTCCAGTAGAAAGAAACTGATTTCTCCATTAAGAAAACTGCTTCATGAATAACATTATTCTGTAGAGAACTTAAATTCTTTTTCAGTCCTATAGTCAATGACATTTTATATGTTTTCTTAAACTTTGCTTTGAATCTTATTTCCTCTTGCATTATGCAGAAGAAAAGCACTTCTTTCTTTGTGAAGTGACCATTTTGATGACCGCCAGTAAATCTTAGAACCTTATTTGTATGCAATCACTGAATTACTTAAAAACAGCCTGGGACATTTGATTCCAGTGATGATGCACAAAAAGATTGGGTCAAACTTTTGCTAAGGCAAACTCAACTGGTATTACTGAACAAAAATTTTTTAAAATCCAAGTATAACTAATATGCAGTGCTATATTGGTTTCACATGTCCCATATAATGATTCAACAATTCTATACATTACACAGTGCTCATCATGATAAATTGATCAAGATATTTTTATGAATCCTCCTCAAGGTGATGGAGACTCAAGGCAATGAAAAATTGCCAAACTATAATCCTGGGAAATGATGGAAATCTAGAGAGGTGAACATGGTTTTGGGAGCTGCTTTTCCTTGGGGAGCTTTGCAAATTTTAGAAAAGGTGATTAACAGGCTGAGAGCTAAGCAATACTTTTTAAAGCTTCCAAAGCTGAGGAAGACGAAGGCTGAAGGCTTGCCAGAGTGATGGTGGTGGGTAAATCCATGTTTTGGGTTGATGTCTAGAAGGTCACCACCTAGAAATAGGGAAAAAAAGGGATCAGCCTGGTGCCTTCAGGAACTGTAGTCAGTTTGGAATCATCTCTAGTCCTGAAATTAGGCCAAGATGATTCTAGAATGTTGTGCCTTTGAATGTCTGAAGGAACCAAACAAAAACCCTGGGAAGGCTATTACAAGAAAGGAAAATGATAGGCCAGTTACTCTTAGGAAAAAAGATACAAAAATCCAAAATAAAATATTAGTAAATCTAATCCATCAATATGCAGAAAATATATACACAATGTGACCAAGTTGTTTGTTTCCCAGGAATGGAAGTTTATTTAGATATTTGAAAATCAGTCACCTCAGAATAAAGGAAAAAATGATTGTTTCAATAGACGTTAGTCAAAATATTTTGATAGAATTCAATAATGTTCATAATAAACTCCTAACAAACTGGCAAAAGATGGGAATTTTAAAAATAGAATAAAAGTTACCTACAAAGTAAGAATAAGAAAATACAATACTTCATGAGGAAATATTACAAATTTTCCCCTAAGATCAGGGGAAAAAGAAAGGATGCCTCCACTTACCATCACCAATTCACTGAAGGCTCTTGTCAAGGCAGTTAAATCAAGAAAAAGAAATAAAACATTGGAAAGGGAGAAGTAACCACCAGTTATACACCATATGTTTGCTTTCTTGAAGAAAATCCAAAGAATCTTTAGGTAAATTATTATAATTAATAAATAAATGTATTAAGGTCATTGAATAAAAGCTCAGTACACAAAAAGTGAATTATATTTTTATATACTAGCTCAAACAACTAAAAAAATGAAAATTAGAGCACATGGCTACTGAAAGATAAACAAAAATGAAGCATAGTAAGACAAAAGTATGAAAAATATGAAGAAAATAAAATACATAGAGAATACAGTGAAAAGTTCAAAGATACTAGTAACTGTGGTTCCAGAAAGAATGTCATAGGAGGAATAATTGACGACGTAATGACTAAGAAATTTATAACACTGGTGAGAATATCAAGGCACAGATTAGGAAGTCCTACAAACTATAAATAAGATAAATAAAAGGAAGTCCTTACCTACGCTCATCGCAGTTAAACTGCTGAAAAGAAATGACAAAGAGAAAAATCTTAAAAGCAGCCAGGGGTGGGGAAGATGAAGACATATTACCTTACATTACACAAATTAGACTGTGGGCTGACTTTATATAAGAAATAAAGGGAGCCAGAGGAAAATGAAAAACTGTAATAAAGTAGCGAAAGAAGATAACTACCAACTTAAAATTCTATTTTCATCCTTAGAGAATGTAAGTGAAATGAACATTTTCAGATGAACAAAACATAGAGAATTTATCACCACTATACCTAATCATAAGAAAATTCCAAAAGATATTTTTTAGGCAGAATAAAAATGTTCCCAGATGGAGGGTAGGAGAAGCAGGGAGAAAGGAAGAGCAATAAAGAGGGACTTTATGAATAAATCTGAATGAATACCAGCTGTATAAAACAATAATAAAAATGTCTTCTAGACCCAAGTCTGGAGGCTGGTAGATGGCCTTGAAGTATTCTAGTTGTTGCTTTGTCCAAGAGGATGGCAAGAGTGCTGATGAATATTGCGTGCTAGTAAGTCAAGAAAACATGTTTTAAACTTACAGGTAACCATTAAAAAGAATAGTAAAAAGGCTTATAACCTTGAAACTGATAGGCAAAAATGTAATAACAAATACCAAGTCAATTGAATCGAGTTAAGAAAATCAGAAAAGAGGAAGATAAAGTAGGTGGAACAAATAGAGGACATAGAGTAAAATTATAGTTTTAAACCAAATACAAGAGAAATTATATACATGTAAATAGATTATGTGATCAAATTAAGATAAAAGAAATTTCAGACTAGATTAAAAATATGTAAGCTTTATAAGATATACCCAAAACATGAGATGACAAGGTTGAAGTTCAAAGACTAACCAGAAGAAAGCTAATGTATAATAGTCATTTTTTCTATTTTAATATCAGATAAAGCATTTTTCATTTTAAAAAACATTAAAGCATTTAAAATAAAGGACATAATTAATGGAATAAAGGATTTTACTCACCAGAAGTATATAATAAAGCTAGATTATATGCCCCTAATAATATAGCCTTAAATAAAGAAGTGCTAGGAAATAGATATTCATATTCATAATAGGAAATTTTAATACAACATTTTCAGTTATTGGTAAGAGAGACAAAAATCAAAAAGGACACAGAAGATTTAACAGCCTAGTTAGCAAACAACTAGTAGACATACATGGAGTATTGGACTCCACAGTAGCAGAATGTACAATAATTTTCAAAACCAAACAGCACATTTACAAAAATTGACTATATTCTGAAACCTGACACATAGCTGAACAATTTCAAAAGATTCCAATGAAACAGAGTCTGTTTTGAGTCTGCCATGGAATTAAGCTAGAAATCATTTATAAAGAGAGATTTATAAAATGGTGCCATACACTTCTAAATCACCCATGGGTCAAGGCAGAAATTATAACAGGAATTAGAAAATAGTTTGGATAGAATAATTAGTACATATTGAAATTTGTGGGATACAGTTAAAACCATACTTAAAGGGAAATTTGTAATTCTGTAAATGAGGATAGCTGGGTATCAAAGAGCTAGCCATTTATGACATGAAGTTAGAAAACAATTACCACCTTAAAATAGAAGGAAGGAAAGAATAAGGATAAGATTAAATAAAATTAATATAATAGAACAAATCAATAAACCAAAAATTGTTTCTTTGGAGAAACTCTGGAAAACTCCTGCTCAGATTAAGGGGGAAAAAAGAGGGGGTGAGAGAGAAAAGATGAACAAAACCAATGTCAGGAATGAAGAAAGCAACATCATTATAGAACTTACTGGGGCACCTGGGTGGCTCAGTCGGTTGGGCCTCTGCCTTTGGCTCAGGTCATGACCCCGGTGTCCTGGAATCAAGACCCACATGGGTCTTCCTGCTTAGCAAGGGAGCCTGCTTCTGCCTCTCTCACTCCTGCTTGTGCTCTCTCTCTCTGTCAAATAAATAAATAAAATCTTTTAAAAAATCTTATCAACATTAAATATATGGACTATAGGGACCAACATGATGTCAGTATATTTAAAAATGGAGATAAAATTGGGGCACCTGGGTGGCTCAGTTAGGCATCTGACTCTTGATTTTAGCTCAGTCATGATCTTAGGGTCATGATTTCACGGTCATGAGATCAAGCCCTGTTTTAGGCTCCATACTGAGTGCAGAGTGTGCTTGTCCCTCTCCCTCCCCCAACTTGCATTCTCTCTCTCTCTCTCAAAAAATAAATAAATAAAATCTTTATAAAAATGTAGATGAAATTTACAAATTCTGAAGAAAACAATAAATCTGATATAAAAGAAATTGTTCTGTAAATATTGGAAATACGGACTCTATTACTTAAAACTTCCCAGAAGGAAAACTTTGGGCCTTGTGACCCTAGTATGATTCCACCAATCATTTAAGAAAGAATCATCACTAATTTTACATAAACTCTTTCAGAGATGAGGACAAAGGGGAACATACCGAACATCATTTATGATACCAGCGTAACCCTGATACCCAAAACTGACAAGGACAATATGAAAAAGGACAGTTTCAGGCCAATCTAATTTTTGAACAAAGTCAAATAGACTAATTGAACAAGAAAAATTACCTGTGACATACATAACTGACAAAGGGATTGATTCTAGAACATATTAAGATTGTCTATAAATCAATAAAAAGACAATCCATTATGGGCAATAGATCTAAACAATATTTCATGAAAGAGAATATTCCAGTGGCCAATAAAAATATAAAAAGATGCTCACAACTTCATTAATAATACGGGGAATGCAAATTAAAATCATGAGATGCCACTATGTATTGACCAGGACAGCTAGTTAAAAGGATTAACCATAGTAAGTTCCAGTGAGGATGTGGAACAAAGGAAGTTATCAAATGCCACTGGTGAATGCATAAATTGGTACAACCATTTGGTAAAACGATTTGGCATTATTTAATAAAATTGAGCATACCCTATGTGTATGAGCAATTCTACTGTGACTGAACAATTCTATTTCTGGGCAGATACTCAACAGATACGTTTGCACAGGAGTGCCAGGAGCGCCACAGAAAGGATGTTCTCAGTGGCATTAGGCATAATAGCTCCAAACTGAAAGCAGCCCAAATGTTCAGAAAAGAAAAATAAATTACTACTGGAGAATTGTCTATAACAGGGACCAAGGAATGTGGGCTGGGAAAAGATGACATCTGGAAATGGTCCCCGCTATGGCCTAGACAAACATGGGTGGGGGGGGAATCGAATCCATATGGAGAGGATGGCTCAGTCCACATCAGCAACTGTCTGCTCTTCACAAAAACCTATCTTTAAGAAAGGTCAAGTGAAAATCTCCTAAAGGACTATGGGGCTACCCAACTTGACCTTCCTCAGATTCTAATCTTCATCATCCAAAGCACAAGAGAGCTTCATTCTTGTACTTTATCTGTTTAGCCCCTGAAAACATTGCATTTTCTAGTTGCATCGTGTCCTGGACATTGGTCTAGAAGTCAAGTCTGTGTTCTGGGGCAGAAGCAAAGTTGGTGGAAGAAGAGCCCTCAGAGACACACACAGCTAGACACACATTATTGATGTAGGTTTGAATTCTTCCACTTCTTTCCAAATTACAACCTTGGGCAAAATTATTGGATCTGTTCGAATTGCCGTGTCCTCATCCATAAAATGGGGATAAGAACCCCTACAGCATACAGGTGTATGAAGCTTCAAAGAGGTAATGTCTATAAAATGTCATACACAGAAAGATGCTCAAATGGTAGCTATTAATATTTTATGTTGATTGATTCTTACTAGCTGCTGCTTTAGATTGTGTCTTTTGACCTTGACTCATACCTTGCCCTGCCTTCCCACTGGCTACCCTAAGAACACTGAGAGTGGCTGGGCATGAGAAGTTGGACTCTTCCCCCGCTAAGCTGATACGGGCAGGCGTTCGTGTATATCGCCCGAAGGCAGGCTGATTTCAATGGACAGGAGCTGAAAGGGGAAGAGAGACAAGAAGAGGGTAGGAAGGCTATCCAGACAAAAAGAATGATATGAACCTCCTGACTCTCTTTTGGAAACTGGACTCCTACATTAAATCATGTGAGTGCTTATAGCCTTCCTGGACCTTGCTAGCTGTCAGGGATTTTCTTTGCTGGCTTTTTTCTATCCTCTTTAAGGGGAGTTCTGTCTGCACGTGCTCAGTTCCTAGGTCTCTATGCTCAGGTACTGGGAATCCACAAACTGGATTCTGGGAACGACAAAAGAATAGGGGCAGAGGGAAAAGAACCATGAAAAGAGACAGCAGGCTGGGTGTTGAGAATTTTATTTGGAGTTGAGAATTGGAGAGGGAACGGGGTTGGGAGGAAGCAATCCAGGACCATTTCAGAGAACATTGTGAGTGGGAGAGCTAATCCTATAGCCACAAAATGGCAAATCCAGGATTTAGACCCAGTTGTGTATCCTTCACCAGTTTTCTTTAGAGCTTTTTTATTACCTCTAAATGAAACCCTTCTCTTTAGCCATCAGTCCCAATTCCTCTATCTGCCTCCCACCTCCAGCCCAAGGTAACCAGTAATCCACTCTGTCTCCAAAGATTTGCCTGTATGTTTTTGATAATGGCCATACTAGTGGGTTTGAAGTGATCTTATTATATTATTGATTTGCATTTTCCCAGTGGCCAATTGCTTGAGTTTCTATTTAAGTAAGATGCTTTTCGGATATAAAGTTAAGGGTACAATTTATAAGTTAGTAAGTTGACATAAGGAAGTGTACAGGACATTTGTTTCACGATGTCTTCATCAAAGTAAATAATATTTTAAAAATCTTGGCCAATATAGTGAAATTGGAATTATTTTAATACCATTTCTTATGCAACTGGGTTTTTAAAAATTTTTTAAAAAGATTTTATTTATTTATTTGACAAAGAGAGAGAGATCACAAGCAGGCAGAGAGGCAGGCAGAGAGGGGGGTGGGGAAGCAGGCTCCCTGCTGAACAGAGAGTCCGATGCGGTGCTCGATCCCAGGACCCTGAGATCATGACCTGAGCTGAAGGCAGAGCCACCCAGGTGCCCCAGAAACTGGTTTTTTTTCCCTACACACAAGGATTCTTTATATAACTTCAGTGAGCTCATATTCTTGTACATTTTCCTTTTGGGTCTTGGGTTTGTTTTGGAAATATTTCTTAAAATAGCTAACATTCATCTTGAATAGTTTATGACAGATAAAGAGTTTTTAAATAACTTGTCTCTATAAAGTATGGTGAGATAAATT
This sequence comes from Enhydra lutris kenyoni, assembly GCF_002288905.1. NCBI lineage: Eukaryota > Metazoa > Chordata > Mammalia > Carnivora > Mustelidae > Enhydra > Enhydra lutris. The sequence goes on from NW_019154131.1 coordinate 12,612,775, forward strand.
AATCTTTTAGCATCCTTGTAATAACCAAAAAGAATGATCATTTTCAATGTATTAAAAGAGGTTTGAAAAGTTTTAAAAGTTCATATTTGGTTGTTTACATAATACAAACTATTAGACAAATGGAAGCTAAATGAGAGAGAACGATTTGATTACGGGAGACATATCAATGTCTCTCCCCGAATCTAACTGAAAATGTGATGATTGTTTATATTCAGTGGAATGGAGGAAATTAGAAGTGGTAATTATTTGGGAGCTGATCCTCTCATTCAGCTTCTTCAGCATTTTAATTGAATTCATGAAAATATCTGGAGCTTTAAAATATTGTCCAGTGTAGCTCTCTCAATGTTTACTTGTGCCTAAAAGACTTTCAAGATAAAATATAGATCTGAATGCTCCATCATTTTTTGGCTATCACAATTCCTTTTTCTTTCTTTTTTTTTTTTTTGATTTATTTATTTGAGAGAGAGGAGAGAGAATGAGAGGGAGGGAGAGGCAGAGGGAGAGGTAGACAAGCAGACTCCCAGCTAAGCAGGGAGCCCAGTTTGGGGTTCCATCCCAGGACCCTGTGATCATGACATGAGCCTAAACCAAGAGTTGGATACTGAACAGATTGAGCCACCCAGATGCCCCTTGGCTAGCACAATTCTTTTTTTTTTTAAATTATGTTCAATTAGCCAACATATAGTACATGACTAGTTTTTGATGTAGTGTTCAGCGATTCATTAATTGCATGTAATTGCCAGTGCTCATCACAAAATGAGCCCTCTTAATGCCCATCACCCTGTTACCCCATCCCTCCACCTTCTTAAACAGACATCGCTGAAGTACAAGGTGCACCTCTGGCTAACAGAGCTTGCAGAAGGCCGGTAAGCTAGCAGGTACTGAGTCACAAACTCCATCTCCCTTCCTGTTTGTTTAATGCCTAAAGGTCCGAGTTGCCCATAAGTGGATTACAAACAGCTCCAGTTTTTGGGGGGGTGGTGGAAGGGGGAGATCTGTGAGAACAAAAGGCTTATTCAGAACTCCAGTGTGGTTCTGAATTTATAGTCTTCTAAGTTTAGATTCCCTGCCTCTAGGTCTGATGAGTCTCCCCTGCTACCTGGCTTGGTTGATTTACGTACTACAACCAGAAGGAGCACAGAGTCATGTGGGATGGATGATGGATATTATGTCCTCTTTAAGCTATGTCTTTAAATAGGTAGATATTAATCCAAGACAAAGGAGGAAACTGTTGTGTTTACGTGTACCAGATATGGAATGGGAAAGAAGGGTCCCAGAAAATACCTTGTTGTATGGAAACATCACTGCGCTGGGGACACACTCTGTGACGGGAGTTAGGGAGCCCTTTTTGTGAGTTCCTCTGCCAGTGGCATTAGATGAGGAAATCTGCCAAGTTCCCCTGTTCCTGGCACAGGGTGGGGAGGGAAGAATGCTGAGGGAGGAGGAGTGTTCTCAAAATGATTCCTGAGTGGGGGTCCCTCCACACTGTGGAAATCCTGACCCCTAGTACCTCAGAATGTGACTTTACTTAGAAATAGGTTTGTTGCAGATATAATGAGCTCAATTAAGATGAGACCATACAGGAATAGAGTGAGAGCTTAACAGTTTGACTGGTGTCCTTATCAGGGCAAAATTTCGACACAGACTCACACAGTCTGGAAAACACTGTGGGAGGCATGAACTATCTACAGGCCAAGGATTGCTGGCTATCACCAGCAGTGGATGGAGGTCCCAGAGCAGATTCTCCCTCCCAGCCCTCGGGAGGCCCGAACCTGCTGACTCCTTGAGTCAGGCTGCCAGGCCTCTAGAACTGGGAGAGAGTGGATTTCTGTTGTTTCAAGCTACCCACTTGGGGGTCATTTGTTACAGCAGCCCTAGCAAACTTGTAAAGGCCCCAAATCTCTACCCAAGCTGCTTAATAACTTTGCCTCCATTGTTTTTCTTATAGAATAGAAGTAAAAATAACCTGCCCATTGGGAGGACGCAATGGGCTTCTAAAAGGGGGAAATTTCTGGGTGGTTGTCCGTGCCTCCTGGCCTGAGGGGAATTCCCGAGACTCCCAGCCCTACTGCAGCTGGAAGGAAGCCAGCGCTCCATCTGGAGCATGGCGACAACCGGGAGTGCTGGTTAACCAGAGCGGTTCAACCAGTAGGTCAGAGATAAGGTGTCCATAAATTGCTGATCCAACAAATTCTCAGGTGTTGCTGCTAGTTGGGAGGCTACATTTTGGGGAAGATCTGCAGGGGGGAAAAGTAATAAGGGCACCCTCAGAAGTCTTGAGAGGGTGGGGGCTTTGTGTCATGTGCAGATGACCATAGGTTGTACTATCATAAATGTCCTTCCCGCATGCTGTAACACCTGAAAGTCTTGTAATGTCTTACTGGTTTCAGGTTCTTTGCTCATCTTAATTCTGCCTTTGAAAGTTTTTTCTTGTGTATCTGGGCTCGGGCTTTAATGTCTACCTGTTTTTCTATCCTGAGATGCCCTGAGTGATGAGATTTGAGACGGATTGAAAGTTAATTTCAGGATACTTGTCTCACCCTACCCTCACCCCCATGAAGACTTTTCACCAGGACTCCTTCCTTCCTTGGTTTCCTAACACATGTCCACCTAAAAGAAGAGGTAAACCGAGGCAAGCTCAAAATTGTCAAAGAGATGAATTATTCAGAAATAGCAGAGGGGTTACAATTCCTGACCCATAGACTGTAACCAACTACAGGCAAGTCTGTTGAGGGTTTGGGATAGGCTGTATTTATGGACAGAGGATATAAAGATGGGTGAGTTCAGTTAGTCTGTCAAAATAAACAAGTAGAGACCAGCTCTGAAAAATTCTCGAACCAGACAAAACCAGGCCAGGCATGCAGAGAAAATTCAATTCATCCAGTTTTGTGAGACCAGACTGCCCTGGGTGATTGCTTGTTCATGCCTCTGGAAACCATAAACAAAACTTCCCAAGGTCAATACTAGGCAACCCCCCAACCAACTCCCTACCATTTCAGAACATTCCAACATGATCAATTTTCCGTAAATCAGACTTTTATGGGAAATCAGTCTCTCAGTCCTTAAATTTTCTTTCCCTAACACATGGGTGAGATTTTCCATTTTATATCCTCTGGTTCCATTTTTAATGTTGTTTTTTGTTGTTGTTGTTTTTTGTTTTGTTTTGTTTTAAGATTTTGTTTATTTATTTGACAGAGAGACTAAAAGTAGGCAGAGAGGCAGGCAGAGGGGCTGGGGGGAGGAAGCAGGCTCCCTGCCCAGCAGAGAGCCTGATGTGGGGCTCTCTCCATCCCAGGACCTTGACCTGAGCTTAAGGCAGAGCTTAACCCACTGAGCCACCCAGGCACCCCCCTCTGGTTCCATTTTAGATTGGAATTCTCTCACACACATTTTCCTTTTTATTGTGTATGTTCACCAGGTTTCTTGTGCTGGCCACAAAGCCATCTTCTTGTTGATATATGGGGCCCACCTCATGTTTACTGGAGTGCACGGAACCAGACCATCCCTGTTCCTCAGAAACACGTTAAATTTTTTTTAAGTCTTACTAAATTTCCCAAAACTTCTCTACCTAGTCATCATTCATTCATTCATTTGCTCATTCATTCACTCATGAAATGCCCTGTGGAGAGCCTCATATATGTTAGGCCCTCAGTAATATGCTGGACACGCAGTGGTGCCCAGTCCCGACAGGGATGGCCTCCTGGGGTTTGCAGAGTAGTGTGGGAAGGGAGGAGACAGACACAAAGATCACACAAATACGTGCAAATCACAGCCATGTGAAGTGTGTCCGAGGAGAGGGGTACTTTGTTCTAAAGATCTGGGCCTGCTGGGAGGCCAGGGAAGCCTTTTGAATTGATATCTGAATGATGTGCTGGGTGAAGCAAAAGACAAGTATTCCTGGGACAGAGAAGAGTGCATGCAAAGAACTGGTCAGAGGCAGGAACATACAGGGGACTGACTTGGAGCATAGAGAATGAGGGTATCAGGGTACCGCAAGGGCTGCTGGGGAACCCAGGCTGGACAAGTAGTGAAATAGCCAGATGGGGCGAGATCCTCAATGCTGTGTGCTCACAGTCCGAGGATATGGCCATCAAGCATATCCCTCGCTTCCACTGCGGCCAGAACTTCCCCTCCTAATTGATCATGGCTTCATGCCTCCACACCTTTCCACCACTACTTTGTCTAGGGGAGGAGACATTCTTCTTCTACCAGCTGACTTCTCCATTTGGCCTTTCTTCCCTTCCTCCTGCGTCCTTCAGTGACAGGGCTCAGTGAGTCTTTAAATGCCCATGATGACTCATCTGCCATTTAAGTGGCTCCTTCCTCTTTTTTCTTGGATGTATCTGGATCTCCCTGGCCAATAAAATAAAATAAAATAAAATAAAATAAAATAAAATAAATATATCAGGGGCACCTGGGTGGCTCAGTCGTTAAGCATCTGCCTTTGGTTCAGGTCCTGATCCCCGGGTCCTGGGATTGAGTCCTGCATCGGCCTCCCCACTGGGGTTTCTTCTCCCTCCACCTGCTGCTGTCTGTACTTGTACTCTCTCTCTCTCTAATAAAGAAATAAAATCTTTAAAAAAATCTAATCAGATACCTTGCTGTCCCCTGACCTAATAACAGATTCTCCCTTTATCTCAAGAATTCTCATGGTAGATGTGTGTGTGTAGCAGGGACAAGGAGACAGAAGGGGTGCAAGGGGACATCTGTCTTTGCTTCTCCCATGACTTCTCTACAGTCAGTTCTGCATTGACAGAGGAAAGAGTTTCCTTACTATTACTTGTGTTCAGTGGTCTTATGCTTGGGGGCTGTGATGGGATTTCCTCCCCCGGGTAGTTCACCTTCAGAATTAAGGGCACCTTAAAAGTTGCTGCTAACAACCCCCTCCACCATTTAACTCAACTCTATTTACAGGAAACTAAAAACATATTCAAGATCTTTGTTCTAAGGAATTCCCTACTTGGCAAACTTTCTGTGAATGGATCTTGAGAGAAAATCAGTATTCTTGAGGTGGTGGTGTTTTACTGTTAACTTAAATGTTTGAAACGCTATTTTAAAATAGTGCTTTCTATCTGACCTGTCACTGAGGTCAAGTTTACATGTGTGGGCTGGAGATAATGTAAGTTGTGCACATTTAATAAAATCACCAATAAGTTTTTAAAAGGCAAAAAAAAAAAAGTCTCCAAAGGTAAATGATTTGCTTAAATATATGAATTATCTTTTTTAAAGTATACTTTTGTCTTATTAAAATATATATTATAATATAATAAATACTAATATAAAATATATTAAAAATAGAAAGAATACATTTTCTCATATGCAAAGCTGATGCTGACAGAACTTTGGGAGCCTGTACTCTGAGTTCTTCATATTTTTAAAATTTATTTCTAAAGTTTTTTATTTATTTATCTGATGGAGAGAGAGAGAGAGCATAAGCAGAGGGAGCAGCAGGCAGAGGGAGAGGGAGAAGCAGGCTCTCTGCTGAGCAGGGAGCCCGATGCGGGACTTGATCCCAGGACCCCGGGATCATGACCTGAGCCGAAGGCAGATGCTTAACCGACTGAACCACTCAGGCGTCCTGTTATTCATATTTTTGACAGGTGTTTGCTGAACGAAATTAATGCATCCTTGAGATGACAGAGTGGGACGGATGCTGTGACTAAGGAGCAGCTTTTCTCCGCGTGGTCAACCAGCTACTAAAATAGAACCTTGCCTCTTTAACACAAGCCTTTAACTGGCTGACTACCCAGATCCCATGTTCAGGGTTAAAGGCATGCCTTGGGGATCTCTAATGCTAATATCCACCCAGGAAGAGAAAAAAATAAGCCAATGGTGAGGATGCCCTCACAATGTGCACTTAATTAAGGTTGTTCTCATTCAGGAGTGGGCACTGCTGTCTCAGAGTCTAGTTGCTTGGCATTTATTTACCAGCATTTAGCTGCCAATTCCCAAGGGCCCAAGAGGTTCAGGCCCTGGCACAAGCCTGACACACACTGTCAAGGAAACCGAAGGTTTGATTTGTAAATCAGAATGTCAATGTCTTACAGGGAGAACTGACACTTGTTAAAGGACTAAATTCCTTGCCACTCAATCTGCCCACTCTTGTCGGAGAAGGAAGGCCAATGCAGAGCTTAGCAGGAACTGCAGTTGCTTAATTGCTGTATTTGAGTTGCTAGATCTGAACAAGAAATGGAACTCGGATTAGAATATTATTATAGGGCTTTGGGGGGAGTGGGGAGGGGATAGATCACTTAGGGTAGCAATAGCGGCTGAATGAACAGAGGGGCATTTATGGGAAGGCCATCAGGGACTCTCAGAATTGACAGCAACCTGGAGATGCAGGCTGGGATACGGCAGGGGGGTAGCAATGATAACCACTGGACACTGTGCACAGATGGAGAGAAGTTCAGCCAGTTCCTGGCTTCCTGGCATTCCACTGGATCTAGTTTTTAAAATTTCATCAGGCTTTCAGAATTTCATTTGGCTCATATCTAGTGGATGGCTAGCCTATCTGCTAAGAGTTGTAAAAACAAAGATAAGACCCTGCATTCAATGACTTAAGAATCTTATATTTCAATCCCTACAATTCATGTTAGACCAAGTTCACGCAGAGGCACACAGTCATTCCGGATTCCACAAATGAAGAGAGGCCACGGTGTCTGAAGTTTGGGGAAAGACTTCAAAGGACTGACACTGGAGCTGGGCATTGGACCTGGCAGGATTTTTCAAGGGAAGTTGGAAGCATTTCCAGCTGGGATGTAAATGACAAAAAAAAAGGGGCCCAGGTGGAAGAATGGAAGGTGAGTCATGCACCTGATAAATCCCCTCCTCCTTTTCTTGAGGTTGGGTCAACAGGGTTTAGCCAAATGAAGGTTTTGCAGGGAGGGACCCCTGTGCTTTGAAGAGGGCTAAGGAAAGGGGGTGGGGGGAGTGAAGAAAGGCCTATGCATTCCACCTCCAAGAGACCAAAAAAAAAAAAAAAAAAAAAAGAAGAAGAAGAAGAAGAAAGAAGAGAGAGAGAGAGACCGTGCTTTTTTCTGTCCATTGTTGTAGTATGGGTGTAGGTGACATATTGGGAAGCCAGGCCATGAAGGTGCCCTCTCTTGATTTCCCAACTCCAGGAAAGGGCTCGTTAGTCCCAACTAGGCTGATGGTGGGAGGGGGGGACGGTGGCGCAATGCTACTGGCAGCCTCCAAAGGCCCAAAATCTTACGCTAAGAGCTATTCACACCAAGACAACTGTCCAGGTCCTGCACAATCCATGCTGTAACACAGGGTTTTCCCATGAAGGCTCTTGAACATCAGACCTGACGTGGCAAGGATATAGCATTGGTGACAGTGATACATTGTTCTATCTTTCATTCTTATCAGTATTTATTAACACTGACTGGAGGCTCTGCCCTGAATTAAGACTGGAGGCTGGAGTTGAAAAAGTGACTGATGGACAAGGAAGTCATTCTTTTTCATTGCTTCTGTTTTCTCATCTGTAAAATAAAACAGGGCAGGATTTAATGCCTTTGATTTGCTATCTGTCTTGCACTCAGTGAGCTTACAAATAAAATCAGTTTGCCTTTGTGTGGGTGAGACGGGAGGCGTCAGGGGCTGAAGGGAAAAAGAGGAGAGTTTTGGCTTATGCCTTGCCACCTTGGAAGGAGGGGCCCGCTGTAAGATGCCTGGGATGCAGCAGTTCTGTGCAAACTAGAGGTCTGGTATTTACCAGAGGCTTTGGCATCATGCAAGGAGAAGTAGTGCATAAATGATGTGATGGAATTATTGCTGACCATGAATTTCCTGTCCAATTAGTGAGGTGCTGTAGGGGTTTCATTTAATTGGACCTTTCCCGAGCCATCTAGGTTTATTTACCATTTTACATTGATTTGATCTCGGGGGAGGAGAGGGCAGCCTGTTGAATGATAACAACCTTTTATGAAACAAAGTTCTTCCTCATTGACCTTTGATTCCCCTTTCCCTGCATTGTGCTTCTGCCTTTCCCTGGAAAGCCTGTCTTGCAGCTTCCTTGCAACCAAAGAGGACACTCACGTTTGAGATTTTCCAATGTCTGGCGCATTCATCCCTCTGCATTCAAGCCACAGCAAATGTCTGGAATTACTCTTCTGAAAACTCCTTAAAGCTCCTTCCAAGATACCGTCCATATGCATCTTGGTATCTCACCATACTCTCCCCCAGTGCCTCCCGCCATGCTGCCTGCTAGTAGGAGGAGCTCAACCAGTTTCTTTCAAAGGTAACATCTCAAAGGTCTTTATAGGCATACACTATGGCTTCAACAGAAATAGTGGATTTACACAAGATCCAGGGGCTACCTGGCAGAATTAACCACAGCTTCAAAAGGATTTAAAGTCCTTTCTGCCAAGGTAGTTCCTTTGATATACAGCAGGAGAAGCTTTCTAAGCTGGTGGATGAAGGACCAGGGAAAGAGAGAGTTGTTTTCATTTAATTTGTGTGTTTCAGGTAAGTATCCGGAGCCCTGACGAGATTCTTCACACCTGCCACAGTTGAAGACCAGAGCTCCTGAGCTCCAGGCCCCTTTGCTTTGGAGAGTGGCTGCTTTCTCTCTCAACAGCTTCGCCAAGGCCCAGTCTTCTATGAAAATGTTCCATTGTTCAGATCAGGGAGCACATAGGAAAAATGAGTTGTAAAATGCTTTTTCTATCATACAAGGGATGAGAAATCATTTTAAAACTTGGGAGGAGGCAAAATTTCATTTCTAGTATCTCTGCTCTAGGGCCCTGGTTTTCAGTGTGATCCCCAGAACGGAGGGGAGCCTGTTAGAAACTAGTGAATGGGTAACTAGGAATGTGGGAATTTGTGCTTTCACAAGTCCTCCAGGGGATTCCGATTCACGCTGAAGTTTGAGAACTGCTCCACCAGCACAACCAGCACAACCATTATTAGCACTTTATGCATTCTTTTCATGAGTGCGTGTGTGTGTGTGTGTGTGTGTATGTGTGGTGGGGGCAGGCAGGCCTCACTGAACTGGTAGAGCACAAAAGCAGTCATTGTAACAACCCCCACGTTTCTCTTATCTAGAACCCCACCTCCATATGCAGGAAGTACAAACAATTGTAGAATTTCCTAAAGTCGAGAATCTGGGAATCCCCATGGTGGGCCTTATAGGTGTGAGTAAATGTGCTGCCTGAAGGGGCCTCAGTAAAGTCACCTTAAATGTTGTCCTGAACTCCGATGGATCAAAAGTCCCACCTCTTTCTTGGCAGGACTTTTGTCTTTTCCTGTCTGATGTCTGTCTGGCATTCTGTTAGAATCTCGTAGGCATCAGCAGAGCTTACTCTTCACCCTCTCTAGCTGATAAGAAATATGCGGGTGAAGCGGCCAGGTATGTATGGTCCCTGTGTGGAGCCACCATCCCCCGCCCCACAATCGTCAGGCTTGGGGGTGAGTCTGCTCACTGCTTCTGTGAGACTTCCCAAATTTCAGTTATGCTTTTTGTAAGAATGAAACAGGCAAATTACTTCATGGACATTTAATGACAAAAAATTAAATATACTTCAGCCATGGAGTCCGGGGTAGCAGGGAGCAGGGTTGTGGAAGTAATGAAAGGTATTGGCAGCACTCCTATTCTGCCGTGGGTTCTCTTATTCATCCACTTATCCTGGCTTGTCACTCTGCCTTCTCCTCACAGCTTCGGTCCCCGTATGGGGACAGCGTTCAAGTTATTTCTTTATGGGCTTCTCAGGAGAAGTGGCTAATCACCAAGAACACAGAAGCCATGCAGTGCTGCTTTCCTACAAATTAATCTAATTGCATCAGTATTTGGCTTTAGCCTAGCCTGTATACTTTGTTACTTATGTAGTACTTTCATGATTTAGTATGTGTTTTTCATACATAATGCTTAGATTGAAAATCCTAAAACCACTATCGTAAGTGAATGCCGAGTTCATATTCCGGCTTTTCCGTATGTGTAATCAGAGGATTAAAATGCGATTTCTGTAGTAAAATTGCACATTCAATTCTATTTACCTGGCCAGTTTTAAGGTTTAAATTTCTTCTTCTTCTTCTTAAATCGTCTTCAGGCCAAATAAAATAAAATTATAAAAAATAAATTTAAAGAAAAAAAAAAAAAGAAAAGAGTGCACGTTGTTGGTTTTCCCTAACGTTGTGGAGGCTTAAGAGATACTGAAACCAGGAACCAGGGCAAAAAATGTTTTCTGTGACCAACCAAGTGGGTGCAAGGCGAGAGGGAGCAATGACTTATTCATTACCTCAGACAAAACGCCTCCTTTCCAGGCTGCAGAGAGGCCAGGCTCAAAGGGCAGATGAACCAGCTTCAGGCAGTGCCACTGCGGCTACCTGGAAGCCCAGCAAGTCACCTGAGTCGTGCCCATGCCTGGGCTGCCAAGCTGCAGCAACCGGTCCGCAGTCCCCGGCGGCACAAACCACACTGGCTGGGCGACGGAACGCCCTTGGCGCTCTAAGCCGGCGGCAGGTCCACGCGGGCGCAGCGGAGCCGGATCTCCGCGGTAGGCGCACAGGTAGCGCTTGCCGCAGCACCTGCCCCGCCGGCCCGCGCTCGGGGCGGGGCTTCCCGCGTCCCCTTTAAGAGGCCGCATCACCCGCCCCTGACGTCAGGGTGTCTCTCCGCACGAGCCCGCGTCCCGCGCCGCTCCGCGCCCCCGCGCCCACAGCCCCGGCGGCGGCAAGACAAGCGGCCGCCCGGCGAACGCGCCGCCCTGCTCGGCCCTCCTGTCCGGCTCCGCCGCCGCCTCTTTCCGACACCCGCAGCCACAGCCGCCCGCCCGTTCCCCCGCACCATGTCGGTGGCCGGGCTCAAGAAGCAATTCCACAAAGCCACTCAGGTAAGGCGCCTGACAGGTGCGCCGCGGGGCGGTCCCGGACGGAGCCGCGAGGGGCGCGCTCGCAGCCTCCGGCCGGCGGTGAGCGCGGGGACCCCGGCCTGTGCCCAGCTCGCCGTCGCAGCGCTCCGCGTCGCCCGCCCCGCCCGCCGCGGCGGCGGCGGCCCGGGGCGTCCGGGGGCTGGGAGCCCTCCCTCCGTCCCCCACTCCGGGCTGGGTGAGACGCTGCGGATGCCCGCGAGTCCCTGGCGTCCTGCCTTGCAGCCCCGCGCGCCGCCCCCGCACCGCCTCCGCACCGCCCCGCGCGGGAGCGGCTGGGAGGGGACCGCGACTGCACGGTCGCCCCGGCGTGCAGGTGCCCCAGCGGCGCGGCGGGAGGTTATATAAAGTCGTCTCTTACCCGGTGACCTTGCAGTGTTGGTGCCCCCAGCTGTCCCGGGATGTGCTGGCACGAGCGGTGGCCCGCACTGGGGGTGACTGCGGTGATGTCCGCGGTCTGCGCTCTTCCACTGTGGTTTCTGAATCTCTCCTTCCATGTTGTCCCCAGGCTCCAGAGCAGTGGGAGGATGGGGCATCCTTCTGGGAAGCTCATACATTAACTTTTCCTTGGAGAACTCGGGGGTGAAACTCCTTTGAGGCCGAAGCTTGACCGTCAGTTCGTGTGTCTTTAAGCATTTCCCATGGGATTTATAGCCTTAACATAATCAAGTCGTCATTTATTTCTAAGTATTATTTTTAGTGAGCCTTTTACAGCTCGAATGTGCCCATATTTCTCTGTGGGGTTAATAAGCTGTTATTACAATTTATTTAATTCAGATTCTAATACTCGAAATCTCCTTGGGCTCTGTTGAAGAATTTTACATAGGGAAAGATAAATGCATACTTATAATGTGACCTATTTCTTATGTAATGAGGATGGTTACTATTTTTTTTTTTAACCCTTCTGAAACAGTTGTAGTTCAGGGACATTTAGCTAAGGACTTTGTTGATTTCTTTAAATATTTCTCATCATTTAGCTTTAAATATTTTTTTTCATAGATTAGTCTTCATTAATAGTGAGTTTTCTCATAACTTCTCAGAAGTAGTGAGGTGTTCCCCAGGCTACCACAATAACAACCCTATTTTAAACCACATTCAGAAGAGGTGAGGGTTATGTTTTACAGAACCTTGGATAAGTTGGGGGACAGATGCAGCATGAAATTGATCTCATGTACATGAACATGTTATCTGTATCACCATAGACGTGCTTTTGTGGAATCAGTTTTATCTGTTAGTTTGGGAGATATGGAAAACTAAGATGATTTCAGGAAAAATAGGCAGTAATGTAATTATTTTTGCTTTTTCACTTGGGTTTTTCTGAGTCGTCTAGAACAGATGTTTGTAAATATATTTGTAAAAATATTGTTGGTGTAATATGGAAGGCCTCTAATAACTTGATAGTTTGAATTCCTTCAGGTTTATAGTACCAGCGCATGTACTGCCATAAATTCTCAGGCAGGACTTCTTTGAAGTCACTGACCTTTTTAATTTCAGGTACCTTTCACTTCTCTAAAGCAGACCTGAGCACTAAATTTACGAACACCACATCCCTTCTTCACTTTGATTCTGAAGACTTCGTTTGCAAATCCTGGTGCCCCAAAAGGCAATTAGGAACCTTGGCAAAGGTTAAGGCTTGACCCCACCTCTGCTGTCAGTGATCTTGAGCAAGTTACTTAACTTTTGAATGTGTCCTTGCTAAATGGGGTTAATATCCATTTCTTAGAATTGGTGTGAATATAAATAAGTTTGTAGAACACACATAGAAACTGTTCAATAAATGTTATTAATGTTAAGGATAATTTCACTAGTATAAAATACTGTCCCTTATATTAGTAATAATGACACATGAGGAAATTATGGAAGCTAGAATTTTTAGTTTTGCTATCTTAACAAAACAAATCAGATGGCTACATTTCAGCCAAATCCTGAAGTTGTATATAACAATGAAGTTTAGAATTGAATCTAGAAACTAGAATTGTGGTATGAAAGGACTTCTTAGATTGTTGGAGGAGGTCTGCTTGTGACAAGATTCGTATTTATCACACCTGATTCGAATGCAGAATCACTGAGTCATTTTCTTTTTACTGAAAAGCCTTTCATTTTAGAAGTGAAATAGCACACAGTATCTTATCCATAACTTAATGGAGCATAATCTTAGAAAGTCCCAGGCAAAGGTTATTCTTCCCGTGCATATATGTGTATTTGAAGGGTGTGTAAAGCCAGCCCTAATGTTTGCCTGTGACAGGTATTAGGGGACATAGCCCATAGCCATGTCTATTTTTTTAAGTAATTTTCCCATTCCCAGCTCCATGAACCTGATCTTATCTACAAAGTAAGCTTTGCACCTAGAATTGTTTCCTTTCGAGAACAGATATGCTAGATTATATGGTCAACGTTCTTAAGCGGAAGGCCCCTCTTCAGGTAAACATTTATTTCCGTGAAATTGAGTAGTTTTGCCTACGATAGTGAGGAATGGTATTTGTATTGATAAAGCACTATACCTTTGGTGTTTGCCCACTAATTTGAAATCTCGAGTAAGATGTGTCAGGACTGTTCTCTTGTTTTAGAACTGATTATTTCTACCTTGTTGCTGACAGTTATTTTTAACATCTTTGATATTTGGAGGTGAAAAAAATGCTTTTGCTAAGGATAATTTGAGTGGAAAAGTCTTTCAGCTTGAGAATATATGAACAGAGTAAAAATTGATCTTCATTTTACTTTAATAAAACTTGTTACTTTATTGCTTATAGATATAATTTATTATGCAATTACAATAAATAGGGTACTCTTTTTTACTGTAAAGTAGGGCAAATGAACATGTATTATTCTACTTTTAGTGAGTTTTACTCACATTGAGATTTCATTTTGGCATGAATAATGTCAAGTTTTTTCACTTGATTTAAACTGGCCGCATATCAGTTAAAAATAGCTGTCTGGTTCCAATTAACATGCTGTTTTTATAAAATCAATACTTTTTTTTTTTTTTTACTTTATCAAGCATTTATAGTGAACATACCTTGCTTTATAGTAACAGAGGAAAGTTTGTTATAGAGTAAAATTTATTAGGTCATTGTGTTAGTTCTTTAGAGCTGCTGTAACAAGGTATCAATTTGACTGCCTTAAACAACAGAAATTTATTGTCTCACCCTTTTGGAGTCTTGATGAAGGTGACAGAAAGGCCATGTTCCCTCTGAAGGCCCTAGGCAGGAGTCTGTGTCAGGCTTCCTTCCTAACTTCTAGTAGTTTGTTGGCAATCTTTGGCTTTTCTTGGTTTCTCTACACATCACACTGATCTCTGTTTTCCAGTTAGCATGGTTTTCTCTCTGTGTCCAAATTTCTTTCCACTTTCTTGAGAACCAGCCATATTGGATTGAAGGCCTACCCTGCACCAGTATGATCTCATCTTAGCTCAAGTAATTACGTTGGCAATGACCCTATTTCCAAATAAGGTTACATTTTGAGGTATTGGGGATTAAGCTTTAAATATATGAAGTGTTTGGAAGCAGGGGGAATATAGTACAACCCATTAATAGCCATTATTTGCATGAAAGGATTCACCACGGTGTTTTTCTAAATATTGTCTTTAATGTTAAAAGGACAATTCAGTCTATAAATAATAACTTTCTTTTGCATTGAATGAGATATGCTTTCTTCCTTTCAATGAATTTGGGTAGGATATATACCTATTATAGACTATATATCTTCTATTTTTTCTTTCTTTCAAGATTTATTTATTTTAGAGCTCGCACAAATAGTGGGGGGAGGGGCAGAGGGAGAGAATCTTCAAGCAGACTCCCCACTGACCGTGGAGCCTGACATGGGGCTTAATCCCTCAACCAATCAGATCATGACCTGGGCTGAAACCAAGAGTGGGGCGCTTAACCAGCTGAACCATTCCGGTGCCCCTTTCTGGTTTTTTTTTAATGATATAACTCCTATTTGGTTAGGCTCTGTGTTATGATACAGTCTGGTGCATGATTATTGTCCCACTCAGATTCATCAACTGGAAAATTTTAATTAGATTGGTATTTTAAGCCTTTCTGTTTAATTTTTTCATGCTTTCATCACATTTAAAGTGCTGTATTTTATATAGGTGCTTTGCTTTGGAGAATGTTGCATAAATCTGTTTATGCATTTATTGATTTGGTGAGACTTCAAACTTGTTAAGATATTTAATTGCATATTTAATATATATTTAATTTTAAATATTATTTAATATTGTGTATCTTATGTTAGTTTTAATATATACTTAATTAAATATATAATTAGCTATAACTTTGTCAGTGGTTGTCAGTGCCTTAACTGCCTGTGTTAAGCAGTAAAGTCTCTGCCACCTTCAAAATCTCTAAGGACTTACTGGTTGACACAGGGTTTCTATACCTGCACTCTTCATCAGGTTCTTAGCCTGGTGCCCATAATAGCCTGCAGAGGGCCTATGTATTCTCTAAAATTATATGCCACTTTTTGTATGTGCATTTTTTTCTGAGGGAGAGGGCTTTTAGCCTATCATCAGCTTCTTAAAGGACTTCCTAATTCTTATCCCACCCTTTCCTCCACCAAAGTAAAAATGCTTTGTAATAAATTGACCATGTCATGAAGAGAGAATGGGGGCAGTTCTTACAATAACAGTCACTGCATCCATTCTATTACTGGTCTTTAGAATACCTGTTCAAAATGCAGTCTTCTCTGAACTAATTTTAGGGGCAATCAAATGTAAAAAAATCTTTCCAGAGGATTGAATGAGATAATGTCTGTGAGAGTGCCATGCTTGCATAATAAGGATAACTTGAACCACGTTAAAAAAAAAAAAAAGTAGTCAATGAGCTCTAACTTACTGGTACACTTGGCAAATGGACATGTGGTAGGATTTGAAATGAAAGTGGCTGCGAAAGTAATTTCCCTTGAGAATGAAATTCTTCTTGGTCAAGTTTTTGTTGTTGACACAGTTACATTTTTTTGCAAGCCTTTTTCCCCACAGTAATTCTTTAGTGTTCTTTTTTTTTTTTTTTTTAAAGATTTATTTGTTTACTTGAGAGAGAGAAAGCACACAAGTGTGTGTCTGTGTGCATGCCAAGGGGTGGGACAGAGGGAGAGAGAGAATCCCCAAGCAGACTCCTCACTGAGCTCAGGGCCCAACCTTGGGCTCCATCCCAGAACCCCAAGATCAGTACTTGAGCCAAAATCGAGAGCTGGCCACTTAAACATCTGAGCCACCCAAGTGCTCCATTCTTTAATGTTTTAAATTGAATTTATGTGAGTTTTGGTTTCAGTCTACTTGAAAAATTTTTGGGTACCTCCCAGATTAATTAGAAATACCCTTGAAAATACCATCAAGACTTGGTTGGAGAAAATGGTTAATGTTTTGAGGAGAAATATCATGTGGGAGGGAGGGACTTAATGTTGGGGTATGAGGTTGGGGACTTAAGCTTGCAAAGCAGAGTCCATTGTGCCAAGCACCTTGTGCTGCATTCATACTCCCAGGGCTTCACGCCACCCCAAGGCCTTCGCTGGAGTTGGTATGTTGAGGAAGTGAGAGAGGAAGGCAGGACTCCTAGAGAAGTGAATAAGGAGAATTGGGGGAGGTGGAGTTTAAGAACAGCTCCAGAGTTTAAAGAAGTGGGGCTTTCCTTCAGAAGTTAGGGCCAGGTGGACATGATTCTGGAGGATAAGAAATCAGAAGATTTCCTTGACTTCTCTTTTTTTCCTTTCTATTCTTTTGATCCTTTGTACCCTTGTTTTGTTCTGTGTGTGGTGCCAAGAGAGGACACAGGAGAGGCTCAGGATAATGAAGTTTATTAAACTCACAGGTTTTAGGGAGACAGAATTCCTCTATACTGAGGGGGCCGCATAGGAGGAGGGCCAAGGGAATGGGCTCAGCCAAGCAGGTGGGGAGCAAAGAGAGAGTGTGAAGACCAGTGGGTAAGGGGTTTTATTGGAGTCAGGGTAGAGTACTGAAGAGAAGGTAGAGGGGATTTCCTTGGTGCATTTGAATGTTACTAGGTCTTAGGGGCAGGCAGAGAGAGGAACTTGTGTTGAGGCTCACCTTATCACAGTGGTAGACTTGGTCACCTGGGCGGGTTGCTCACAGCTTGTGTATGTGGGAATGTTAAGGCAGCAAGAAAGAAAATATGAACAATTATAATTTTACAGGACAACCTTTCTCAGGTTTTTTTTTTTTTTTTTTTTTGGTTTAGATTTTCTTTATTGCCCAAATCCCTTTGGAGTTCAAATGTTTAAAAGTGATTTATGTGGTATATAATGGAAAATGAAGACTAAGAAGAGAGCTATAGCTGTACATACTAAAATGTCATGCTTGTAAGGCCTTGTCAAGTGTTCTTGCAGACTATCGATAAAATATTTTCAATGACACTAAATCATCAGCTGAGTCTGATGCTTCAGGAAATAAATTTACTGTTTATGAAGATTTTACATTTAGTACAACTTCTAAATTTGGGTATGATAGTCTGGTTGCTTTGCTCTCACCTCCTTCTCCCCGGCCCCAGGTCAGATTATGTATGATATGGATGACTGTGGAGGAGCTCTGTATAATTTGTGAGAACCGGCTGGCTCCTAGGATGTTTGCTTAGATGCTCAGGTCTCTGGAGGACCACTAGGCAGTATTTTGTGGCCTCTTCTGAATAATGATATCTGAAAGAAATATACCTGTCCTTCTTATAATTCAAACTGAACTTTCCCTGTAGATCTTAACTGGAGCAGTTCCATAATGCTGAGAAATATCTCAGTATCAAAGCACAATACTTGCTGGGCGCATGCGGCTAGTCTGCTGTGCTTTTTAATGTTCAGGAAATATTGTCCATAGCGAACACTCCCATTTGGGGAGGGGAAGAATGGCAGTCCTGGCAGGTATTGTCCATATGGTGAGGTCACATGGCTAAAGCATTGTGAATCCCCAACCCCTAGAGTAGAGGGAGTTCCTTGGTTTTACCCTGGTTCTGCAGTCAGGAAGAACTCTTTTGTTCTTTCTTCTGTCTGGCCAGATCTAAAGAGGGTGCCAAGGAGTGTGGCCTCTGTGGGAGCAGCAGAGCTTCTTTAGTGGGCTTCCTGTTTATTTCATATTTGTGGATGGTTTTACAGTTACAAGCTTTTCAGTACTTCCCCAGCTCATGGCCGCTTTGAGCCATAGAATTCCTTCGGGAACTTAGGAAACTTCTCATCTGTTTTCCTCTTGTCAGTCCCATCTGCTGGTTACCACAGTGGAATGGTTTTGGTTTCCATTGATCCAATAGATCTTTTTTATATGTTTTTTCATCTGGTGAGTTTGGTCGTGTTCATCTGAGCTTTGCAAGAGTGCCTTGTGCTTTGGTTTAACCAAGAAGTCTTAAGGGATGTGTATTGCTCAGAGCTCTTTTTGTTTTGTTTTGTTTTTTCCTCATTATTTGCTTCAGGGATCCAGGGTGACTGGCGTTGGCAGGGGGGCAGTGTCCTTCCATCTTTAACACATGGTTTTCAAGATAGCCAAAGGGAGAGACTATGTTGGAAGGAGCATGGGAGATTTCTCTGGGCCAGGACTGGAAGGAAAGTGTGGTAGGCAGATGCTAAGATCCTCAGTGACCTTCCCTCTTGTATTGTCACCTCCTCTTTGATTGCAAGTCATCCTTTCATTTTGAAAAGATGTCCCTCCTGAAATTGTTACTCTAGTATGGGAAAAGGGTGATTATACGTTTGGGATTAATCCAATCACATGAACCCGTTAAAAGCAGAGGATTTTCTCTGGCTGATTGTGGAAGGGGAAGTCCAAAAGATTGGAAGCATGAGAAGGACGTCAGACGTGCTGTTGCTGTTAAAGATGGAGCCCCATGTGAGAAGGAATGTACTCAGCCTCCAGGAGTAGAGAGCAACTTTAATTTGTTTATTTAATTTAATTTAATTTTATAAAAGATTTTGTTTATTTGCCAGAGAAAGAGAGTGAAAGAGAGCATAAGCAGGGGGAGCAGTAGGCACAGGGAGAAGCAGACTCCCCACTGAGCAGGGAGCCCAATGCGGGACTTGATCTCAAGACTCTGGGATCATGACCTGAGCCAAAGGGAGACGCTTAACACCCTGAGCCACCCAGGAGCCCCAAGATAGCAACCAGCAAGGAAACAGAGACCTTAGACCCACAGTTTTAAGGAACGGGATTCTGCCAACAACCTGAATGGAAGAGAATTCTTTCCCAATGTCTGGGGATAGGAGCCCTATGTAACTGTCACCTTGATTTTGACCTTGTGAGACCCTAAAAGGAGAACCCAATGATGCTGGCCCCAACTTTTGACCTGTAGAACTGTGAGCTAATAAATGGCTATAGTTTCTAAGCTGCTAAGTGTGTGATAATTTGTTATGCAACAATAGAAAGTTAATAGAACAAAACAGTCACTCCTGTTTATGTTCAGTTGCCTGGAATTTATAACACAGCCAAACTCTGGGACCCCTAAGTGCAAGCGAGGAAGGGATGAGGCTGGGAACTGTAGTCAAACGTGTACCCAGAATGTAGAAGTGAGTGTTGGTAAAAAGCTAGAAGGCTTTGCTGTCTCTTGCGCTTATGATACACTTGTTTGCATGTGTGCTCATGAGTGAGTGTGTGTGTGTGTGTGTGTGTGTGTGTGTGTATACACATATATGTATACAAAATACACGTACAATATAAGTATGATTTTCAGAATCAACTTTTCTTATTACATAAGGTTCAGTGTTTCATATGCCTTTTTAAATACATTTTATATTTAATAGATTTTCCACCCTTCAGTGTTTAGGTTTTTTGATATTTAGATGTTTTCCTCTGATGAAACACGTGCTTCTTTTTGTGTTTCTTCATCAATTGTAAACAGTGAGGCTGTTAATTACTTTCTGAGCAGCCCCTTAGCCTGGTAGTACAGTGACAGCTTCATTGACCTTGGAGTGGAGAGATTGTGGAACATGGAGGAGCTTTTGGAATTATTAGTCTTCATCAAAGCATCAGGGATTTTTTAGTGAGAGTAGAGAGGTTGGCTGTTCATCCTACATCTGTTTCTGTGCTTGAGGAAGGCCTGTAGCGATAGACACAAATGAAATGCCCTTATTGAGTATGGGCATATGAAATAGCTACATGGTAATAAGAAGCTGTTCATTAAGTGATTGAGGATTGCAGGTGCACGTGGCACACTTTGTGTTCTTTGTCTGTGATATGTTATTTCCATGCTCTTGGACATGATTTGCAGATCCCTAGCCCTGAATGATTTTCTCAGTGCAGCTGGTGGACAGTGCCAGGCGTGTTTTGGAAAGGATGAGGTCTGGCACCTTCAGATGTCCTGTAAGGATGTGGTGTCAGTTGAGCAGCTTGGCTGGGGAGAGAGTAGTCAGGCTTGCTTTTGTGATGAAGTAACCTGAAGGTGAAGCATCTTGTTGGAATTAATTACAGAGTGGGAACAGCTTTCACCCCCATTCTCTGCATTTGCTGCCTCCCGAAGTGACCCTGGTGTACTGCTTTATGTTGAGTGAATGCTGCGTATGGTGGCTTGTTGGACACATTTTTGTTATTTATTAAACTGCTTAAGTGGCTACTTCTAGGCAAGACCTACAAACCCAACTCTTTGCTTGCTGTGGCTTTCCTCCATTATGTTTGTAGACTGACTAACGTAAGTACTTTCTGGAGATGTTCCTCACTAATACCATCATCAAGGTTTTATTCATGAAAGGTGATATACTATTATCTAGGGATTCTGCTCTGCTTCTTATGTTCAGCCTTGCACCTGAATTGTGTCTCTTGTTCCCCTTTAAATTAAGTTTAACAAACATAATTGTTTTTCATGAAGCTCTTTCCTGGTCATCTCATCCACCACCCTCTGTTCATCTTCAGTCCCTTTGAAACTCACAAATCCAAAATCTTTTGATTTTCAACCGTTTTTGGTCATTACCTTCACCTTAAACCCAGTCCAGATTTTTCAGAGAGATACCACAGTGCTCGTCATTCATCTCTTCTCTAAATTTCTGTATGTAGACATGGACACCAGCTTTTTCCTATCTGCAACAGAAGCAGGGAAAGCTTGTCATTATTTATAAAAGTTAAATGATCACGAAATACTTGAACAAGTTAGATGCGTTTTATTCATTCTTTACAAGCTCTTTCAACTTTTTATGTCTCACATGTACACACTTAAAGAATTTTGATCCATTTTTACCATAAACTTTCTTGAGTGAAGGGTGTGTCTTAAACAGCTTATCATAAGATCGATCAGTACATTTGTCTAAATTTGGTGATTGTTACTCTACTTTTATGAGGCAATGAATTATGCTGATATCTTGTGGTATGTGTTGGTTTGCCTTTTATAATCTAAATTCTTGGTGTCTGATGTCACTGTGTCTGCCGGTTGCTGCCATGAATTATTCAAGTGAATTTAGGCAGTCAACTTTTGTAGACTCTTTTCTTATGGTTAGGGTGAAGTAATTTGTCCCCCAAATTTGTTACTCAGTTTTATCTTCACGAATTTTGGGCATCTGCAGTCATCTTTACATTATTGACTTTACTTTAAAAATGAATCATTGGGGGCACCTGGGTGGCTCAGTGGTTAAGCCTCTGCCTTCGGCTCAGGTCATGATCTCAGGGTCCTGGGATCGAGCCCCGAGTTGGGCTCTCTGCTCAGCAGGGAGCCTGCTTCCTCCTCTCTCTCTCTGCCTGCCTCTCTGACTACTTGTGATCTCTGTAAAATAAATAAATAAAATCTTAAAAAAAAAAAGAATCATTGTATCATTTTCATAAATAGAAAATCCACTATCACTTTTCATAAATAGAAGTATAGGAATTATCATACAAAAAATGTTAAACCCTAGATACTCTTGCTGGAGTAAATCTGTGAGCTTGAAGTTTATTCTGCTTTTACTTAAAAAAAAAAAAAAAGATTAACACATGTAAGACAAGCATCATGTATCCTAACAATACACTGAGAATTTGTCCCTTGCTAAATCAGAATAACTGAAAGAAGAATAAAGTGAATTGAGGGAGTCAGAGTTATTAAGGATATAAGTCTTCACCAATGGTATTGTTCAAAACGTGTCCCCTCCCACAATTTGACTATTTAAAAGGTTGGCTATTTTTGGCCTATCAAGGAATTTTCTGCCCATGACAGGGGATTTGATTATGGATTCTAAAAGGTCACTTGCTTAGAGCAGCACTGAGTCATCTGTTCTGTGCCTAATGTTCGGAAGGGAGGCAGAGGTGTACTTCAAGAGAAGATCTTGAAATCCTTTAGGAAATGGTGAAAGGCCACTCACTGTGAAGCTATATAGAACGTGGTCAGCAGGAGCCCAGGCTTGAAAGCTCAGAGACTTCAGATCTTACTATTTTCCCATTCTAAGGACCCATGAGACCTCAGACAAGTCACTGGTCACTTGATGGCAACTCGTAGCCATCGCTGAGTTCCACAGCTGAGGTAATTTGGTCTTGAGCATGAGTTTAGGTTCTGACATTTTATGCTTTGGTCTTGTTCTTTGATTCATTATCTAAGTGTCTCTAACAATTCTAACATTTCTAAAGAGCAAATCCAATGTTGCTCCTCTGCTTAAAATTCTTCAGTGGCTTCTTATGGCTTCTAGCACAAAACGTGAGTACGATTAAGGAGTGTGGAGTGTGACTTGACCTCTGTTAACCAGTCTAGTCTCTTTGCTCACAGCTCTTTCTGTGTGTGCTTAGCTTTTACAGCTTTGTTCCACACAAGCTTCTCTTGCCTTTGAGCCTTTAGACCATGCTGACTCTTCTTAGAAATCCCCTTTTCTTCTTTTCCACTTTGTGCTTGACTAATCGCTACTCCTCATTATAGTCTCAGCTTGCTGTTCCCTCGGAGATTTGTCTTTGCCTCTTTTGGTGTGGCTCACACACCCTTCCACGTGTGGTGAAAATTGCCCATTATACTTCTTTCAAGTGTAGTGCTTGGCTGTTGCACTGCAAGCACCTATTATTTTCTTGTTGGTACCCCCCAGGGTGGATATAGAGAAGGGGACTCTGTCTTTGCTGTTCTTCACTGTGTCCCCAATGCCTGGGGTACCATAGTGAGCATTCAGCTTGTTTTTTGTTTTCTATGTATCTGTGCTTATATGTATTTAAAAGGGGTTATCCTATACATCAATTTTTCATCTGCTTATTTCTGCTTAAAATGCATCATATATTTTTAAGAGTTAATTTAAAAGTTGAATTAAGACATGTTCTCATAAAATTGTAGGTTTAAAATAAACTTTCCTAACTGTAAATATGGCTAGCATGGCTAGGTAATACTTTAACTCATCAACTACTTATACTATATAGCAGCCCTAAGAGATTGCTATGTTATTATTCCCATTTTATAGATGAGAAAACTGGAGCTCAGAGAGAGGAAGTTCCCCAATGTTATAAAGCTTCAGTGGCAGAGCCAGGATTTAATCTAGACCGGCTGGTTTCAGAGCCAATAACTGCCAGTAATTCCCAACTCTGAGTCCTATTCCAGTCTTAAGTGTCAAACTAAGAAATATCTAAAAGCACTGAGTAAACAGTAAGATAAAGATAAATACCTTAGTAGAAAAATTAGAAAAGAAAATGGAAAGGCAATACATGAGAGAAGTACAGGTAGCCAGGATACAAACATAAAAATCAAAGAGGCAACCCACGAAATAAGAGAAGATATTTGCAAATGACCACTATAGACAAAAGGCTGATACCCAAGATCTATAAAGAACTCCTCAAATTCAGCACCCCCAAAAAACAGATAATCACGTCAAAAAAATGGGCAGAAGACATTCTTCTTCCAAAGAAGACATACAAATGGGCAGAAGACATTCTTCTTCCAAAGAAGACATACAAATGGCTAACAGACACATGAAAAAATGTTCATCATCATTAGCCATTAGGGAAATTCAAATCAAAACCACTTTGAGATATGACCTTACACCAGTTAGAATGGCAAAAATTAACAAGACACCTCTTACACTGTTGGTGGGAATGCAAGTTGGTGCAGCCACTTTCGAAAACAGTGTGGAGATTCCTTAACAACTTAAAAATAGAGCTGTCTTATGACCCTGCAATTGCACTACTCGGTATTTACCCCAAAGATACAGATGCAGTGAAAAGAAGGGCCATTTGTACCCCAGTGTTCATAGCAGCAATGGCCGTAGTCGCCAAACTGTGGAAAGAGCCAAGATGCCCTTCAACAGACGAATGGATAAAGAAGATATGGTCCATATGTATAATGGAATATTATGCCTCCATCAGAAAGGATGAATACTCAACTTTTGTATCAACATGGACGGGACTGGAAGAGATTATGCTGAGTGAAATAAGTCAAGCAGAGAAAGTCAATTATCATTTGATTTCACTTACTTGTGGAGCATAAGAAATAACATGGAGGACATTAGGAGAAGGAAAGGAAAAGTGAATTGGGAGAAACGAACCATGAGAGACTGTGGACTCTGAAAAACAAACTGAGGGTTTTGGAAGGGAGGAGGGTGGGGGTTGGATGAGCTTGGTGGGTATTATGGAGGGCATGGATTGCATGGAGCACTAGGTGTGGTGCATAAACAATGAATCTTGGAACACTGAAAAAGTAAAACTAAGTTAAAATTTTTAAAAAATCATGGAAATCAAATAGCATCATGTGACATTTTTCATTGTTGAGATTATCGTGGTGAAAAGGATGGTAACATTCTGAGTTGCGCAGGGAGTGAGGACAGGCGTTCTCATTTGCTGGGGAGTGTAAACACTTCAGGGGATCAACAGGTCTCTTCTTTGTAACTCTTGTTTTAGGAATCTATCTAGAGAAAATAAATGCTTAAACATGCAAAACATGGTACACAGTTCTTCGCTTTGATAATTATCATAGTAAAAAATTGGAAACAATGTAAATGTCAGGTGATATGAACTGGGAAAGTAAATCATGGTGTGTCTGTATTATGGAGTATCTAAAGCCATTTTATCTACGGGACAGTATTTATTACTGAAGGAATGGAATGTTCATGATTATTGCTAAGTGGAAGAAACAGGCCATAAAATGTGTTTGTAATAGGCCTAATATTGGAAAAGAAGAGCTAAAATCATAGCTTAAATATGCTGAGAACTTAATACCAGGCACTGTGCTATGTTGCTATATTTGTGTTTCTACATTTCCTTCCTCACCTTTTTAAGTTATTATGTTTATCACTAAATTTTCTTTCTACTCCATCATCTTTACTGCTTATTCTCATCCCCTCTTCCTCAGGTTAAAAGGAAAATATGGAATAGAAGAAACTTTCAGATATCAGAGATTGGGAATAAGCCCAGTTTCCAGCCAGTTCTGAAACTATAAGCCAACGTGTGTTTGCTCCATGAGGCATTTAGCTTGAAAGTATTAAAATGCCTGCCTTTCTCTTCAGAGAGCCATGAGTTAATTGTGCTGCCTGTGTTTCTTCTGAATGCATGGCTCCTTTTTTTGTTTCTCTAAGAAGTGTAGGAATCTCATGAATAAGAATGTTGCTAATGACTTTTGCTGGCATTTCTTTTAAATAAAGCTACTCCCTCCTCACCCAGATCCCTAGTCTTATCCTTAGAAAAGAGTGTGTCATGGCTTCGTATTTTGCATAAAGAAGGGCGGCTAGGTCACGTACACTATAGTATTGCCGAGTATTTCAGCAAGATATTCTCAGTAATTTGGTGCAAGATGTTCAGTCTCATTCTCTAGCCCTTACATACCAGAAGTCTGTCAGTTCTTAGCTTCTTGGGAAAAGGCCTGTAGACAACACCATGCCAGCAAAGAACGAGGTGAGGTGGAGACCCCTAAGAGGATAGGAGACATTCTGAGTGATACCCTTTGAACTTGAATACAGAACTCTGCTACCAGCCTCTGGTGGGCTTCTTTTTTGAGGATAGAAAATGCGAAGTTTAAGAATTCATGAATGGAAAAATACCCCCTTCCTTCCACCCTGGACAAAATAGAACAGAATGGAATGACCACGACCATGAAGCACAGTCTCAGTAATGAGATGGGCAGGTCACTTTCAGCTTCTTCCCAAAGAGGACACATCTGGCAAGATCAACGGGAGCACCGAGGGTGGCTGCTGGTTGGGCACAAGTGTGCCTTTATGGATGGTCTGGCTTTCTCTAGGGCCTGGCACTCTTTAATAGCTTCGATGAAAAGTGCTTCAAGCGCTGAGACAAATAGGCTGTGAAGTCATTTCTGGAGTAAAGCTTGTTTTTCCAGTCTCTGCAGAATCTCTTCAGATTTCTGGAGCCAACACTAAATTGGAAGTTGAGAAATGGAGTCGAAGACTGTCTCAAGAAATTTGTTTTCTTGCCTAGTGATCTGACAGACGCCTATGCTAAACTGATGTTTCTATCTTCTGCAAAACTTCAGGTTTGGTCCCCTGAAGTTTTTATAGATTTCCGCATTTAAAAAGATCACTATATAAGAGTGATTTTTGAGGTAAGGTCGAGGTAACATAATGGAACTCTGTTACCTGTGCATTCTGTACTGTGTCCTCACGTGCGTCTCTCAAGATGAGACTAGTTTTGCAGAAAACTTGTCTCATAACTGGGCATGACTGGTGGCAGTGAGGTATGTTTCTGATTTATAAATTTTAAAATGCAGGTTATTAAAATGAGTTTAAGAAGCTACTCAATAAATTATTTTGATTTAAAAACTCTCTTAATGCAAGATAGTTTTTTTTTTTTTTTTTTTTAAGTATGCTCCATGCCTAGCCTGGAGCCCCACCTGGGGCTTAAACTCATGATCTTGAGATCAAGGCAGAGCAGAGGTCAAGATCAGATCCTCAGACATCAGGTGTGCCCAAGATAGATTCTTATTTGTATCAGTGCATTAGTCTCCTCTGGCTCCTGAGTGGCCTGTTGGAACCATGAAGTCCTAAGTTACAGAGCACCCATGGGCTGGAAAAGGGTGTGCACCTCTACTTCTGTAGACTCGATGACTTCACTTTTCCTGCATCATCACTTTGAAGATGCTCAGCCTTTGCCTCCTGCTTCATTTGGTGGTGGTTCTGACCCAGCCTAGCATCTCTGCACGTGAAGTGGTTCCCCAACCTGGCCCTACATCTCACTGGGTTCCTGCTATGGAGACTCTGAATTAGATTTGAGGAGGGCCACACACATTACTTAAAAAGAAGCCCAAACAACTCCTCAGCTTTAGGGACTGCTATCCAAAGAGTCTTCTATGAAATATTCTATTGGTAGAACACAGGGGGAGGGGAGAGACTCATACCAAGCCCACGTAAGTTTGCAAAGTATTGGGTCAGACAAACGTAAGCATGTTTCTCTGCTTTAGGACTTTCCAGAGCCTGAACATCATCACATGTTTAGAATTCTTGAAGCAGGGTATGGTTATGTAGTTTCCCAAACTTAATTGATTAGTACATTCTCCGCCTATCCCCCTACTTCTTTCTTTTTCTTCCCCCTTCATGCATCCTCAACAAAAAAATTAAAGAAAGATTTGTTCTATATTACTTGTACATCAAATAGATAATAGTTTTCTTTTACAAGTTCTTAAAGTTTGATTTTGATATGTGTTTCTCTACAGCATTACTTCTATTTTGAAAGAAGCATTAAGGTCTTTTGAATAATTTCTCCTGCCAAATAAAAGTTCTTTATTCATTACGTCAAATAATTAGATCATTATGATTTGACTCTTTAAAAAAATTAACTATAATATATTAATATATTACTATATTACTATATTAATATACTAACATAAATTCTATCTTAAGCTGTATGTTATGGCTCCATGACCTATTTATTTTATAACTGAAAGTTTGTACCTTTTGACTTCTCTTACCTGTTTTGCCTATCTCCCACTTCTGACAACTACCAGTCTATTCTGTGTATCAGTGAGCTTGATTTTTTGCTTTTTTTTTTTCCAGATTCCACATCTAAGTGAGTCATACAGTATTAGTCTTTCTCTGACTTACTTCATTTAGCATAATGCCCTCAGTCTGTCCATGTTGTTGCAAATGGCAAAATTTCAGTCTTTTTTTATGGCTGAGTAATATTCTGGGGTGTGTGTGTGTGTGTGTGTGTGTGTGTGTGTATGTGTATATGCATGCCACTTTTTCTTTATCTGTTGATGGAAACTTAGGTTGTTTCCATATCTTGACCGTTATAAATAATGTTGCAGTGAACATGGGGTACATAGGCCTTTCTGAGTTAGTGTTTTTATTTTTCCATATGCCAAAGTGGAATTGCTGAATTATATGGTGTTCTATTTTTAACATTTTGAGGAACCTTCATATTGTTTTCCACAGTGGCCACAGCAGTTTGCCTTCGCAAAACCAGTAGTGCATGAGGATTCCCCTTTCTCCACACCTTTGCCTCCATTTATTTCTTGTCTTATTTGATAATAGCCATTTTGACAGTTGTGAGGTGATACCTCACTTGGCTTTGATTTGCATTTCCCTCATAGTTAGCGATGCTGAACCATCTTTTCATGTATCTCTGTTGGCCCTCTGTGTATCTACTTTGGGAAAATAATAGATTTGACTCTAACTACTTAGATAATTGCTTCACTAATGTTCACCTCAAACTGGAAACTCAACAGTAACTTTTCCCTCTTTGTTGTTGAATGTGAACCTTAGCATTTTATAGCGTGGACGTGCTTTAGCATCTCTTCAGGGAGAAGACATATGGATGCTGAACCACTTAACGTATGGGAAAATGGAGGTTTAGTAACTTGCATGGCGTTTCTGCAGCAGTGATGGTGATTATTACAAGACTCTTTGTGGCTTAGCCACTGCTAGAGGTTCCATTGTGCTGGTTGCAGCTGGGAGGAGCAGTACAAGGACATCGGAGGGACTTTGGATGACATTTCCCAGATGCTGCAAGCAGCAATGGCTATAGATGGCCTGCCCTGACCTAAAACACTGTTAAAAAATACAGAACCTAATTCCCTTCTCTCACTGGAAAGAACTTCGACATATGCAAGGAGTAAGTATTCAGAGGTTGCCTTTTGGTAACTTTGGGGAAAAAAGCTTTACGATATATTATTACTAATTCTTTATTAGAGTAATTAACAGTGATGTTATTGAGTTACAAATAGGTCAGTGCAAAGCCTTTAGCCACTGTGCCTTGTAATACTGTTTATAGAGTTGATGTATCTAATACGTGGGATCTTTATTTTCACTGTTGTTAGTTAATGTCCCCTGCTCAGAGCTGGGGCTCCTGTGCGGGGAATAGGCTCTATTCCAATTTACACTCTCATTTTGACTTTCTGGTTTCCCTGATTACAATGACTCATTTCTACTTGGTACAGTCTCATATTTTGTATTGAGGTTATTGGTCATGTAGAATTTTCTGAGGCTAATCTATCCCTGTGAAATATTAGAACTTGTCATGTTGGTTTTTGGAATGGCGTGGGAGTTCCCCAGGCAGTCCCTGGCTTAACCACCACCAGCACCCACCCTAGTCTAACCTCTGACCATCTGTGTCTCCCATCATTCCCTCCGGCCTCCTCTCAGGTCACATTTTAGCCAGAATGATCTTTTCAAGACCTAAATATGTCCTTGCTGCCTCTGTGTATTGAAAATTTTCAATGGCTTCTGGTTGCAAGGACCAGAAGTGATCCTCAAGGGCCTGCCTGAGCTGACCCTTCCTTCCCAGTGCCAGTTTTCCCCGTCACACTGTGCTCTAGGCATCTATCTGTCTTACAAATAGTAGGCTTTACATCGATTACCTGTCAGGCACTGTGCTATGTTCTGAGTGTAGAGAGGGGAATAAAATACTCATTCCCTGTCTTCATGGAACTGGCAGTGTAGTCATAAGACAGACCAGTAATCATGAAAATATATAGTTAGACATTGTTACAAGAGCAACATTGAAATAATAGGGTCATGTCTGACATTGTGCTGTGGAGAGAGATGACATCTTCAGCATGTAGAAAGGTTTAGAGCTGTTTATTAGATACAATCTTGGAAGCTCTTACCAGCAGAGACCATTCCAAATGTGAGAAAGGTACTGTTATTTGCACATAAAAAAGAACCTTTGATGGCTTTACAGAAACTTACATATTTTAATTCAGAGAGGAGAGTCTTGAGGATAAAGAACTGCTTCTTGGATTTCACTGAAGCTATTTATCCTGGGACCTCTCCAGCTTGAATAGTTTCTATTGAACGAAGATGATTGTGTGACATGGTTTATATCCTTATCTTTTTTATCAAAGGCCTTGTGTCTGACATTTTAGAAGTGGGTGGTCATGGAGTGTCTCTCTGAGGATGCGAATTTAAACTGAGAAGTTGAAGGTGAGAAGAAACCAGTGCTTTGCGAATTTATTGGCTAAGGGTGTGGTGTGCAGGAGCATGCTGGGAAGAGGCAGATGTGGGCTTCTGTGGTCAGGCCCCTGTGGCAGGATTGCATGGCCACCCTCCCAGTACCTTGGGGCTAGTTCACACCTACTCCT
Organism: Enhydra lutris kenyoni; assembly: GCF_002288905.1. NCBI lineage: Eukaryota > Metazoa > Chordata > Mammalia > Carnivora > Mustelidae > Enhydra > Enhydra lutris. The sequence goes on from NW_019154131.1 coordinate 12,643,010, forward strand.
CCTTTAGCCTTTAATTCAAATGCTACCTTTTGGAAGCCCTTTCTCTAAACTGCTAGATTGGATGAGGTTCCCCTTAATCCGTTTCCTGTTGTTTGTTGCTGTGCATTAATTTTGTGGCCATTTGATTAAATATTTATCTCCTTCACTGATCTTGAAATTCCTGAAGGCAGGGATCAACTTTCTCTTTGCTTACTTTTGGGGATGATGATAAGGATAAGTAACATACATATGGTGCTTATCATTTAGCTTAGCCCCATAAAAAATCCTGTGGTGTGGGTACTGTTATACCGAATTTACTCATGAGGAAACTAAGACACGGAGAGGTTAAGTGCCTTATCTAAAGTAACAACAGCCATTAGTTAGTGGTGGAGGCAGAATTTGACAGTGGCAGTGGCAGTCCGTCCTTTGAATACTGGAGTAGATTTTAAATCCATCCCTTAATAATTCATTTATTCCGTCAAGAGAACAGAATAGAAGATCTAGTAATAACTAGCACAGCTATGTTGTGGTAATTTGTTTTATGGTAAAGACACCATTTCAGATCAGTGGAAAGAAGAAGGGATTATTCATAAATAATGTTTGGATAGTTATCTATCCATTTGGAAAATAAACAGGATCCTTTTATTACACTTTATACTCAAATAAATTGTAGGTGGTTAGAAATGTATGAAGGTAAAAGAATGTAAAGTAGTAAAAGGAAAATATGGGTTCTCTTGAGGCAGAGAAACACTTTCTGAACATGATAGGTAAGCTGCACAGACTGTAGAATAAAGTGGGGTAATTTTTGCTACACAAAAATAAAGAGCTTTTGAGTAGCAAAAGTATCCTAAATATGGTTTGAAATGACCAGTAGGCTTAAGACATGCAGTGTACAACTATAAAATAATGCGGACCAAACCCAGCTTTGGCAAGGATGTGGTGCCAAGGATTACTGTCATGTCCTGAAGGTTCTTTGTTTCTGGAAGGCATTTAGGCAACATGTGTAGAAGTATAGATTCCCTTGGATTAAGGCACTTCTTGGAACTTATCGCAAGTAGGAAAATGGGAGACCTGTGCAAAGACAGATGTTCACAGTCCGTCACTGTGTTAGTGGTGCAGGCACATAGTAGAGTTCTGTGTGGCGATTAAAAATGCTCAGCTGTTCACATGGGCACCTTGCCTTTGATATACTCAGGGCCATGTGGCGCGTGAACCTATATGTGGAATTGTGGGCATGAGCTGTTCTGAACATGTGACTGGATGTACATTCAGTGCAAGGTTGACAGTGTTATTAGTTATCTCTAGATGTGGGCTTTTGAGAGTTTTCTTTTTCTTTAATTTTGTGGGTGTTGTTTCTTTAAAACATATATTTTTTGATAATAAGAAAACTATTCAGAAAAGGAGAATAAGTAAGACTGTCTATCTTTTAATTTTTTTCTGTTCTCAACAGTTTTCTAGCTTATGAAATGAAAAAGGAAGACATTTTCTTATCTCTTCATAAGTTTTTAAGTTATTGTAATTATTGTAAGTTATTGTAACACTTATTTTTTGGCTCCTATAAATGCTATTCCCATATTTGGCCTTCCTAGACACTGTGTTAGAGATGTGAAATATTCAGGGTATTGAACAGAAAGTCAAACACAAAGAAGGAAATGGGGTTCAGAAGCATTTTCATTAAAGTTGCATGAATACTGGAGTTTATTCTACAGCACAAGCCTTCCTGGAAGAACTGGATCAATGTTTAATAGAAACACTGCCTTTTAGGCATCACTATTCTTAAAGTCTTTTGTTTTTAATTAAATGTCCTATGTTCTTTAACCTTGCAAGATAGAGGAAGGCAACAGAGGGAAAAACAAAACAAAACAAAACATCCACATCAAAGATAGGAGTGTAAGGTTGAAGGGAGAATTTTAAATAACCTCCCTACACAGATTCTCTCACTCTCTTATTCTCTCTCCCTTTCCCTCTCCCTCTTCCTTGGGAGATGATATTAAACAGTATAGCTGGCTCAGATTATGATCTTTTCTCAGTCACATCTTCAGAGAACAGTTTAATAAAGCATTAATTATGTAGCCAACTCTCCAAACACTGTAGACCGGGATAATCTAGCTGAGTAATGTTGCTGAGGACATATCTATAGAATGCTATTTCTATCCTATTGTAAGGTATCCATTTTTAGTTACTAGGGGTATGCTGATTTCACAACTACAAGCCGCATTTGATATTCAACACTGTATCTGGTTCAATAAGTGTGTACCACTATTTTGGATTTTGAAGGCAATGGACTGTAAGGATAGGTTTCATGGTATTCCCCAGTGTAGGGACACATTTGGGATTTAAAAAAAATCTCTACCCATTGTCCTAGGTGAGGGATTGTTGGAAAGCAGAGGGAAGAAAGGGATAAATTGTCTATGTCATATGAATTTAAGGGTGAGGGTTTAGGATACAGAGATTTTAACACATTGTTGAAGTGGCAGTAGGTAGCATATTTCTATAAATTTTGTTTATTTTGTTTGTTTGCATGCATGCTGTTTCTCCAGCTTTATCGTACCACCTGGCATCTTCAGCGGATAGCACAGGCCCAGGTGGGGATGGGGATGGATGTGTTTGTCATGCACACGTTTGTCTCCTTTCGGTTGTTGAAGCTCATGTGATATCATATTCTTTACGCTGAACCAGTCTGTTACCAAAGGACATTTAGCAAAGTGGGTAAAAGGTGGAAAAATTAAATGCAGGGCTTAATGTTCAGAGGGTATTTTTAGACTTAGAAACAGCTTGCTGCTTTTTATGAAATGGTCAAGTATAATTAATGGTTCATGTTTTCCTCTTTGTTCATGTTTTTCTTTAAAAGATGAAATGCTGGTTTTATTTCTCTCTCTCTCTGTGTGTGTGTATGTGTGTGTGTATTTGGTTCTCTAGGTTCTAGAAATGTGGTTATTTTGTCTAATGACTATATGGATAATATTTCCTTTTATCCTTTCTAAAACATCTTTCTTAGTTGTTACAGAAATCAGATCTTCACATAAACTTCAGAAAAGTTGAAGTTGTATATTAAACCATGATAGCAGTTAAATAATTTTTTAATTGCTAGAAATAAAGGAAGCCAGTGAGTGGTTAATTGCCATTGTTAATTTTCAGGTCCTCTTGAATGCTTAAGCAGAGCCAGAAGTAATTTTTTTTTTTAGATCCGTTTGAGTGATACAGATTATTTGATCACTTACTGAGTCCTCCCCTCAAAACTTGGGATATGGCCTTTGGGGGAGTGAGTCTCACTGCAGGGAATTATCTGTCTGTATTGGATTTGATTCTGTCAAATAGTTACAATTAATTCTAGTTCTAGTAGTTACAAAAGAGAAATGGCCAAGCTTGTGAGTCACGAATTGTTATTTTTGGGCTGGAGATCTTACAGATCATTTCATGCAAGGGAAACTGGGACCTCACCATTTTAAGTACCTCGCAGAAAGCTTTCTGGTTTAACTTGAGGTAACCCAGTTATTCCTTCCAAGACTCTCTACCGACCTTTGAAAACCAAATTGGCATTCTTTATATAAGTGTTGAAAAATGATGAGCTGTATTTTTGGATGGTATGACTTAAAAGAGGAAGAGACTGGAGAATGACAATCAGACATCCTTGACATTCTCCTCCAATCTCAAGGCAGGATGCTCTTGGCACCCCAGCACCCTTCCTCAAGATCAGGCTTGCCAGAGACAGAAGTGATCTTAACTCATGGGATTATGACTTGGAATGGGAGTTTGGACTCCCATGGTTTTAGTGAAGTTGCTTGCACTAACCTTTGTATTTATCCTCAGTGCACTATCTAAATAAACTGGGTCTGTCCTGCTGCTCTTCTGCCTTAAGGTGTGGCTTCTTATATACTATTTCAGCCCACAAGGTCTGTTAGAAACGTTCCTCTATCTCTATGGCCCTGCCTCTTCCAAGATGCTGCATCACATGCAGGAACATTTCTTTTCTTTAGCTCACTGACCTCAAAACCCAGTCGGGACATGTCAGTTTGATGGTTATTCGCAACTCTTTTATTTTCCTTCAGGAGTCCTTGGTAGGTCTCAGTTGCAGTCAGTTTTATTGGCCAGATTATGATGGAGCATAGAAAACTATCTCTGATTTGGTATATTTTAGCCAAAACATTTTTGTATGGCTTTAGCTTTTCTCTTACCAAGTGTTTTGTAGTATATTCTGTTCTTGAGGCAGGGAGCTGCCACCTTTCTTTCACCCTTGCCTCCTGGGGATTGGCAGGTCTGGTGACCATCGAAAAGGTGGATCTTGCCTTCCAGGTGAGACTTGACCCCTCATATGGGGAGGGACCTGATCCCATAGAGATCCAGAAGTGTAAAAAACAAATATTATTGATTTGTGAAAGAAGAGTTAGAATAATGGTAACAAGATTGATTGTCATATTTTCCTCTTTATTCCTCCTTTTTTAAAAAAATGGAATGGGGACAGGAAGGAAACATGTGAACCAGAACGAAACAATTTCTTTTTTTTTTTTTTTAAAGATTTTATTTGTTTATTTGACCAAAAGAAACACACAGAGAGAGAGCACAGCACGGGGAGTGGGAGAGGGAGAAGCAGGCTTCCAGCTGAGCAGGGAGCCTGATGTGGGACTCCATCCCAGGACCCTGGGATCATGACCTGAGGCAAAAGCAGATGTTTAATGACTGAGCCACGCAGGCGCCCCTGAAACAATTCTTTTAAGAATAACAAATGACTTATATTGCTGAATCATTTGTCTGTTTGTTTGAACTAACTGCAGGGTGATTAAAAGAAATCCTACAGTTATTCTAAAAACTAATGTGCTGTCAAGAACACTCCATCTTAAATCCCCTGCAAAGTGGATTCAGATTTTCTCATTATGATACTTTTTTGGGAGATTATTTTCTTTAGGCAGCACATGTTCATTTTATTCTTCCATCATAAGCAGAGAGCCATGTTTGCCATGAGAGCCTGGGCCACATGAGGGAGCAGTGTTGTGGAGTCTGATTTCCAGGACATGGTACTCAGTGTCTGGGCCAGTGCTTAGAGAGCTGGGCTCAATCAGGAAGGTGGAGAGTTCTGATTTGCTTATGAGAAATCTCCTGATATGTTAAGTATTTTTAACATAAAGTTGAATGCATTTTGTCTCTTTAAAAACCCAGTTACCTGTATACCCATGTTAATAGCAGTGTAGCCGCAGTAGGGAAAGGGTAGAAGGAACCTACGTACATATCCATCAACAGATGAATGGATGAACAAATCTGTGGCACATCCCTACAGTGGAATATTATTTGGTCTTAATAGGAAGGTTCCTGTCGTATGCTACACAATTAACTTCATTGACCTTATGCTAAGTGAAATAGCCAGTTACAAAGACAATTACTGTTTGATCTCACCCGTACATAGGAGGTACCTAGACTGGTCTAATTCATTGAAGCTGAAAGTAGAATGGTGGTTGCCAGGCTAGGGGGAAGGGGAGTGGGAAGTTAGTGTTCAGTGGGTACGGAGTTTCAATTGGAGAAGACGAAAAGCTTTCTGGAGACGGACGGTGGTGATGATTGTACAACACTGGGGGGGTACTTAATGCCACTGAATGCTACTCTTAAAATGGTCAGTGTGGAAATTTAACGTTATGTATATTTTATCACAGCTAATAACAACAGCAACCCAGAATGAATCACTCTGGTTTTTTTGGTGAGGGGCTTCTGGCCACAGTGGGATGTGTTTCTTCTGGTCCTGTAATTGGTACTGGGCATGACACAGCGAGCAGAACTATGGGTCGGAAGGGACCCTACAAGTCATCTGCTCTGGCATTTACGTTAGGCAGGTGAGAAGGCAGGTCCCCAGGGAGGTGATTTGCCCACTTCGTTGGTGGCTGTAGTGTGTGCGAACGCGTGTGTGTGCACGCGAATTTGGTTCTCTAGGTTCATAGAAGTGTGGTTATTTTGTCTAATGACTATATGGATAGTATTTCCTTTTATCCCTTCTAAAACATCTTTTTTTAAATTCTTTTTTTAAAATATAATTTAATTTGCTTTGATTTTCAGTGTTCAGTGACAGCCTCTGGCTCCCCCAGTCTTTGGTGGAGGCTGGGTAAGGAACAATAAGTAGGACGTAGAGTCATACTGCCTGGGTTCTGCTCTTGTACCCAGATTCACAGAGGGTTAAATTCTCCAATCCTGTTTCTGAGTCTATAAAATGGAAATTATACCAGTATTCCATGAGAGTGTTATGTGAATTAATTGAGTTGACCCCTATTAGGCACTTAGTTTAGTGTTCTTGCACAAAAATAAGTAACAGATGAGTATTAGCTGTTGATCACTATTGTCTTGTTCTTGTATTGTTGTTTTGTTGTTGCTGTTACCAGCTTCTGCTGCAAGAAGGGTGGGGGACAGAGGCCTTGGGAATGAGGCTCAGTGGTAATCACCTGTTGGCTCCCTCTTTTTAGCCAAACTGCTAAACTGTGTTAACCAGTGTGAAACAGGGGGATGAAATGCTCATCTTGCTGCAGTGATTGTGAAGGAGGGACTGACTGCATGCTCGGCCAATGCTAGTAATCTCACCAGTCTTCGTGCTGAGGGCAGGTCACTGCAGGCACGATCCCTGGGTCTGTCAGGTCATGGTCTCCAAGGGAGTGCTGAGAGCGGACATGCTAATCTCTGATCTCTGGCTGAGGGTGCAGATGTGTTCTCTTGGGTCTGCTTTCCAGGCCCTCTTGAGGGAAGGTCTCCCGACTCCTTTGGGTCAGTCATCCCCAGAAATGGTCAGCCTGCAGGTGGCGTTTGGCTGAGTTTGAAGCATGGAAGGAAGTATTAGTGTCATTGTGCAAATACTTGTGTTTCTGACCCTGGATGAAAAGCATCCCCTCACTACTGACTCATGTCTTTTTAGCTCTTTTTTTACTTACTTGGTTCTACCAGCTTGTGGGGGAAGACTTCATCCAGATTTGAGATTACCAGGGAGGTCATTTGTGCTCAGGGAAGATTCCTTCAACAAATGAGTATTGAGCATCTGTGTGCCTAGCAGGGAGTAGGTGGCTGGAGATGGAAAGGGAATTAAGCGACCTTGCCCTGGGGCAGTTCAGCAGTCTGTGGTCAGCCTACAGTCCTAGCTCTTGAGAACTGGGCAAGAACCAGGCAGAGATGATTTTCTTAGGCCAGGCAACTCCTGGGTGAGGAGGACTAGAGCCAGTGTTGCAGTTGTAGCATGTGTTATTTAAATGTGTGTGTTTGTGTTGAGTGTATGTATAAGTGTTCACACATAAGTGAAAAATACATATGATAGATTGCTTGTCAAAAAATGAATGGCATGCTATCTGTCGTAGTCTGTGACGTCCCTAAAGAACCTCTCAGTATTGCAGACCTCCAAACCGGGTGAATCCAGAATGACTTGAAACCTGGTGCCAGAATGGGCAGAGGACACGGCTTCTGTCTGGGTCTGTGCATACTCACCCATATCAGGCCCCCGGGCACTGAGTAGACTTGGAGTTTCATCAAAGTCAACAAATAATTTTATCTGCTCTAAACTTTCTACACTGGACTCCATGATCACTCTCACTAATGGCTTATTCTTTTTTCAAGTAGTCTGATCTAGTGGTTCTCAGCCCTCACTGCTGAGTTAGCATCTCTTTGGTGAACTTAAAAAAAAAAAAAAAAAAAAAATTCATACCCCATGCCTCTCCAGACCAGATGAAGGAGAAGCTTCCCAAGTGATACCAACATGCAGCCTGAGCTGAGCACCATTAGCCTATCCTTTGCTTAAATAGCATCCAGTCTCCCTTTGGGTTGATGTGAACTATGCTAGTCTTCTTGGCTTAATGGCCCATTGGTGTAGCAGTTGGGTTTCTTCTTGTTAGCCATCCCGAGAGGTTTGAACTAGGAGACAAAAAGCTAAAATCAGTTTAGAAAGTTTATTATCAGATTTAATTGATGTCTTTGGTGAAACGATAACTCAGTATTCTCCCAGGGTCTGTGCCACCTGACATTTTCTCTCGGACATTTTCCTTTTTCTCCATGAGGTAGGTAAAGGAGGGTTCAGTGTTAGGTGTTCCGTGTCCCGTGGTGCTGATAACTACCAACACACATGAATAAAATCGTGAAGTTCAAGGTGTGTCTTGAATAGCTTCATTTCTTACCTAGACAGCTCATTTCTGGCAGTGAAATGGCTGTTCAGAGCTGGAACATCAGCAGCCATGACCTTCCCTGAGTTCCTGTGAGAGATGGAAGCACCCCCGCGCAAACAGTGCTCCCAGAGGTGTGTGCTCCCCAGCTGATGCCCTTTTGTCCTCGTCCTTGTGTAGGGGCTGCTATGGGGGAGGGGAAGTTGTGGCTCCCAGCAAAGGGCTATTTTACTCTGCTTCTTTAAAACAAGGACTCATTGAACTGAACTGTGAAGTCAAATAAATTCTATTAAGGCCTTTCACAGAGTATTTTTTGTATAGGCTCTCTATTCACAGTCCATATATTTACATCATATTAGAGAATGTGCAGTTAGCTATTTGACTTGTTTCTTCAGAATTGGAATGGCTGAAACTTCAGCTTGCTCTGAGAGCTTGCCTGTTGTGATTGTGTTTGTGTCCGTCTCCAGCAGAATTTCCTCTCTTGAGATTATGTGAAAAATAAGTTTGTGTAACTTGGTCCCATCACAAGCTGATCCCGCAGAGTCATGGGTTAAACACAGGTCATTTAATACTATATTGAATACTTTTTGTCCCAAACACTTGGGCTCAGTGCTGGATATATTGATATGATTTTTTTTTTTACCCTGAAGAAATTAAGGATTTTTCTTTCTCTTTAGCCCATCTGTTGAATTTAAAATGGAATCCTTGTGTTTGCTGGCCTGACTTGCACTCGTAGGTAAACAACTGAGGAAGTTAGGTATTTAGAAATATATATATGTACATATAATATATATATAGAAGAAGAATATGTATAAATATATATATTTTATATATAAAATATATATATTTGAATTTGAAATTTGGAAGCAGCCCTCTTCATATTCAAACCTTAGTGTAGAAACTGGCAAAGGACACTTTTTTTTTTAAACATCTTTTTTTTTAATTAAACAGATTTTTATTTATTTATTTGACAGAGAGATCATAAGTAGGCAGAGTGGCAGGCAGAGAGAGAGAGAGAGAGAGAGGAGGAAGCAGGCTCCCTGCGGAGCAGAGAGCCCGATGCGGGACTCGATCCCAGGACCCTGAGATCATGACCTGAGCCCAAGGCAGAGGCTTAACCCACTGAGCCACGCAGGCGCCCCAAAAGACACTTTGATAAACAGGTTTCACTCTCCCCCACCCAGATAGGCTGGAAGCAACAAGTATTTTCATTTTGAGTCATACTTTCTCAAGTGAAGTGACAATCTGTTGATGGGTGAAGCACAGTGATATTTTAAGCTGCTTTGACATTCCCTAGGAAAGCATTGTCAGGAACAGAGCCCTGATGTTTGAGAGTTCAACATGCTTTCATGATTCTTCACTGTTTCTCCTGACATAGGCATTTCAAGAAAGCAGATAAAATTATTCCAGGTTCCAGGCAAAGAAGCTGTCATCTGGATTTGAGGTTGAAATTAGGTTGAAAACGAATTGTTTTCAGTTATATACAAATGGAAATACAATTTAACTAAACCTTTTTAGTGCTGCTAGTCATGTAAGACACTTAAAGTTCCTGTGGAGGTGGCCTCCTTGCTCTTAATTCACAATAATGTAAAAAATGACGAATTTTTAGTACTACAGCTTTTTTTGGTGGATGGAGATCTGTGAGACCCACTGACACATGAAGATGCTCTGCTCTTCCACTATCTTTATCCATGTGGTAAACAGATCCCAGCTCCGCTGCTTCCATGTCACCCTGCTGGGGCCCTGGGGATGCGGAGCTGAAGAAGGCACCATCCTGCCCCTGAGTGGGCTTCCATCCATCAAGTGCTCGGCATTACTTAGCATTTCATGAACAGTCATCTCCATGGGCCCATGATGTTAGGAGTGGCACCCCCATGTACACACACCAGCAGAAGTGCAGAGAGGTAAGAGTTTCCTCAAGATAACAGTTTCTAAGAAGGAGAATTAGGATCCAGACCCAGGCTGTCCAGTCTGAGCATCAAGTAGTTTAGATCAGAGTTTTCTGGGATTTTGTGAGGGAGGGTTGAGACCAAAGCGAAGGAGCAAAGATGTTTAGCCTTGTGTTTAAGCACCTCCATTGAGGCACTCTTTTTGGGTCATGGTCTTTACCCATAAGTCTGACAGGTATGAAGGTGGCAAATCGAATGCCTGCGGAAGCCAGCCAGGCAGAGGATTGAAGCCTGCAGGGGCACAGGGTTGAGCTGGGGAGCCCCCCAACGGGGCAGCTTCTGCAGCAGTAGCCCTAGGAAGGTGAGCCCAGCATGGCTGATCTTGAGTAGGGCAATTGATTAAAAGTTTAAAAAGCATCCGTGGGTCTTGAAAATAGGTCTTTGGGCCGTATCAAGTTTGCAGGTCTCTAATGTGCAACCCCGGGCATGTACTTAAAAGCATTTGGAGGAGAATTATTAAGCATGTGGAAAAAATAGCTACAGATCCTGTTACAGAACTCTGGCTGAGGTCTGTAAGGCTGCCCCCTGAGAAGGGCATGTGCTTCCTAGCACACCCCTGCTTGGGCTGCCCTTGGTGGGTGGGAGACTCCTGGAAACCACAGCAATGACTGTCGTAAGATGGGCTCCACCAGCGCTTCTCCCTGAGGCATTTTGCTATTTCTGGACATGCCAGGCTCCTAACAACCATACTTGGTGAGGCGGGGGACTGCACAAGTGTTTATTTGTAATTAGGGTGGAACCCTTGGTACCACTAAATCGGATTTTTCTTAAGTGATGGCTCTGTTATACTATTACCTTATGCTGTTTTTTAGTGAGGGAGGGGCAAAGGGAGAGAGAGAGAGAGAATCTTAAGCAGGTTCCACACCCAGCGTGGAGCCTGACCCAGGCTCCATCTCAAAACCTGAGATCATGACTTGACCCAAAATTAAGAGTCGGATGCTTAACCCACTGAGCCACCCAGGCGCCAATTAAAATCGTCTGCACTTCTAATTCCACAGGTGTGGATTTGATATGAGGCCCCACCTTATTCTCACTGTGCAACTGTGGGAAAGTTCTACCTTTTCAAAATTCAGCTTCCTCAGGTATTGAAAGGATTCAGTGTCTAAATGCACATAAGGGGTTGGCATAGGGCAAATGATAGTTTCCTTTCTTTTCACTCTTTTAATTGATTTCTTGATTAATAGAAGTAACAAAAGAATATTCTGATCAGTACTGTGTGTGAGCACAGGGCTTTGATTCTGTTTCCAGTATGTTCTGGCCAACATGCACCTGCTAGGGCATTAGAGGAATAAAAGATGGGAGTTAAAGACTTCTTATTCTTCTCAAGGAGTTTGATTTACGCTGAGAGACCCATAAAAGCGTTTGTTTGACTGTGGGATTAGTTTAAGTGGTTAATGTATTTAGCTATGGTGACTTTAACAGGGGTGAAAGCAACCTGAAATGGGAACTGAGAACTTTGGGGAAACCTTTACACTGTTCCAGCATATACTTTAGGAAACTGGGGTGTAAGCATTGTGATGGTTGAATAATGTCTGGATTTTGTCAGCAGGTGGCAGGGGTTTGGGCAGTGGGAGGGTAGGTCAGGGAGAGGAGGATAAATTTCACATGAAGTTTTTAAGCAAAGCCATTCTAGAGTAAATTTTCTAAAGTTTTGTTTTTATTTTTTTTTTAAAGATTTATTTATTTATTTATTTGACAGACAGAGATCACAAGTAGGCAAAGAGGCAGGCAGAGAGAGAGAGAGGGGGAAGCAGGCTCCCTGCCAAGCAGAGAACCTGATGCGGGGGCTCCATCCCAGGACCCTGGGATCATGACCTGAGCCAAATGCAGAGGCTTTAACCCACTGAGCCACCCAGGCACCCCGAGTTTTGTTTTGTTTTAAGTTCTCTTCTATAAAATAGCTTGCTGACTCACAGGTAGAATTGTGATAAAATTAGGGTGGTGCCTTCTCAAAAGGAGACCTTCTCTTACTTTACACAAACACTTTTTCAAATGAATACATTATAAGGGCACCTGGGTGGCTCATTTGTTAAGTGTCTGCCTTCAGCTCAGGTCATGATCCCAGGGTCATGGGATCGAGCCCCACATCAGGCTCCTTGCCTGGTGGGAAGCCTGCTTCTTCCTCTCCCACTCCCCTGCTTGTGTTCCCTCTCTTGCTGTCTCTCTCTCTGTCAAATAAAAAAATAAATAAAATCTTTAAACAAACAAAAAACCAGTTTCTTAAAAAAAACATTATTAGTTATCTTTTTCTTTAGGTTGTGGGCTCCTTGGACTGAAGTTAATATAGTTGAAAAATTGCTGTGTAAATAGAGGATGTAAATAATACCAGTGTATTAAATAAGGCTTTCATTTCTTTGCAGTAAAGATTATTTTCTTAAATTGGCAATTAACTGTTTTTCCTGTTTCCCTGACTGTGCTTGTTCATTATAAAAAATTTCATTTCATAAAAAATGAAAACAGCTTTTAAATTAGTTTGTGATGTTCGCAGTGTAGACCTTATATAATTAATATAACCTTGCAAATAGAAGATATGCTTTATCAGTCTTATTTCATAAAGTTTGATTATTTTGTTGTAAGGAAATGCACAAGTAGAGTAATTCCATATGATTTTGACTGTCTTATAATAACTAAGTGAATAGCTTTTTAAAATCTTCTAAACTTGTTTTTGAAGCTGTTTTTAGAGAAATAGATAATAAATTCTGTATTTCTTGAATATTTTCATTATTATGAAAGTGACTTCTGAGGTTAATTTTTATGGTATAAGTATGGGTTCATGATAGACATATATAGTATATTTTGATTTCTTTTTGCTTTTGGTTGGAATTGTTCATGAAAACTAAAATATATTCTACGGCAAAATAAGCTTTCTCTTATCCTCTGGACACTACAATTTAATAAAAAAGAAAGCGCATTTAGAACTCTGCTGACTCAGGTTCCTTCTGGCTAGAGCATAATCAGGGACTTTGATCTTCAGGTTATCTCAGTCATATATGTGAGATGTGTGTGCAGTGAGTTTGGGACATCATCTCTGAGACTCCATGACCACTAACCAGAGCTCCCTGTTATGAAGCTCACAATCTCATTCTGACATTCTCATAGGAAGCTGGTGGATCCCTAAGACATGGCCCGAAGTGTTTACTGCCTCTCAGAACATGTCCAGTTAACCTTGATCACTGAAGTCTTCCTTCTCTAGGAACTGGCCATGCCTTCACTAAACCGTATTAGAAGAGGATGAGAAGGGGTCTTGCCTTGACTTCTCTCTGCCCACAGAAGGAGTAGCGGGAATTGCCAGCTCCCCAGATCTTGTCTTCTCTCTGCGGTTCTGTGACTGGTAGGACAGGGAGGAAAAGCCCTTCCTGGGATACTCTTGTGGCTGGACTTGGGACAGTAGTTTTTGCCAGTGCTTTAGGATATGTCAGGGGTCCATATATGTGGTATAATATCTGTAGGGTGTGAAGGACCCAAAACCCCTTTAGCCTTACCAAACCTGGGAACTTGCCATAAATGCAGAATCTCAGGCTCCACCCTAGACATAAGGAATCCTAATTTGCACTTCAATAAGTACTTCAGGTGATTTTATTGTATACCAAGTTTGGGAAGCACCAGCTCCAGAATACAGAGGATAAGAGATCCTATAGTTGAAAATAAGGTCGGAGTATGTGTGTGTGTGTATGTCTGTGAGGATGCATTTCATTTTGTGTATGTAAATGCGTGTGTGTTCATCTCATTGTATTTTTGTAAAAATAACAGATTTTGAAATATAGTTCACAAACCATGTAATTTACTCATTTCAAGTATACAATGGGGGACACCTAGGTGGCTCATTTGGTTAAGTATCTGCCTTTGGATCAGGTCATGATCTCAGTGTCCTGGGATTAAGTCCAGCATGAGGCTCCCTGCTCAGTGGTTGAGTCTGCTTCCTCCTCTCCCTCTGACCCTCCCCCTGCTCCTGTTCTCTCTTTTTCACTCTGTGTCAAATAAATAAATCTTAAAAAAATAAAGTTTACAATGGAATGGTTTTTAGTATATTCACAGACTTGTACAACCATGAACATAGTCAATTTCAGTACATTTTTGTCACCCCAAAGAGAAAACCTATACGCACTAGCACACACTGACCATTCCTCCCAAAGCCTACCCCTTTTCCTGAAAGCCCCTGACAATCACTCATGCACTTCAGCCTTTATGGACTAGATTTGCCTATTCTCTACCTTTCATATATGAAAGAAATCATGCAATACGTGGTCTTGTGTGTCTGAATTCTCTTAGCATAATGTTTTCAAGCTCCATCCATGTTGTGGCATGTATCAGTACTTCTTTCTGTTGCTGTGATTTACCCACCTTAAGTTTACTCTGAGCAGGAGTAAAGAGATGCTGCCTTTTTTCTTATCCTTGATGAGCTTAAGACAGTCTTGTTGTTGTAGAGTAAGAGTTGACAAGAGTGACTTCTTAGTGTAACCATTGCTTTTCTAATGTCACAAGCTCTATGATCTGAGAACTATGTGACAGTGAAATACTAGGAGCATTGTTACATGCTTTCAATTGAAGAAATAAGATATTAGTGTTTTTCCATTTTCCTTCCAAGTGAAGTTTTAATTCCTTAATTTTCAACCACTATTTCCATAATAGCAGTGGTATGCCATCCATGCTCTGCTGAAAACTATGCCTGTCTTTACAAAATATCCAGCTGATGTTGGTGAAAATTAAAATGACAAAATATTGTGTTCAGATAAATAGCAACAATGGCTATATTTTTGGCAAGAACCACACGATTGTCCCTCCCCCAAGCTGTCTGTTCCCTTCCATTCTGAATGGAAATTTTCAGCGTCCCGGAGGAAGACAGCATTTTTTCCTTTGTTGTCTGTGCTAAGCTCTGAAAATTTTATTTGTCAAATAGAGGACAAATTTGTTTTCCTTCAAATATCCAAAGACCTTTTAAGGAATCTGTCATACAGAATATCTTATCAATTTGGGGAAAATCTTTGCTTGACTCTTGGGCCTTCCAATGATCATTTCATAATGCACTCAGAGTGTGGTGACCAGGAAAAGAATGGCAGAAAAATGTTTTTATATCTATAGAGAAGTCATTTTAGCATTTCACTGCTCTGTTGATTGTTGATCCAGCATTTGGAAATGCTTATTTTGGTTTTTAGCAACATGAAAAGCTTTCCCTTTCCTTCTTCTCTCCTCCCTAAGCTCATGTTAATGCCACTAAATAACCAGTGTCCTTTTGGCTGGCTGCCTGGTAAACCAAATGACTGACAACAATACTGGAGATCTTGTGTGGTCACTTTCTAAAGGGTTTTGTGCTTCTTTTATACTCTTGTCTCCCTCTCCTTCTTTGGTGGGTAGACTCAATTATTCGGCTCTGTTTGAGAAGGCTCTGGGCAAAATGCCACTCATCTATCTTTTCAACTTTTGGGGACATGCTTTCTTAACAGATTTCTTTGGGATATAAGTTTCTTTCTTTAAACTGACTACTCCTTTTCTAGGTGCTCTAAAATGCTGATCGTTCTCAGCAAATCACAAATATTAAGGTCTTTTTCAGTGACTTGTCAAAGTTGCTGTGGTGTGTATGTACATTTTTGTGTAAAAGGCTGCGAGTGCATGGTTTCCAAGAAGAGAAAAAAGATAAAAACCCTTGCCCCCTCTTGACTTGGAAATTAACATGACCGCATTAGCCAGATCCCTCTGTTGGGGGAATTAGGAAAGATTGGATAGATTCCTATGTCAAGGAAATTGACTTGGCTGGATTTCAGGTAGCAGGATGGGCTGGCCCACTAAAGATCTGTGTCAGTATCTTTAGTGGCCCTGGAATTGGGACAGGGTAACTATTTTTTGTAGTAGGTCAGTCTCTAGGGAAAAAGGACAGGAAACCAACATTCGGTGTATCTATTGGAATCTATGTATCAAGGAGTGTTGTATAAACACTATACATGTTCTTGTGTAAAAACAACCCTGTGAGCTATGTATTGCTATTTTTCTATTATTATTATCATCACCATCACTTTTTTATGAATGGGGAAACTAAGGCCCAGAGAAGTTAAGTTTGTTTAAGTTCTGTGCCTCGGCAGTGGGTGATAGAGGTTGCTGCCTCCAAAGCTAGTGTCTTTTTCTCCCCGGTGAGATTTGTCTATGCTCTTCTCTGCTTATGCTCTTTATTTATTTATTTAATTAATTTATTTGTTTTTAAAGATTTTTATTTATTTATTTGACCGACAGAGATCACAAGTAGGCAGAGAGGCAGGCAGAGAGAGAGGAGGATGCAGGCTCCCTGGTGAGCAGAGAGCCCGATGCGGGACCCTGGGATCATGACCTGAGCCGAAGGCAGAGGCTTTAACCCACTGAGCCACCCAGGTGCCCCTGCTCATGCTCTTTAAAATGTGTAGTTATGATGATCACAGGTTGATGAAAAAACAATCAGATATGGGACAAAAATACAGATCCCTTAACTAAAATTCAAATTTTTCTGCACCCACATCACCACACAGTAGCATTTCAAGGTATAGGAGCAGTCTTTCCTGACCTCCAGGGACTAGTGGTGCTAAGCTGCCCATGACACACCTTGATTAGGGAGAGTGTCCCATCAGATTCATCTGAGAATGCCCTCCTCTCCCTGCTGCGAAGGTCCTTTCTTGCTGTGGCCCTTTCTAACTCCTTTGGCTGTGTGGTGCCTGCTCACAGTTCTATGTGACTGGTAGTGACACTCCTGAGTGTCTCTTGCCCAATTTGGAGAATCAAAGGTTGACATCCTGATGATCACCCTCCTGTGGGTGGAGGCAATGGACCTGCCCAACGTCTGTTTTGCAGACAGTGTTTTCTGATGCCTTTTAGCAGTTCTCAAACCATGTAATTTATCAGCTAGATTTTCTATGAATAAATTGGGCCTTAAAAAAAAAACAAACCTGTGTAATCTTTCCATCTGTAGCATTTCCCCTTACAACACCTTGGTTTTTTATTCCTCCTGTGAATACGTGCTCATTGTGAACAACTTAGAACAAAAGTTACATGGAAAAAAGCCACTACCCCATTATGAAGAGACCCTTATTAAAATAATTCTATATTTCTTTTCTATAGAAAAATATTAATGCTAATCTTGTAGTCAGTCAGTCAATAGCAGTGTAATCATTTCAGTCAGTTGACATTTTACTCTAGTAGTTCAAAAAATAGTTCTCCCCAGTTTTGCTTTCTTTAGTGCATGGTAGGTTGTAGTCCTGTGGATAAGAAGGTTAAAACTTATGGCAGGACCCCAGGGAGAATCAGGATTCTGCCTTCTGCAGGTCTCTCTCATTGATGAAGCAGTGGAGAGCTACCTACCCATTATTCTGTTTATCCCACATCTATCTTAATGTTTTGAGGAAAACTCATTTACTAAGCTGTTGTGTATATACCTGTATCACACAGAGGATGAAGGTCTTAGGTTCCTAGAAAAAATATAAACTAGGAAGCTTTAGGGTTTTTAAAAAAAGAAATACAACATTGGCAAAGAGGCTTGATGGCTTTCTGTGATATCCACAATGAATCAGTGACCCATTTTTCAGGAAGGTGGCAGCTGCCTTTTGTTCCGTTGGAGGGGAAACATATATGGGTACAACTTCAACTGTAGCTAATTGGTTGTAGTGATGCTTTTTAAAAATTGAAATCAACAAGGAGAAATCTGCCCGAATGACTTCTCTATGCACTAGACTAATAAAAGAAGCTGGTTTTTTGTTTGTTTGTTTCTTATTGTGGAGGTGTGTTTTTATTTTTGCTAAGTGGTGGAGGAGGGAGGGAAGAGCCTGAGGGTCTGGGAGTTCAAGGAGACTACAAATGGAGAGCAAAGCAAATAGGTAGATTTTGATTATATATGAAATCATGAGGGGGAGAATAAAATATCGTTACTATTCATCAAAATTATTTTTCCCATTTAAAAAACAATCACTTTCAGCATCATACATTGAGACAGTAAGTTCCTTGTATTGCCTCTTTATTAATAGAGCCTGCTGTTTTAGTAGATTATTGCATCTTTAATTTTTGTTCTAAAGAGACTGGTAAAAATAGTTCATGTATTTATTTTTTATTTTAATTTTCTTTCTAAAAATTAAGCATAGTGTAAAAGGTTAGATACTATTGTATCTATTCTATTCTGCCTGGCTGGTCTTCAGCAGAGGCAACCAGTGTTATGTTATCCCATGTTTCCATCCAAAGATAGTCCATGCATATGTTGGCAAATGTGTATGTTTTCTTCCCCTCCCTTCCTTCCTTTCTTATACAAAAATGCTGGCATGTAAAATATAATACTCTGTATCTGTTTATTTTCACTTCATGTACCTTGTAGATTATTCTGTATCAGTACATTGAGAGTTCCCTCATTGTTTCATGGTTGGGTAATAATCTATTCTATTATTATGCCATAATTTACTTAACCGCTGTGCCACTGGCAGATGTTTAAGATGTTTTCAGTTTGCTCTTTTAAACAATGCTGCAGCTTATAAAATTGGGCACATAGGTAGATTTGTTTAGAAAGAAGTAGAAACTGAGAGCTGAAAGATGGTTTTAAGATTGTCCCTGGATGTTAGATCTCTGTCATTGTTTCACAACCGGTGCTCCTTGGAACACTCGTCAGGAAGGCAGATGTTATTGGAGCAGAAAGAAAACAGGATTTAATAGCCAAGTAAGCTAGGGAAATGTGGTATTTCCTTTTTTCTCTTGGAGTTTCATAAAAGAATTAGCATATTAAAGATTTAAAATACTTATGTGGTTCTAACAAGGGCAACAGAAAACCATCAAAGATAATTTTTCAGGCTTATTTGAGCATCATATATTTCAAGATGCTTATTAACATGTGTCAATACAGTTTGAGGGAAAAATCAGTTTGGGGAATGTTGACCTGTGTGATTCCTCCCTGTCTTCCGGATTACACAGATAGAAAAACTAGCTAAACTTTTTTTTTTTTTTCCAGCTGACAAATTGCTTGCCTTTGGAGTCCCGTTTCTTGACACCTGTAGCTTGCACACCTCTCTGATCCTAATGCTTAATGTGAGAAATGCTTTGCTTGGAAAGTTGTATGTCAGGACCTTCTTGTGTTGGTGAGCATGAAGGCAGGTGGCATCAGATATTCTGGTTGGACCTGGTGTGATCTGAAGCTGGAAGTAGTGAGACCATGTACTTGGGGACAAAAGCAAGAAGTTCATTTTGTTTGGGGCTTAGTAGGAGATAGAGGAGAGTGGTCAGGCTTTATAAAGTAAGCAGCATTCTAGCAGAAGTTGCAGTTGGGAGTTCTGCTGTGGAATATAGAGTGGAAAGCCATACATATTCTTTTGCTCTAGTGTACTGGCTCTCAGCCAGGTTCTCCACAATCCCCCTCCCACCCAGGGACATTTGACAGTGTCTAGAGATGTTTTTGGTTATCATGATGGGAAAGGTGCTTTTTGCATCTGGTAGAGATAAAGGATACTGCTAAACATTCTGTAGTTATACAGGGCAAAACATTGAGAATTATGCAGTCCAAAATGTCAGCAACACTCCGTTGATAAACCTGCTCTGGTGGGATCCTGCCAGAGTTGGGGACTTAGTAAATTATCAGCATTTCTTTGTCCAAACATCTGAAGTGGCATAAAATGACCATGTATCATTTTGGACTGCTGCTGCTGTGATGCTCATGTTTGCTATTGTAGATTCAGGACTCCTTATTCACAGTGCTGCAGTTTAAAAAGCTCTGGAACTGTGAAGTTAATTCATAATTTATCGCTAAAACCTTACCTGCGTTGACTTCTCTGATGAGGGTTCCAGGGAGTCTTGATTTACTTTATTTTGTATGAATGTGTTTGTAGGCTCTTAACCCAGATCTGGCTTGAGGTTTTATATAGAATTTTGGTGCAGTGTATTATCTTTCTAAAATGTGAGAAATTCTGTATTTGAAAACATTTTGAGCCCCAAGCTTCCAGATAAGGGATTGTGAATTTATATGTTGAACTAAATTTTTGCCTAATTTGGTTTCTTTTAAGAAATTAGTTATTTAGTAATATTTACTGATTTTTTTACTCCAAAAATGATACAGGATCACTGTGAAGAATTTGATGAGTACAAAAGAAAAAATATTAACAGCCATCTGTGCAGTGCCTGCAGTGTGTCCGGAGCTGTTCTCCATGCTTTACACGTATTAACTGAGTCCATCTTCAGAATTCTTTTGTTCTTACAAGTGAAGAAACTGTGACATAATGACTTGCCCAAGATCCCATATCTAGTAAATAGCAGAGCTGAGCTTTAAATTCTGGTACAAAGAGAAAAATCATCCATCATCTCAACAGCTAGAGAGGTTAATTTCTTAAACAGTTAAGAGAGTAGTTGAGTGAACTGTAATTTACTTAAATAATTTTCTGTTGTTGGGCATTTGGCCTGTTTTCAGTTTTTCACAATAGAAAATTGGCATGAACACATTTGTATATAAATGTTTGTCCACATCTCTGATTGTTTCTTTAGGGAATATTTCTAAAGAGAATTGCTTAGTCAGAGTGCATAATTTATTATGAATTCTTCATATATGTTGCAAAACATGCCAGTTTTATACTCCTACCAGCACTGCACCCACATCAGCACTGAATGCTAACATTTCTTCCCCTGACTTCTGATTCTGAGATGTGGTATCTTGGTGTTTTCTGAGATGAGACAGATGGATGGACAGTTTTTGTATTTGTCAGGATACTAGGGTTAAAAAAAAATCCCAGGTGGGCACCTGGGTGGCTCAGTGGGTTAAGCCTCTGCCTTCAGCTCAGGTCATGATCTCAGGGTCCTGGGATCGAGTCCCGCATCGGGCTCTCTGCTTGGCAGGGAGCCTGCTTCCTCCTCTCTCTTTCTGCCTCTCTCTCTGCCTACTTGTGATCTCGCTCTGTCAAATAAATAAATAAAATCTAAAAAAAAAAAAAAAAATCCCAGGGGCACCTGGGTGGCTCAGTCCATTAAGCATCTCTCTTCGGCTCGGGTCATGACCCCGGGGTCCTGGGATCGAGCCCCGCATTGGGCTTTCTGCTCACAGGGAGCCTGCATCTCCCTTTCCTCCCTGCTTGTGCTCTCTCTCGCTATCCCGTTCTCTCTCAAATAAATAAATAAAATCTTAAAAAAAAATCCCAGGAAGACACCCAAATTAAGTAAAAACAACTGATTTTTAAAACTTCATATTTTATTTTATTTTACTTTTAATTAACATATAATGTATCACATTATAACATAACATATAATGTAACATATAATGTTTCAGGGGTACAGGTCTGTGATTCATCAGTCTTACACAATCCACAGCACTCACCATAGCACATGCCCTCCCCAATGTCCATCCCCCAGCCACCCCATCCTTCCCCACTCACCCCCTAACAACCCTCAGTTTGTTTCCTGAGATTAAGAATCTCTTATGGTTTGTCTGCCTCTCTGGTTTCATCTTGTAAAGCTTTACATTTTAAAAAATAATATTTTGTAGCCAGTTTCTTTTCAGATTGATCCATACAGTTAATTTGAGGCTCCCTTTTAAGTTATCATGAAGAGTTGGCAGAAATAAGAATGTCCAGCGTTGGGGACGTTCAGGTCAGAGTCTTATTGCCATGTGATCATTGTCTGACTAAAATGGCATTTGAATAAATACTTATGCAGTGCTTATCATGTGCCACACACTGTACTTTGTGTTGATGATGCAGTAAGGAATACGTTTATAATAAAAATAATAGCAGAAGCTGGTGGCTTCTCAGGTGTCAGGCACTGTTCTAATTCACTGCTTAGTGTATTAACTCGCTCACAGGAAGCCTATAAGGTCAGGACTACTATTATGTCCAGGCGACTGATGACACTGAACCAAAGCACAGGGAGCATAAATCACGTGGTTATAGACATACAGCTACTAAGTGGCAGAATCAGGTTCTGAACCCAGGCAAAGCCTGACTGTTCTGGTTGAGAGGCAGACATTAGGGGACTGGTGCAGGAATGGGTATGAGAAAATACTGACTTTAGCTGGCAATCCAGCAGAGAAATGGAAAGAGTTGCAGAGAAATGGAAAGATCAGAAAGGTTTTTTTAAAAGATGGAATTCATCAGATTGGATGTGAAAGAAGGGGAACTAGTGTAGGTTTTCTGGTGTGAGTAACTTGTTCAATGGTGATACCATCTGTTGGGTGGGGAAGATCAGGGAAGAGAAAGGAGCATGTCTTTGAGGGAAGCAGAGATGATTTTAGTTTTGGATTGGTTAGATCAGAGGGGTCTGAAAGATGGAGATGCCAAGAAGGCCATTATATCTGAAATAGGAGTTACTAGCTTGGAATTTGTCTTGGTAGTTTATCAGAAAATTATTTTCTTTAAATATTTGCAGTGTGTAACTTATGAGAAGGTTTTGCAGCTTTAAAAGATATCGACAAAGTGTCATTTGATGGCTGTGGTTTTCATTTATCAAACACGTAAAAATTTGTGTCATTTTACTACCCTTTTAAACACTTATATTATTGCCTATAAGTAACTTTATAATGTTGTTTTACCATTTCCATAATCAACAATGTGAATGAGTAGATTATTACCATTTTTCTTTATTGTAGATAATTTTACAGCAGATGCCTTTGTGCATAAAACACTTCCAGCACCCAGGATTATTTCTTTGGAGGAAGATTAGAACTAGAATTATTGGATCTTAGTACCTATTGCAGAATTACTTTTTTTGCTAATTTATGTTCACCAAATAAGTGCAAGACTTACCTCTTACTCAGCCTGTGAGTTGAATGATCTTTGTGACACCATTATTTACTCTCTATTTTTTTATAACGTATTCTGTAATTGCAATCATATGATAGCTTCGTATACTGTATCTTCATTTCACTTTGATCAGTACCTGATTGGCACAGAATATTGCCAAGAATTTTTACAAAACTAATCAAATAAGAATGTGGAGATCGTGATCACTGTTCTTTAACTCTGAAGTGTTGATGCCAGGATACTTAAAATCGCTCAAGATTCAGTCTGCCAGGGTCTGGCTAATGACAGCAGAAATACCTGGAATTGTATAAAAGATGCCTCTTCTTCAATGTGCATTTATCCTGTCTCCATGTGAAAAGTGGCAGAGATTTAAAGCTATTATGTGTGTAACTCAGGACAGTTCTCTGGTTATTTGGGGGCAAAATTAGAATGTCTTTTAGACTAGAATTACGCCAGTGATTTTGTCAGTTTTTGACTTTGTTTTCCACTTTTTCCCTGTAAAAATTTTACTCTCCAACTTTTAATTTCTAGTTTTTCCTCTTTGGGTTTTTACAGCCAGTGTCAACATTCTGTGTAATTTTCTCAGAGTTATTAATTCCTGCCTCCAGAGTCATGGTCTCTGTTGTTTTTTGATTATTCCCAAAAGAAATTTTGGGAAAACTAGGATCAAGCTATTTGTCATTCTGGAATTTTCTGCATTCATAAACTGGCCTTTTCCTTGTGACCTTTTAATAGGAATTTGCGCTATGAGTTGTTATGAAAGGTTATTACTTAGGGATTATTTATTAATCTGGTTACTCGCCAGAGTGACACATTAAAAAAAAAAAGTTTGTCCACCCATCTGGTTCTTCCCATATCCTCCCAAACCATCATCAACCAGGAGAATTATAATATGCAAATAAGCCATCTGCAATGTCCAAATGAGAGGATAGTTTTAATTCTTTGTCAGAGTTCTGCCAGGGGCTGAGTAGTAATTTCAGTAGCTTTCTTAAGATGGAGAGGATCTCTTAAAAAGTACCTTGGTTAAAAATGTTCCCATAATAATAGGGACATTTGGAATTGGGTGCCCAGGTCACTTAATCAGTAGAAAATTTCCTGTTTCCAGATTCAGCCTCTAACTATGGGATGTCTGTGTTCCATCATAGATGTCGTCAACTTTTTTTTTTGTTAATCCCTCTACAAAGAAGAAAAAAGGTGATATCAACTAAAAAAATATGAAAGAATATTAATTTGGATTGAATAATACTTGTGGGCCTGTCTTGTTCCCTGAGAAAATAGGTACCCACGGTGTCCCGATTTTCAAAATGAGTAAAGTAAGAGACAGCAGTGCTGGGCCAAGAATGATGGATTCTGACCCTGACCTGTAAGTCCCTCATTTATCAGGGTATGTGCTTAGGACATTGAGGACACACTGAAAGTTGTGACATCTGTTGCTGTAGGGTTGTGTTTTTGGTTGTTTTGTTTTGTTTTTAATTTTCCTTTGTAGCTTATTTATTTTAATGAAGTACATGTTTTTCAGAAGCATTCCTGATAGACAATAATCAAAAGTATTTGTTGTTGTTGCTGGTTTTTTATTTTTGTTTTTGTTTTTACCAAAATATGAGGTATCATTTGGCTCTTTTGCTGTAGTTTTTGAGGACTGCACTTGCTATCATGTTGCAGAGTAAAAGTACACCTGTTCTTTTCTCAGTTCCTTTCTCTTGAGGTTTTGGATGACCATTCTTCTTTACTTGCTGTTATTTGGAAGCATGAAACAAAGCATTGGTTCTTTTCTTTCTTTTTTCCCCCCTTCTATTTTAGTGGGCCCCTTACTGGCAAGTAAGAGTGAGGAATAAGAGGTTGGTGTCTGGGTGTTGCTTTTATCAGGCCTCAAGCTATGTCAGAATGTCCCCAGATCTAGAAGCCATGTCATGTCAGTGTAGAGTAGTGTTTGAAGAACTAGTGGGACTCTGGGTGTAGCAGTCTAGTAAGTAGAGTGGTTGGTAATACGGACTTAAGTGGTGGTGTGTCCATATGTAGTTCAAACCTTAGATGTGAATGAGATTTTATATAAGCTAATGTATAGACTGAGAACATGAGACCCACCGATTTTAGGGGATTAATTCAAAACTTGCCTAGGAGTGAGAAATGAGAGAGGAAGTAGGTTATCATGAAGGTAATGATGTTCTGGAAATTAGGACATGGCAGTGTTTCAAGAGGAACATAATCAGGTAATGGGGGCACATACACTTTTTCTGAGCCATTTTGAGGATATGTTATGTACATCACAGTCTTTTACCTCTAAATACATAAATACTAATTTCTTAAGAATTGAGATAGTCTCTTAGGTAACCACAGTGCAGTTATCAATCCAAGTAAATTTAACATTACCTTTAAGGGCACCTGGGTGGCTCAGTGGGTTAAGCCTTTGCCTTCGGCTTGGGTCATGATCTCGGGGTCCTGGGATCGAGACCTGCATTGGGCTCTCTGCTCTGCAGGGAGCCTGGTTCCCCCACTCTCTCTGCCTGCTTCTCTGCCTACTTGTGATCTCTCTCTCTCTGTCAAATAAAGAAAGGAAGGAAGAAAGAAAGAAAGAAATCTTCACAAAGAATCCTATGGTTTGTAGGATGAAGATAATCAAGAGAAATTTAAAAAAAATCACCTTTAATATTTGTATTCTAACTTGGCCAGTTAACTCAGTGACGTCTTTTATAATATTTTTCCCTCCAGTATAAGATGTAGTCTAGGCTCAGATATTTTCTTTTATTTCACCCATTGGCTTTCTTTTCTGAAACTCTTCTACAGCCTTGTTTTATTTCTTACAGTATTGACAGTTTTTAAGAATACATCCTTCTCCCTTCAAAACAAAATAGAATGATTTATGGTTGTTTGATGTTTCCACATGATCCCATTCTCCATCAGACACAACATCCTTCCCAGGATGTCACATTTAGAGCAAATAATGTCCATTGGTGGTGATAACTTTGATCACGTCAAGGTGTTGTCCTGTTTCTTGACTGTAAAAGTACTGTTTTCTTCTTAATCTCTTGCAGCTAGTAAGCGATCTGTGAGGACACAATGTAAGATCATGCAAATATCTTGCTTCTCATCGAAATGGATGCAAAAATTTAGCATCCATTGGTGACGTCTGTCAGATCCATTGTTTACTGATAGGTGCCCAGTCATGAGTTTTGAACTCACTACTCCTTCCATGTTTATCAGTCAGCCTTCAGCATTCTTCTGGAAGCAAGAACCCTCCCTTCATTCCTGTCTGTTACTGCTAAGGGATTGCTCTGAAATCCTGTTTTCCAATGGATTATAAGTCACTACTGAACTCAACTATTTTGATGCTTGAATTGTCACAGAGTTGGCCAGTGGAAGCCCCTTCGAACTGGCTCATGTCGATGTTTTATTTCCCCATGATTTTATTACTTTCTGTCATAATGAGGTATTCCAGGCTCATCTCATACCTATTCTGACTCAGCCCTGGATTCAGCCATTTCTTGGAGGAGCTCAGTTCCCTTTGGTGGAGAAAGGTTATAGTCCTTCCAGGTGCATATTTTCAGTGATCCTTTTTGCTTTATGAAATATTGGGCCCAGACTTAGAAAACTGTCAATTTCTTGGTTGATGAATTTCAGATCAGGTAGAAATGTTGGGTAATGAGGAAGGGCAGTTTTTGCCTGCAGTTGTTAAATGAAGAATAGAATATGTATTCAGAGCATGCCCGAGATGAAGATTGTTCTTGTATTCATTTGTAATCCTTGGCTACAGCTAGCCTGACAGATGGTGGTGTCCTTTTTCCTCCAGCCATACTTTTGTTGGGAGGGGTCTGGCCTGCATTTAATGAACATGGATATTCTGGTCCTCTCTCATGCCTGGATTTTTAGTTCTGTGGTTTCACCAAGCTTGGTAGGTTCTCCCTTAATATTAGATTATTGCATGTGAATGGGCAGGTGGAGGAGGGGAGGAAGGGAGTGCATTCTAGCTTCCTCACGGAACCAGCCTGCAGATGCCATTCAGTCTAGGTCTGTTGTTGGCCACATCCTTGTCTGGGAGCCCCACCTTGAATATTGTGTGGGATGAGGGGAATCACAACTGCAGGGCTGTGGTTCCTTGTTTTCACAAGCCACCTTTCTTCACTGTCCCCCACCCCATCCACCTGATGGTTTCTGACATTTTCATACTGTGTGGAACCATTTAAGAAATTTTCCTACATGCCCTGTCACAAGATTGTCTGCACAGTGGCCTGTGTGGTAATGGGGGAGAGATTAATTCTGTTTCATAGGCGAGGAAGCTGGGCAAAGACGGCAGCTTTCCAAAGGGGAGATAGCTAGTCAAATGACAGAACCAGGACTTCAACCCAGTGTTTCTGCTTCTCAATTCCATGCCCCTTCACCTTGGTCTTGGAAATTCAAAGACTGAAGAAGGTATGGAAGTCCTCTAGAAGTGACCTCGGTTTGGAACTTGGTGGCAATAGGAGGAGTAGATTTCTTCTTAATCAGTTTCCTGTGTGGGGGTTCACATATCAAGGGTATTTTTCTGTGTGAGAAGAGAAGCTGAGGTCACTGTGTAACCTCATGGAAAACCAGACCCAGGAGTATGTCCAAACCCCAGGGTTACCTAAAGGTAATTAGGGAAAACTGTACAAATCAGTCTCACTGTTTTCTGGTTGATGAAGCAGAGCAGAAAAGCTGTTCTTTTCTCCTTGTCTTTGTTTTGGACTTTATCACCTGACCTCCCTTATCTGATCTGATGGGTTCTCTTGCTTGGGTGGGAGAGGGATCCTTTTATTTTTCTGGTTGTGGTTCACAGGAGGAGTCTCTGGCCACAGCACACAGCAGATGGAGCCTGCGGGAGGCCATATTTGTATGCCTTGGCAGGTGCAGGTCTGGGATAGGTTCTGACCTCTATCTGGCACCTGTTCCTTTTATTGCCTCCATATGTCAGGAGAATCTTACCTCATATGAGTATTTCCAGTTTCCTCTGGTGTGAGGCCAGGTTTGGAGGCACCAGCAGTGATGTTGAGGGGACCTTTGTGAGGGGAAGTTGAGGAGTTGGCTTGAGGTTGGAGAACAATATACACCTGCCTCTTCTAGAAGCTTCAGTGGGCCCAAGGCATCTTCAGAAAAGCCATAGTTGGGCTGCATCTTTTATATTTTTTGCTCCGGTTTTGTTTTTGTTATTTTGTTAAAGGCTTCATGTGCTTGGATGTTTAAAATGGGGTGATATTTTTGTTGTTGTAGCTGTTTTTTGAACAATCAAACAGTGGTAATCCAGTACAGTTACTTCAAGACATATCAGCAATCCTTCACCAATAAATTGAAGGCCATTAAGTCAGGAGTTCTTAGGGAGTCTGTAGGTCCCCTGAAATGAAATGCAAAATGTATGTGTGTGTCAATATGTTTTCTGAGGAGAAGCTTCCATAGCTTTCTGCAGATTCCTATAGGTATTTGAGAGCCCTTATCCAAAGGACGTCCTCTAATGTGTCTTTTCCTCTCTCCCTCAGAGGACTGGCTTTGCTGGCTGTGTCCCTCATAGCTTTATAAATCCTTAAAATCGTGAGAGAGTCCAGGCAAGAGAAGGTTTTGAAAAGGGACCCTCTTTACTGCAACATTTTGGGTCTTGCCTCCTGCCTTCCTCCTGGTTCCCTGAGCAGGGCTCTGAGCTGGGGTGATTTTCATTCTCCTTGACTCTCTGTCAGGCACATGCTGTGTGACCTCCCCTCATTTAATTCTCATGACTGCTCAGTAAGGTAAGTGCTAAACATGAAATACCACGTTCAAGCTATTAAATAGAGGAAGTGGGACTACCTGTAAACTCTGCCAGATTCCAAGGCCACTGTTCTTTCAGTACACTCGAGGAACAAAACACCAGCTGTTGTTTTCCTTAGCACCCACCAGGACATCCTCCAGTTCTGCTCCTGTAGGGAGCATTCATCCTGTAGGACGCCCTGAAGCATGGATATGCCCAGGGACTGCCTTCAGCACATCTGCCTGTAAAAGGCAGAGATCTCGGCTTGCTCTTTGCAGAGTAATAACAGAACTTCCAGAAGGTTCTTGATCCCCAGCCACTTTGCTGGACTCTTCACTCTTAGCCTGGCTGAGGGCTCTTCTAAAAGTGAAGGCTGGAAACTACATCCTTCTCGCCTCCTGTAGCTCAGCTGGAGAAAGAAAAGTAACAAAAATGAACTGTTAGCAAGCAGACTCCATCTGTTATCTGGCTTTTAAAATTAGAAATAATAATTAAAGTAATCATAATTACAAGGTGATTTTAATGTAGTCACATTGGCATGAAAAATATAAACCTTGGAGCTCAGGAATTTTAATTCTGGGAGTGTAATTTGTATGAAATGCTATGAATACCATCAATTAAAATAATAAATTGCTGTGACTGTGTGCTGATGGCATTCTGAGAAGGTAAAGGTATTTATTACCCTACTGTATTCCTTCATCTTTCTGTGACAACTGTGTAAGCAGACGATAATACCCAGGTAATTCTGTCATAGAGGTTCCCAATGACCTGGGCTGAAAAGACACTTAGCATCTAGAGTGGCATTGGGGCTCTTTGTATGTGAAACACGGGGATGGTTTCTTTTCACTGCTCTAGAGGCTCAGTAATACAGCGATGGTCTGCAAAGGGTTGGCTTTGGCCTCTCCTCTGCTGTATTTTAACCTCTTCATGCTCACATTTCTTTTTTCCAGCCATTCCACTGACTGGTTGTGAAGATGAGTGCCCAAGACATGTGAGAGCTCTGAGCCCTCTTGGGTCTCAGGACCGATGCCCCTCTGAGGAAGTATCTTTGCAGCCCACAGCAAGTCACTGAGTATCAGAGACGTGAATGTGAGACCCTGGGAAAGTTACTTCAACTCCCCTGAGTCTCAGTTTCTTCTCCTGCACATGATGACATCATTCAGGATCATGGGTTGTTGAAGTGTGAGTGAGCCAGAATAGATCAAGCACTGAGCATTGTTAGTGGCACATGGGCATTTGAGAGGTCTGTGACTCTTCCCCCTGCTCTCACCTCCCCACATGCTCCCACCCCAAATAGAGCCTCTGATTGGCTGGAAGTAGAGGAGGAACATTAATCTGTTTCTCAAACAAGGTGCTAAGCTTAAAAATACATCTCCAGTTCTGGAGATAGCCAGATAACTTTATTTTGGAGAGTATGTATGTGTGTTGATCTATGTGTGCAAATATACATAAGTCTGAGTCCTGCCTAATGATGTGAAAGGGTGCCTTTGTGACTTCAAACATTTGACTCAGATTGGAAAATCTCAGGGTGAAAAAAGTAGAATAACAGCATAATATTCGAAGCTAGAAGTCTTAGAAGCTTGTTTGGAGTTCTTTTTTGTTTTGTTTTTTGTTTTTTTTTGTTTTTTTTTTTTTTGAATGGGTAGCTTTAATTTTCAGCAAAAAGTCTGGGTAGTTTTTATCTAGCTAAAGAGAGAATTGCATATTGGGCATTAACTATTAATGGATGAAATCCTGCCAGCTACCCTTTTATAGATCTTATGTGTGAAACAAGGCTTCATATAGGGTGCCAGCTAGGAATTGATCTCTGATCCAATTCCATCAGAGAAGCTTTATTATTTTTAGAAGTAACATTCACTCTAGCACAGCGTACAGTGATATGTAATACCAGCTGTTTATATAAATCCGTGTTTTAATTAATTTCTAGAAAATTAAATTGCTTCTTTCCCCCATGATGCCTTTTGTGTAAACTGTATAAAACCGAACCAGAATTCAGGATGAGGCCTTTGCAGAAGACATGGTGATGAGTTGGGATGTTGACTTGAGAGTATGAGATTCACATGGTGTTGGGATGCCTGGCTGCCAGGAGACCTGGGTTCCAGCCACAGTCCTGCCTTTCATGAAATGTGTCATATGGACTTAGTGACAAGGCCATTCTGTGCAGTTGTTAAATAAGGGGGCTGTTTGATCTTTAAAATCCCATCATGTTTTAATTTCCATAAATTGTTATTTTAGCTTCATGATAGAGATGAAATTTAATGTTTGCGAGTCTCTCTAGTTCTTTCTATCCTTTAGAACCATGCAGACTGGGTAGTTTCTAAGAACCGTTTGGGAAAAATGAGATTTAAAGAACCCAGGTATTGATTTTTGGCACTCTGGCACAATATCCTCATCGTATTAAGTGGATTCCCTTGTTAAATATTCAAAGAGCGGGATGCCTGGGTGGCTCAGTAGGTTAAGCCGCTGCCTTTGGCTCAGGTCATGATCCCAGGTTCCTGGGATCAAGTCCTGCATCAGGCTCCTTGCCGAGCAAGGAGCCTGCTTCTCTCTCTGCCTCTGCCTCTGCCTGCTGCTCTGCCTGCTTGTGCTTGCTCTCTCTTTCTTTCTCTCTCTCTCTCTCTCTCTGACAAATAAATAAATAAATAAATAAAATCTTAAAAAAAAATTCAAAGAGCATTTTTAGGTTGCCTTAAACCTGTTGTTTTGTTTTGTTTTGTTTTTGCTTAAATCTGTTTCTTTCCCATTTTTTTGGGTTTCACTTTTTGTGACTGTTCACTGGGAGGCCCACCTCCATGTATTTGTGACCAGGTTTCTCAGTTCAGCAAAGTCCTATAGTCCTGTTCGTTGACATGGATTGGGGCTTTCACATGCTTC
Organism: Enhydra lutris kenyoni; assembly: GCF_002288905.1. Lineage (NCBI taxonomy): Eukaryota > Metazoa > Chordata > Mammalia > Carnivora > Mustelidae > Enhydra > Enhydra lutris. Next base: position 12,674,358 of record NW_019154131.1, read on the forward strand.
CTCGAGTACTACTTTCTGTATATTCTGACTTCTCTTCAACCAGTGACTTCAACCAGAAGCTTGCCAAAGAGCACATGTGCAAAGGTGCAGTATTAGGAGAACCATGAGGTGGACTGACTGGGAGGGATAGAATGTGGTGGGTGGGTGAAAAGCAAAAGGCACATGCTCTGGCTTCTTGCTTTTTGTTGTTTTAAGAGCTTGGTGGTGGTTACATTACATCAGTAGAACTAGAGAGTAAGCAGGCCAAAGATGTACTAATAAAAGAAATTACTGCTAATTAGCAGTTAATCTGGAAATCAGAAATTTCCTTTGTTAGCTGTATAAGATGATGTAGCCTGAGGAGCATCCTAATCCTATTTGGGAGATGGGAGATAGAGCTTGGCTTTGAGGCCCAGTGTCTGCCTGCCTTTTATGGTCAGGACAAGGCTAGACCCATGGTGAGTTCCTCAGTCATGACCCCTCTTTTCCCATAATGACTGTGGAGGATTAAGACTCTCTAATTGTTTAAGAACATGAGTATTCAGCAAGTAAATCTAATCAGAACAATGGAAAAGAGAGGTATGTAGCATTTGATTTAATTTGTGACCATTGATAGCATTACAAAGGTACCAAAGACCTAGACATACTATGATTGCTTGATAGTCTAGTTTTAATTTGAATTCTAGCATACAGATAGTGATTCTATAGAGGAGTGGATGAGAGGAAGAATTGAACTAATCTTTAGCCTTAGTCTTGGAAGCTGCTCTGTTAATAAAATAATCCTAAAAATGTAAACTGTACAAACTTAATAGCTAAGGTTGTACACATAACAGATTCTTGACACATTTCTTCTAAGTAATTCTGTTTTGGCAGTACATTTTGTTTTTACAAAATAAAACAAAAATTAGTAATTAACTTTTCAGAGAGCAAGATGGATACTGTCTATCTTTATCCCTCCAAAATTTGCAATAACTCCTTCATACAATCTATGTTTATGATGTTCCTAATATAAATTATTTTTCTAGTCTTCGAGGTCTCAGTTTCTCATGTTTAAAATGAGAATTTTATACCACAACTTAATATTTTAGACCTCTAAATATGAGACCTTTCAACTCTTAGATTCTGGATAGGAGACTGTTTTCAAAATTGAAAATCAGTTTAATTAAGATAATGCTTATTTTCAATATTTTATAACTTTTTACCTCTGTAATCTATTCTCAGTATCTTTTTTTAAAAGATTTTATTTAATTATTAGAGAGAGCATGGGGGGTGCAGAAAGAGAAGGAGACGCAGACTCCCCGGTGAACAGGGAGATGTGGGGGTTGATCCCATGACCCTGAGATCATGAACTGAGCCAAAGGTAGACAGTTACTCACTGAGCTACCCAGGTGCTCCCTCAATATCTTTTCTTAAAAAAATTATTTTACTGCCTCCATCCCCTCACCCTCTTTCCTAGATTTGTTCAAAATGTATTCTGTAGTTTGAATTGCTATAGGAAGGCTCTGAATGTGAGGTTGATCTTAAGGCTGTCTTTGCCAGGCTACCTAAAAATCTAAGAAGGAAGTACATAGCAGCAATACAAACCTTTCTCAAGAAACTAGAAAAGTCTCAAATACACAAGCTAACCTTACACCTAAAGGAGCTGGACAAAGAAGAGCAAATAAAGGTTAAATCAAGCAGGAGAAGAGAAATAATAAAGATCGGAGCAGAAATCAATGAAATAGAAACCAAAAGAACAGCAGAACAGATCAATGAAACTAGAAGCTCGTTCTTTGAAAGAATTAATAAGATTGATAAACCCCTAGCCAGACTTATCAAAAAGAAAAGAGAAAGCACCCAAATTAATAAAACCATGAATGAAAGAGGAGAGATCATAACCAACACCAAGGAAATACAAACAATTTTAAGAATGCATTATGAGCAACTGTATGCCAACAAGTTAGGCAATCTGGAAGGAATGTATGCTTTCCTAGAAATTTACAAACTACCAAAACTGAAACAGGAAGCAATAGAAAACACGAACAGACCCATAACCAGCAAGGAAATTGAAGCAGTAATCAAAAATCTCCTAACAAACAAGAGTTCAGAACTGGAAGGTTTCCCATGGGAATTCTACCAAACATTTAAAGAAGAACTAATACCTGTTCTTCTGAAGCTGTTTCAAAAAATAGAAATGGAAGGAAAACTTCCAAACTTGTTCTATGAAGCCAGCATTACCTTGATCCCCAAACCAGGCAAAGACTCCATCAAAAAGGAGAATTACATACCAATATCCTTGATGAACATGGATTCCAAAACTCTTACCAAAATACTAGCCAGTAGGATTCAATAGTACATTAAAAGGATTATTCACCATGACAAAGTGCGATTTATTCCTGGGCTGCAAGAGTGGTTCAACATTCCCAAATCAATCAGTGTGATACATCACATTAATAAAAGAAAGGACAAGAACCATATGATCCTCTCAGTAGATGCAGAAAAAACATTTGACAAAGTACAACAACAGTTCTTGATTAAAACTCTTCACAGTGTAGGGATAAAGGGAACATACCTCAATATCCTAAAAGCCATCTACAAAAAGCCCACAGTGAATATCATTCTCAATAGGGATAAAACTGAGAACTTTTCCCCTAACTGTTCCAAAAAATAGAAATGGAAGAGAAACTTCTGAACTCATTTTATGAGGCCAGCATTACCTTGATCACAAAGACCCCACTGAAAAGGAGAATTACAGACCGTGTCCTTGATGAACACGGATGCAAAAATTCTCACCAAAATACTAGCCAGTAGGATCCAGCAGTACATTAAAAGGATTATTCAGCACGGCCAAGTGGGATTTATTCCTGGGCTGCAAGGTTGGTTCAACATCCGCAAATCAATCAGTGTGATACAATACATTAATAAAAGAAAGAACGAGTACCATATGATACTCTCAGTAGATGCTGAAAAAGCATTTGTCAAAGTACAGCATCCTTTCTTGGTCAAAACTCTTCAAAGTGTAGGGATAGAGGATACATACCTCAATATTATTGAAGCCATCTATGAAAAACCCACAGTGAATATCATTGTCAAGGAGGAAAAATGAGAGCTTTTCACCTAAGGTCAGGAACACAGCTGCTATTCTACATAGTACTAGAAGTCCTAGCCTAAGCAATCAGACAACAAAAAGAAATAAAAGGCATCTGAATCAGCAAAGAAGAAGTCAAACTCTCACCCTTTGCAGATGATATGATACTTTATGGGGAAAAATCCAAAGACTCTACTCCCAAACTGCTAGAACTCATACAGGAATTCAGGAATGTGTCCGGATATAAATTCAGTGCACAGAAATCAGTTGCATTTCTATACACCAACAGTAAGACAGAAGAAAGAGAAATTAAAGCGTTGATCCCACTTAAAATTGCTCCCAGAAACTTAAGATACCTAGGAATAAACTTAACCAAAGAGGCAAAGAATCTGTACTCAGAAAACTGTAAAGTACTCATGAAAGAAATTGAGGAAGACAGAAAGAAATGGAAAAACATTCCATGCTCATGGATTGGAAGAATAAATATTGTGAAAATGTCTATGCTACCTAATGCAATCTACACATTTAATGCAATCCCTATCAAAATACCATCCATTTTTTTCAAAGAAATGAAACAATCCTAAAATTATTAAGGAACCAGGAAAGACCTCGAATAGTGAGAGGAATGTTGAAAAAGAAAGCCAAAGTTGGTGGCATCACAATTCCAAACTTCAAGCTCTATTACAAAGCTGTAATCATCAAGACAGTATGGTACTGGCACAAAAACAGATACAGAGATCAATGGAACAGAATAGGGAGCCCAGAAATAGACCCTCAACTCTGTGGCCAATTAATCTTCGACAAAGCAGGAAAGAATGTGCAATGGGAAAAATACAGTCTCTTCAACAAATGGCGTTGGAAAAATTGGACAGCCACATGCAGAAGAATGAAACTGGACCATTTCCTTATACCACACACAAAAATAGACTCCAAATGGATGAAAGACCTCAATGTGAGACAGGAATCCATCAAAATCCTTGAAGAGAACACAGGCAGCAACCTCTTCGACCTCAGCGGCAGCAACTTCTTCCTAGAAACATCACCAAAGACAAGGGAAGCAAGGGCAAAAATGAACTCTTGGGACTTTATCACCATGAAAAGTTTTTGCACTGTAAAGGAAACCATCAACAAAACCAAAAGACAACTGACAGAATGGGAGAAGATATTAGCAAATGACATATCAGCTAAAGGGCTAGTGTCCAAAATCTATAAAGAACTTATCAAACTCAACACTCAAAGAACAAATAATCTAATCAAGAAATGGGCAGAAGACATGAACAGACATTTCTGCCAAGAAGACACCCAGACACAGACACATGAAAAAGTGCTCCACATCACTCGGTATCAGGGAAATACAAATAAAAACCACAATAAGGTACCACCTCACAATAGTCAGAATGGCTGAAATTAACAAGTCAGGAAATGACAGATGTTGGCGAGGATGCAGAGAAGGGGGAACCCTCCTACACTGTTGGTGGGAATGCAAACTGGTGCAGCCACTCTGGAAAACAGCATGCAGGTTCCTCAAAAAGTTGAAAATAGAGCTACCCTACAACCCAGCAATCACACTGCTGGGTATTTACCCCAAAGATACAAATGTAGGGATCTGAAGGGGCACGTGTACCTGAATTTTTAAAGCAGCAGTGTCCACAGAAGACTTTCAGTGCTTCTAGGGGTAACTAATGTGTCTTCTGAGTTGTCAAGGAAGTTATACTATCTACAGTTTGAATATAACACAAACTAATATTCTAATTCACTAAATATTGGTAATCTAAATATGGAATTGAATGGGGGATTCCATACTGGGTGTGTAAGATGATGAGTGTAGATGTAGGAAAAAATACTAGAAATTAGTATTTCTATATACTTCTCAAACTTAAGATACTTAGAAACTTAATGTTTTGATCTCATGTAGTAGGATACTTACAGTTTACTAATAAAACTATCAGAGGCTTGCATGAAATTTCTTATTGATTAGGGTTTATATTCAGAGTCAGAAAACAAGTGGAATTGATTGTATTACTTGTTTGCCCTAAAGACTGTATTTCATTAGGACATTCCAGTTCCTGATTATTAAGCAACAGGATCTTTTGCCTTTCCTTGTAAAAGGTAGATAAAAGGGGCACCTGGGTGGCTAAGTGGGTTAAGCCTCTGCCTTCAGCTCAGGTCTTGGTCTCGGGGTCCTGGGATCGAGCCCCACAGCGTGCTCTCTGCTCAGCAGGGAGCCTGCTTTCCCCCTCTCTCTGCCTGCCTCTCTGCCTACTTGTGATCTCTCTTTCTGTGTCAAATAAATAAATAAAATCTTTTTTAAAAAAAGGTAGGTGAAAGATTATGATACAGAATAATTGTTTGAATGTGTCCTATTCAACAAACCTTTATTGATTAACATGTATCTTAGGGTGTGCTGAGAGGGGAGTAGGTTTTAAGGACGGTATCTTTGACTCCACAGCATATAGTTAAAGTATAAATAACAGCTTTTGTGTTCTAACACCCTCTCTTGTTCAAGTCTTCATGTTCAAATTATCTTGTGATGTGTTTGGTGAATCTTGGTCATTCCAGTTGTTCATGCTTCTGTCTCTCTTCCTAGCCTTTTCTGGGGTTTATTGTATTGTAAGCCCACCAAACAAGGCTTCTGGCAACTCTGTAGATGAAAATATAAGGCTTAACTTGAATCCCTAAAGAAAATAAAGCCTAGTCATACTGGATGTTCACATAAACTGGGCTGGGTTACACTGTTGCTAAGTCAGTGCTTTGGAGGCACCAAGGTTAAGTGTTTTGAGTACCACATTAAACATAGAACTTGGGTTGGGCTCTGTGGACCTTAAAACAACCCTTATTCTTTTTTAACTGACCTCTTTATATTCTTCACGACCTCTGTAAACATGTTACAGTTTTCTACTCTTTTTACTGAAAATGAGCTTTCTAATTTCCCAATATGTACCTGGAGGAGACTTACTCTGAAAGAGTTTGGCTTGCTGATGGTTTTAGAGCTGCTCCTATTGACATGTTCATGTTTACGATTTGAAATTGACCATAAGATTCTCAATATGTTGTTTTAGTTTAGAAATGTATCAGGTGATTCCTTTCTGAGCATATTAAAATACTGTTTTTTTTTTGTTTTTTTTTTTTTTTGGCAAAGACATTTTCTTTTTCGGTTGTTTAGAAAAGATTTTTGTAGAGCTTAAGGACTTTCTTCTCTCCCTACAATATTGTTTCCTCTATTTCCTCTGTTTATAGGAAAAAGGAACAATGAAGAGTTAATATAACACTAAAGGCATTCATTGTCATTTGTCATTTTCTCTAATGACATTGTCATTTTCTCTAATGCTGACCTAAAATTGTCTTTATTTTAGGAAAGAGCTTTAAAATTGATCAAAGCTTCATGAGCAACATGGAAGCATTAAAAAAAAATGGACAGATGTTCTGTGTCATGAGCAACCTGCCTTATCTGTCTGGAATTCCCAACATTTTGTCCCACACTAAAACTCCTTCCATCTTTGCAAACAGTGTTCCATCTTCCTTTCAGCTAGACTATTTGTGTAAGAAAATGTTATGATCACAACAGTGTGGTGTAGCCCAGATGCATCATTCATTCCATTTTCCATGTTAACTGTAACCCTGGAAAATGACCTTCACTACTGGATTCATGCCACGGTACAACTTCCAGCAGTTTAGCTGTTCTTACAGTGTTAAAGGAAATGCAGTATTTTCCTTTGGTCCAGGAAGATTATTTTCCCGCTGTGCAAGATTACTACACAAAGAATATGTAACCTTTATATCAAGTCAAATATTTACTCCATACTGGAAAACAGTTCAAAGTAATCATTAATTCAAATATTGTTTCTCTTATGTCCACTGAATTGTCCTAGTTACCTTATGTTCAGCATAGTCTCTAAAGCCAGAACTAAAATTAAAGCCAACTGTGTCTATTGTTTACAGTTGCCTGCACTGTGTTTCCTGTGTGATTTTCTTTCTGGATTTTTTTTTTTCTTTTTGAATTTAAATTCATGAGATCTCTTCTAGAGTCTTGGACAGTAGAGCAAAAAGGATGTCTCCTGTCACTTCATACATACAAATGTATTGTTATTGCTCAGTTTCTTCTCCTGTTTTGCTTATAGCTACTATAAGCAGAACAGGAGTAGAAACCTGCACTAACTTGCTGATTGCCTGGAAGGAGAAAGAATTCAAAAGATGGACAGTTAAGACCATATTACAGCTTTGACACATATTTTATTAATGAAGATTACTGCTTGATTAAGCATTGCTAGTAAATGGAGAATGATTAGGATATGGCCATCAGATTCAGGCTCAAACAGATAATTCTCAAATTCGCAGTCTTGCATAAGAGATGCTTTGCAGCCCTGGGAGACCCCCTCCAGCTCCCATAACCTCTCCTTATAGCTCCCCTGTAATGCTGGTTACATTGTTTATTATCTGTGGATATGTCTGTGTTCTTCACTCAGTTGTGAACTTCTCAAGTTAAGTACTCTTAAGAGAATGAATTCATTTAAAACACAGCATTCCACACTGGCCTTCCTATGGATAGAGAAATATTGGAAACAGTGGAATCTTTGGATACAGAAGTATGGGTTGAGTCCTGCCTTTAATTGTTTACAAACTGTGCATCTTAGACAAATGTCTTCTCTTTTTTGAGCCTCTGCTTCTTGATCGACTAAGCTGGAAAAATAACCCCAGAAGTCATTGTCAATGTCTCGAGAACCACCTCAGTGGTTGTTTTGAGGGAGCTGGAGGATGTCATGAAATGCCTCGTACAGGGTGGTCCTGTTACTCGTGTCATCACTCAACTTCCATTCCTCCCTAAAGCTCTCCTTTTAATCTTAAAACACTGATTTCATAGGACTGATGTTTTTCAAGATTCCCAGAGAAGCTCTTGTTACTTTCTCAATTCCCCGCACATTTTTTTAAGTCAGGATCAAAAAAGTCATTATGCTCTTGGAAGTTCACTTATTTATTCATCTACTATACAAATATTTTATTGAGTCTTTGCTATATTTTAGAGCTACAGATATGAAAATGAACAAAACAGATCAGTTCCCTGTTCTAATGGTGCCTCTTAGTAATTATAAAGACAGACAAAGGGTCAGCAAGTAAATGAGAGCAGTTGGTTCTAAAAAATGCCATGCAGAAAACCAAATTTTGAAGTGGAGAATAGTTGGGATAATGGAAAACTACTTTGAACAAGGTGGCGAGAATGATCCTTTGAGACGGTGACATGTGACAGTGTCACCACGTTCCTCTTTCTTTGTGGCTCTGGGAAACCTGCAGAACAAGAGCCTCTGCCTTGTGGTCACCTGGCTCTTTGAATCAACCTCAGCACATAGATGGGCTTCCCTTCAGCCAGGCTTCCACTTTCTCTCCACTGGAGTGGTCCTGCCAACCACTCCACCCCATCAACCAATAGGTTCACCTCTCCAGACTGTGCAGTGTGGCATCCTTAATTTCCTTGGCTCTCAGATTTCATGGATGTCAGCATCACTGGGGGTTTCTCAGAACCACGTTGCTGGGCTCCACCTCTAGAGTTTCTGATTCGGGTAGGCCTAAGAATTTTCATTTCTAGCAGGTGTTGGTTTGCAAGCTCCTCAGGAGATTCCAGGGTATGATCTGAATCGGGCCCCTCTATGTGGAGAAAAGGGAGAGACTGAAGAAAGAGTAGGCCACTCCAGAGTGATAGGTGGCAGGTTTAACAAGCAGGGGAACTTGCGCATGAGACTTGTCTTGGGCAGCCACAGGATAAGTAGCTCTCTGCACCTGCCCCCCAAATTCTGAAAGCTTATGTAGAGGTCTTAACTGGGTTCAGTCATGTGAACCATCCAAATGGTCTCCATACCGCATCACTGTCTCCAGTTTCATCTTTGGAACAGCTTCCAAGGGTACAGGGAAGGCAAGTCGAATACAAATTCCAAGGACAGGGGAGGAGGTGAGAGCCTCCGATTGCTGGGGTCCAGCTCATGGGTCTGCCAGCAGTCATGACCTCTCAGTGACCTTCAATGGTAAGTTCTCAAGTGAGATTGATGCCACTGATCTAAGGATCACAGTTTGAGAGCCACTAACTGTTTTTGCCCTCAGGTAAGTTCATATATTGTGTCCACTTGATCTATTTATAAAATAAATACACACAGGCAGTGCTTACACAGTGCCTGTAAAATACTGGGCACTGTGCTAAGGGATCAGCACATGTTATGTTATTAAGATTTGTAATGATCCTTTGGGGTAGGTATTATCCTTTTTCTCCATGCTACAGATGAGGAAATGAGGGCACAGAGAGGTTAGGTTGTTTCCAGGTCACTTAGCCAGAAAATAATGGAGCTGGTGTTTGAGTCTGGCTCCATAGTCCGTGCTCTTAACTACTAGGTGAAAACAGGTGGTGGGTGGTGTCTACCCGCTTTGATTTTCTGTGATGTTACATGACATAAGCTGTAGGGTGGGCTGACTTGTGTATGTGTGTTGAAAGTCTCCTTCCCTTATCTTTATTCCTTTTGTAAAAAGGAAGGCTAATTGACCAGTTGTTGAGTCATGCAAAGTGTTAAAATACTGACAAGAAAGTGACTTTTTGGTAGGAATGGCTACTAGCCCAGGGTAGTGATGGAACAGTGGTTCTAGAAAGGTGAGTTGAATAAATGTGTGAATTCTGAATGGTGGGAATTAAAATGAACCCATTGGCATTTTCTCTTATGTTATTGGATTAGATTTCAAATCTGAGATTTTCTGCACAGGTCACAAAAATATGAACTACAAAAGAAAAAAAGTGGTGAAAGGGACTTTGTCAACATTCATGACTTTTGTATCTTTCAAAGAACATCTAGGGAAGCAAGCCATGAACTTGTAGAAAATATCTGTAAAACATAAATCTGATAAAGGGTTTGTGTTCAGAACATATAAAAACCTTTTTTGTATAATAATAAGAGCAACAACAACACAGTAATAAGAAGATAGGTTCCCCAATTAAAATTTGGCAGAAGATTTAGAGAGGCATGTCATAAAAAAAGATACACAGATAACCAGTGAACATATGAAAAGATGTATATCATCACTGGTTGTCAGAGAAATGCATATTAAAACCACAGTGGGATAGGCCTGCATACCCACTAGAATGGCCAAAGTCAAAAAGACTAATAATACCAAGTGTTGGTGAGGATGTGGAGCAACTTCCATGTTGCTGGTGGGAAGACAAATTGGAAAACAGTAGGGCACTATCAATATTATAACATTAGACTTACATTTGAAATATAATTCAGCAGTCTGACTCCTTGGTATTTGTCAAAGAGAAATGAAAACATTTCCATACAGACTTTTCTATAAATGTGCATGGTAGCATTATTCAGACTAGTACCTGGACACAAGCTAAGTGTTGTAAGTCTGTATCATGGAAGCTACTCAAAGATAAAAAAGAACAAAATATTATTATATTCCAGATACATGCCAGATTTTAATGACCCTTAAAAATTATTCTAAGTGAAAGAGGTCAAAGTCAAAAGAATAACTATGATCTGATTCCTTCTCTATGAAATTCTGAAATTGGCAAAACTAGCAATAGGAAGCAGACCCATGGTTGCATGTGCCAGAATTTGGGGAGGTCGTATCGACTGTACACAAGTACAGAGAAACCTTCCAGGGTGGCAGTATGGTTATAACTTGGATGTTCTGGTGCTTACAAGGTTGTGTACAATTATAAGTTCTGTCATACTGTACAATTAAAATTATATTGTAATGATTTTAATTGTAATTAAATTGGGAAATTATAAATTGTACCTCAAGAAGGTGAAAACATTTGAAAAATATATATACTCTCCTCCAACTTCTCTTATCTGCTTCTACCTATGAAGCATTCTGCCATGTTTCTTAATTAAATGTGGTAGTAAGGATTCTTCCAGCAATTTGTATTCTGACTCTTTTACTAGTCATTATGTGAGTAGAGAACTTGCAAAAAGCTTACTTTTTTCTTATTTATTATTAAAAAAAGCATATTAATCCAATTTTCTGGCCCTTTATTATTTTTTTTCAGGAGCATTATTTCCACTCACTATTAAAAAGGACTGGTTTAAGAGGAAGGGGGGAACAACAACAAAAGGAGAGGTTTATGGTATACATTTTCTGTTTGAAACTATAGCTTGTATTTCACAATATAAAGAACACTAACAGCATTTGTATTTCCTTAAAAAGGCCTCCTTCATCCAGTTTTCTCATTTGTGAAACAGGCCTAGCAGTGCCCGCCTTGCAGTGCTGCTAGGAACATCCTGCAGAGGTAGTGGTCCCCTGTGTGGACATGGCTCTCTGCTGGGCTGGTGGCTCTCCTGGGTTTCTGCACAATGTTTCTTACAGTTTTCCCAGAGCCGAGGTCTGAGAATGTTTTGAAACATTTACTTGAAATGTTTATTTACTGTGACTATTTTATTTAGTCATTTACTGTGTCCTTGAAATGAAGACGAAATTATACAAAGATTCAGATCAGTTTTAACATATCAGAGAAGCCTCGTAGAATTTTTTTTTCTTTCAGCATGTTGCCTAATGTAGCATAACAGTTAATGACATAGGATTTCAACTTTTTCACTTAAATTCTAGGGAAGAATGTAAATATAAAAAGCTTGCCTTTAGAAATTGCCCAAATTTATGCATATATTTTAAGTGAAATAGTGGAATTGAATTTAGATATATAATTATATCCTTTTTATGATAAAATGAAAATTTCTGCTTGGTTTTTACCTGTATGAGTTCATTTTTTTTTTAATTGTTAAGCTTTTGTAACGGAGCCTTTTTAGGAGTAGATGCTGATTCTTTTATCAGTTTTCTAATATTATAGTCTCTGTGCTGTGCTGAATATTACAATTTCACCTCCTAGAAGCCCAGTGGTGTTTGCAGACAAAGAGCTTTCCCAGTCCCTCTGAGATTAAGTTCGGTCACCATCTCCCCACTGCTCCTGGAGTGCAGATGGGAGGAGAGATATGTCTATGAGATCAAATCCATAAATGCTTCAAATTCAGATTCCCATTCTATTACGATCTGAAGTTACCAGGGCACAAGCTGCTTTCTGAATTGACCTGTGAAATAAATTTATTTTGAGAAAAGATGGAATACTTTTTAATCACTAATCATGAGCATATTTTTGTTTGTTTCTCCAGTGTGCAAAAACACTATGTAAGATACTGTGGGGAAAGACTAAAATGAATAATAGCTAACACTCAGCAAGTTCTCATTGTGTGCCAGATGCTATGCTAAATGCTTTACGTGGGTGATTCCGTTAGTGTTTACAACAGCTCTTTGAAAGAGCTCTTGTTAGTTACACACACACACAAACACACACACGCTTTATCATTTGAGGAAAGTGCTGCAAATTGTGGAACTGGGATTCAAATTCACACCACAAGCTGGTGTTCTTCACTCTCACCTTCTTCATCTGTAGGATGAAGATAACAATTGAACATGTTGTGAGAGTTCAGTAAGTACTAAAAACTCTTGGTATCGTGCATAAGTACTTACCACTAGCAGCTCTTAACAGCGACCACTGGAATGGGATTGTGAAGATTAAATAAGTCATGTGTATAAAGCACTTGGTACTCATTGTGTCATGTAGGCAGTCAAAGAGACATCTGTTAAATTGGACCTTGAAAATTAACAAGGTTTTTGTATATGGAGATCAGTGCTTGGGAGAACGAACATGATCAAGATTAGGGACAAGATTAGGGACAGTACGAAGGTACTGAAGTGGGATTGAGGACTGTGAAGTGTTTAGTTTATTTACATTAAGGTACCCAGGAAGAATAGGAAGCTGGATAGCAAAGGTAATTTGGGGCCAGATCATTAAAGATGAATGCCAGGCAAGTAAGTGTGCCGCTATCCTTCTTTAGGAAGGGCAGTGTGCCTATTTAACTTGTTCAAAAATACACAATATTTATTTCTTGGCATTGTTAAATTAATTATTTAGACACTTGAGAAGGAGAATTCCCTTGGACTGTTTTCTTTTTGGTGTTATTTAATACATTCATTTTCCAAAATGTACTAAGATAGAGTCTTGATAGAATCAAAGCTGCTCTGAAAATGAACCGTTGGCTGCTTTCAAGTAGCTTCTTAGGGTTCTAAATTATGGTGTTGGTGGATCTCAGATACTGTCTCAGTCTATCTTTTGGTGTAGCCATTGTGTTCAAAAGAGCTTCTTGTGATAGTTTGGTTTCATTCAGGTTGAAGTGATGCTAACTCCTAGAAAAAGGTGACGATGTAGGTTACAAATGAGGACCCAGAAGCAAAGTATTGCGAACTGTTCATCGCATAATCAGTCAACCCGTTTTCAGTTATTACAATGACATCTGGTTACAAAAAGGATGACTTCATCAAAGATTTTCTTTTATTCTGAGTATAATTGTGTTTCCTGTTATATGGTATGAAAGTGCATGTTTAAAAATAGATCTGTCAGTGTGGACTTTTATGCTTTTTTCTCTTAATTCAAACATTCATTATAGCGTTCTGTAGTATACATTTTTAAAGGCAAAGTTACAACCATATTTTGAATTTAACAACTCACTTTACCTCACAAATATTGCTTTCTGGTTTGGTCAAAAGGTCTCTGTTTTCAGTATGATTTAAGTGAGACAATAATTAGAAGTATGATAAAACTGAATCTGTAAGTCACCAAATGCGTGATATTTATTTTTTTACTTTTTATTTTTCCAAATGTGTGATATTTAAGAAGGCACTGGGGAATGCCATAAAACTTACTTTTCCTACTTCAAACGGAAAGTAAATTAGTTTTCTATGTGCCTTTTGAACTCACATAAGTGAGTTTGGCTCATTAGACTTAGCTCAAATGAGGCAACACAAAGTTTCTTTTAATAAAACTATATATAAGGCATCATTTCAGGCATAAGGAAAATAATGAATGTTTCCAGTTGTCTTGAATAAAAAATGCATAATACTGTTTTTCCTGGAAAAGTTGAGATACTTTTTTTTTTTTTTTTTTTTGCTATGCTGGAATTCTGAGCAGATAAATATTTCAAACCAATTTGTTACACATCTCTTGTAAGAGAGACAAATGGGAAAGAAGAATCACAGTTAACAGTTTTACAAGTTTGTACTAAAATTGTATTTAATATATCCAGTGTTCTAAGCAGAAAAAAATGTAGAATGACTCATACTTCAAGTTAATCTAAAAGAAAAGCCTTCATATCCACTAGTTTTTATTTAGTGTCCCACACATTTCTAATATATTGGCAACAACATCTTCCTTGGAGAGAGTAAAGTCGACTTCGTAACAGCTCTGTCTAGAACTTTAACTAAAAACAAGTTGGGATGATTTTTTTTTTTATTCAGATTTTCAGTATCAGTTAAGGAATAAAATATTGCACATGTATGTTGATATAAAATAAGTAAAGCATGGTTACTATTAGGATTTGTACTTAAACTAGAAATAAATGACATCCTTATAACAATTTGAAGTACACAAAAGAGCATGAAATCTAGCCTATTTGAGGTGATAATCTGCTTGATCTTTTCATGGTTAACTAACAGATATATTTTCGTTAAATCCTAGGTAAATGTTAATATAAAGGATAAAGCAGACCTTAATACATCTGGTCCTATTTGGAATATATTAATACATGAGATTGCTCATGATAATTCTTTATTTTAAAGCCTTTAGCCTTTCCTCTATTCCTTGCCCTTACTGGTTGGGTTACCCTGATGTCCTAATTATAGAACGATAAGAAATCCTCCAGACCTGAATTCTGACACCCTATCACTGACCCCAGACCTTTTCTCTGATCTCCTCTTTCCCCTATTTGTGTGTGTGTGTGTGTGTGTGAGAGAGAGAGAGAGAGAGAGAGAGAGAGAGAGAGAGATTGAACTTGTATTGTTTCTTGACTTTGCTTCTTGATCTTTTTTTCAGTTTTTTACTGTTCTTGCTTTCCATATACATAACTTATTTTAATTGCCTTTTCTTTATTTTCTTCCCCCCAAATTTCTTAGCTATTAATTTTTTTCTTTTGTATGTATTTTTAGAATTAGTTGTCAAGCTCCCTCAAATTCCTTTTTTTAAAAGAAGATTTTATTTATTTATTTGACAGAGAAACAGCGAGAGAGGGAATACAGGCAGGAGAGGGAGAAACGGGCTTCCTGCTGAGCAGGGAGCCTGATGTGGGGCTCGATCCCAGGGTGCTGGGAAGACAAAGGCAGATGCTTAACGACTGCGCCTCCCGGGCACCCCAAGCTCCCTCAAATTCCTGATAGGATTTTTTAAGAATTGCACTGATGTTATAAATTAATTGTAGAGAAACTTGACATCTTCAGAATGTCAACTCATCCCTTGCCATGAGCATCTTTTCTTTCCCATTTATTCACACGTTTAAGTGTCCTATAAGGTTTTAATGTGTTTTATTTGAGACACTAGCACAACCTGTGTTAGGTTAATTACTAGATATATTGTCTTTGTTGCTGTTATAATTACTACATTGTTTTCCTATTTTGAAATTGATGATTGCAGTACAGAGGAGTACTGTTGATTTATATATATTGGTTTTATACCTGACAGTCTTACAGAGCTCTGCCATTAGTTCTCCATTACCTTCTTATTCCCCTTTGCTTTATTTTTAGTGGTCTGTGGGTGACGTGTTCTTTTGGCTTTTGTCTCCAAAGAAGTCTTTATCTCACAAGATATTTTTTGCTGGGTAAAAGAAGTTTTAACTTGATGATTTTTCCTTTTAACACTTTAATGATGTCCTTTTCATATTTCCTATATTTTCTCACCTTTAATATTGATATTAGTTGTTTTAAATTCTTATTCCCCCTGCTCCCTCACTCAGTGGCTCAGTAGTTATTTTTCCTCTCTTATTCTGTCTTACCTGGGTTTTACCTTTTCTTATGGTGTGAGGCAGGGATCTTTGCCATTTGTTTGCCTTCTCTTTCTTTTCAATCTTGCCTGAAAGAATTCTAAATCATTACACTTTACACACTACTTGGTAGTTGACTAATCAGCTCTGTTTGTTTGTTTTTTCCAATTCATTGATTTCTGCTCATATCTTCATTCCCCATCGTCTTCTTTCTGGCTTTATTTTCTTGTTTTTTTTTTTTCCCCCTCCTTAATGAATTAAATTATTGGCTTCCTTTAAAATCTTGATTATTTTCTATTAAAGGTATTTAAAGCTCAGAATTTCCTGCTATTATTGTTTTAGGTGCTAAGGTTTTGGCATGAGTTCTTCCCTTGTGTCCTAAGGATTTTTAGTTCCCTTTAATTTATCTTCCTGAAATCACGTTATTATTCATTATTATTTTTACATGTGTTATATTTTGGATATGTGAGATATCTTCTAGTTATCCTTTATTATTTGTTTCTACCTTTATTATATTGAGGCAAGGTTGTAATTTGATGTTTTTTAGGTAATTTTTTTGAGGATTCCATTATGGTCTTTGAATGATCAAGTTCTATGAATATTACATGAGTGCTTAAGAAGAACGAATAGTCTGTTTCCAAAGATTATGTGTTATTAGTTGGTATATTTACATTTTTTTCTGTCATCTCTGAGAACAGTGTGTTAATATTATATTATCATTTAATCATTTATTTATATCTTCTATTTGCTTCTTTTGGGGAGCATACTAAATTAGCCAATGAAAATAGTTTATCTATTTATCACAGTACCTCAGTCACTTATATCCTTAAATATTTTGTGGTCATACTTTTATGTACGTAGATCTCTGTAATTGTTACGTTTTGTTCTTCATCCATCCTTTGATAAGTAGGTAAATTCTACCCTTTGTCCTTCATGATGTTATTGGCTTTAAATTCTATTGTATCTGATAGTAAAATGCTACCCTGGTTTCTTCCATTTTATGCTTCTCTAACATGTATTTTGTGTACCTTAATGTTGACTGTTTGAGTCATGATTTTTTAAAAGCCCAATCTGAGAGTCTGTCTTTTGGTATTCAGTCTTATCAGCTTGGTTTTATTATGGTTACATTTCTATTAGGCTTATTTTTGCCATCTTATTTTGTGTTTTCTCTTTCTCATGCCTGTTTTCTTTCTTGCTTACTTACTTTCTTGCATTGCTTTCTACTTTTCTGTCTTCCAGTGACAACACTTTTGAGCCCGTGTCTTATTTTTAACCTGAGTTCTTGGAAATTCTTGACTCTTATTTTTTAGTTATTTCTTGCATCTGTTCACTCTTTTGCATTCTTCTGAGACTCCTAAATTTCTACCTCTACCCTTTAAATTTCTTATATTTGATTCTTCCTCTTCTTCCTCTCTTCTAGATGCCATCTGGAGAGTTCTTTGACCTGGTCTTCTCAGATACTGTATTGGTTGCTTAGACTTTGTCTTTCAGTCTCAGTGCTTATGTTCCTTAGATGCCTTATAATTTTCTCTGAACTCAGTTTTAGTTACTCTGGAATTGTTATCTGCCTTGGTAATGACGTCTACCTGAAACTAGAAAACTGTGATGGAAAAAAGGGAAGAAAATATAAGAAAAGATAATTACAGGCAAGTGAACAGAGATACAGAAAATCTATACACAATGTTAGCTAACAGAATCTAACTGTGTTTAAAATACTAAAACCAATAATATATTGGTAGAGTATAAGTAGAGTCTCGGGGCGTGCTGCTACACAGTGTTTTCTTATTAATATTTTCCACCGACAATGTAGATCGAGAACTACTTAGCCTTTCTCCACGTGAAAAATGAAGGCCCTCTCTGAAGCAGAAGTTGTGTGACTCTGTGGGAAAACTTGTGTGGAGTTAGGTTTGTCCAGTAGGAGGAAAAAGGAAAAAAAAAAAAATTCTCACGAATTGAGTTCTTTCTGTGTGGTAAAGGCACCATCCCACAGTTTTCTCTTTTAATTCCCACAGAAGTCCTCTGAGAGGTAAGTAGCTACCACCCCCATTTTACAAATAGTCCTAGGGAGAGTGATGGGAGGAAGGTGCTAAATAGCAGAATCTGAAGCGGAGTCACCAGCTTTAGATACTCTTGAAAAGAGAACCGTGTGAAAGGTGTAGTGCTGGTGATTATGCATACACTGTGTGTGATGTGTGGGAAGGGATAAAAAAAGACCAATATGTTGAAGTGATTTGCTGCTCAAAGGAACTTAACTTATACAAGGAAGCCTGAAGGATGAGCGTGGCTTCATTTGAGGGCAGTGCATTGGGCTAGTCCTATAAAAGAAGAGAGCAGATACTGCTTTGGTGAACATTCATGGGGACCTTCACAAGAGGCCGACATGGGGTGTACATGATAACGCAGCCTCAAGTAGGTCATCGTAAAAGAAGTGACTAAGAAGATTTTTTTTAACCCTGAGAAAAGTGGCTGTGCCATTTATTTAGAGAGCCAGGCTTCTGCCATTATTCATTCTGCATTTTAAGCTTTGACTTTTCCTTGACTCTCATTAGCAATTTGTCGAGAGAAGGTGTTAAGCTGAGGAGAGAGCCAGCAGGCTGTGGGATGGCAAGAAATCCAGAGAATCCTTTTCCCTATCAGAAGAAAACCAGGCTGGAAAAATTAATCCTTCTCTGGCTGCTCCCCTCTGCTGACCCCCAACCTCTGCTGCCCTGCTGAAGAATTAATCGTCCTTTCTCTATGTCTTTGTTCATGTATCATTCATAATCTGTCTTCACTGTGGTGATTGTAATGTATTTCTCTTGTGGGTTTCTGCACTTTTTCTCCTTAAAAACTTTAAAAGAGAATGAGGATTGCTTTTTGTTTTTTTTTCCCCCTGTGTTCGGTAAAGCTTTGTGTTATCCAAATGAGTGGATAAGCGGTAACTGAAAATGCAGCAATAGATAGGAACTTTGCTTTTTGGCTACACAGTGGAGATTTTGGAGGCTTTTAATTTGTTTATAAATGAGTTCTGTCCCTGAGCCAATAGCCTCTCTGTAAGGCCTCTCTATTCAGAATGAATAGAATTTAATGATGACAGTAATATATAATATATAATGATGAAAGAAATCTCATAAGAAAAAATAAGAAAACCTTCAGAAAAAGATTTGTGAAAATGAGGTTGTAGGTACGCAGGACTTCAATCACCACCTACTGCACTAACCAGCAGCGCGTGTGAACGAGAAATGGTATGCTGAGGAGTATGAGAACACATTGTTTTGTGACAAAAATATAATTCCCTCTCATAATAAGGAGAGAAAAATGAAGTTCTAGTAAAAAAAGAAAAATAACAGGGTGTGGTAATGTGGACATTTTCCATCAGAATTGTTACTTTTACTGACAAAGATATGCTGCTCCTACAGGATGTGATAGGAGCTCTGCAGTGAGAGGGATTAGGTCCTGGAAGAAGCCGTGGTTCAGTGCTCTGCTCATGTTCATAGATCAAACAGTTTTTTGCCTTTCTATAAAAAAACCCCTTAAGAGAGGGAGGTGATGAAGAGGAATTAGATCAGTATGCACTATCCGTTTTCTCTGGAAATGCTTTGGACACCTAAGAGGCTTTAAGCCAGGGTCCATGAGTGGAAAGCTGTAAAGGGTAAAAGAAAAATCACAGTCCAATGGGTCAGAAGACTCTAATTTATTGTAAAGTAAATATCTAGATGATGTTTCATTGTCTTGTCTTCCAGAATGCATGTGGTGTTTCTTTTCTCCAATCACTTATAGAAGGAGGACAGCAAGGAGCACACGTTCAGGCTTTCTTCACTCTCCTTCTCCTAGCCCCCCTGCTGTAGGGATATTGGGTGTTTTACTACATCTCTGGCTCTGCCTCCCTGGTCATATTGCTTGAGAAGCAGTGATAGGAACTGAGTCTAATACAACACAAAGCGGCATGACTTGACTTTTCAAAATATGTACTGTATGATGGATTGACTTATATACCCTGTAAGTTCAGTTTGAATAGGTAATTTTCTTTTCTTTCTTTTTTTTTTTTTTTAAGATTTTATTTATTTATTTGACAGAGATCACAAGGAGGCAGAGAGGCAGGCAGAGAGAAAGAGAGGAAGGGAAGCAGGCTCCCTGCTGAGCAGAGAACTCGATGCGGGGCTCTATCCCAGGACCCTGACACCATGACCCGAGCCGAAGGCAGAGGCCTAAACCACTGAGCCACCCAGGCGCCCCTGAATAGGTAATTTTCAAAGGGATTTGAGCAAAATTTGTTCTGCCTTGTACCCTAATTCCCTAAAACCATAAAAAAGCCCCCAAGTAGTGCTTATTTAAATATACCACTTACAAATTAAATGTTTTATATTTATACTGCCAAAGTGAGGAGCAAATGAAATGTTTTCAGATGGTGGTTGAAACATTTTTTCTTTATTTTTCACATCAGCTGACCTAGTTGCTTGGTTCATAGGGGTCTTACTCCTCTGGACTTCTAGCCCCATGCACAGCTTTTGAACACATAGAATATAACTGGCCCACGTGGTCTGAACTAATGATCTGAGGGCCGCTATCCCACAGTGACTGTCTTCAGCCAGTGTCCCTGCCTGCTCCGTCTCATGAAGAGGGTAAAGGGGTTCTGGGTTGCTCTACACAGAAACCTGCATTTTTTTAACCTGCAGAAAAACTACTGTTAAAAAAGATCAACCTGGCATATTTTCATTTGAGATTACATTTGAAGTGTCTCATTTCTTCAGTTCTCTGTTTAGTGTCCCGAAGTCCTTTTGGAAGTAAAGTATGGCTATGTATAAGCTTCTAGTTTAGCTGATAAAGTTTTTGGTTTAAGTGCCACATAAAAATGTATGCATGCTCTGACTAGGGCTAAGAGTGTCCATATTCAACAAATAAAATTTTAAATTGGTTTGAAGCGTCTGCAGATATTCTTTTAGTTATAAGCTGAGCTTAATTTCAAAAGCAATAAAAATACTACCAAAGCAATTCTTTAAATTTTGGCGTGGCTTTGAGGTAACATTAGTCTTAATTTCATGGGCCGATGAACTGCTCAATACAAAGGACAGGAGTTCTACTGATGCTCATTTTATGGTAATTTGTTCTCTGTGTGAAGTATATCATAATTGTATCATACTTTGAGGGGAGAAGATGGACTAGAGAAATTTGTGATCACTTTCTAGCTTCTGATTTAAAAAAAAAGTTGAAAATCCCTCAAAGGTAAGTTTAAAACTCCTGTTCTTTGGATCAGTAGTTCTTGTGTTCCACCCGGAAGCTTCAGTCACATGACTTTCATGGTCTTACTGGAGTTTGCTTTTAAGAGGTGGTCCCTGCTGGTAGTGCAGTGTGAACGGATATCAAAGTCGCTGGGATTTGTATTTGTTCAAATATAGGACACATGATAAAAGTCAACCCGATGATATTTGAAAGAGAAAATTTGAGGCGTTCAAATGAAAAAGTGGGATGAGGGGTTGGAGAAGAAATGTAGGCTAGGATGCAAAGCCACCTTTCCTTCCTCCCCCATGGCTCTTTAAACAAAGTGACTTGGCTACTTTACTGAGAAGCAGTCTTTCATTTTGGAGGTGGGGTGTGAAAGAGCTAGACTAGTTTAGAATTCAGTCTTCAGATGGATTTCTTTCTTTTTTTTATTCAAGATTTTTATATTGGAGAGAGAAGAAGAGCATGAACTGGGGGAGGGGCAGTGGGAGAAGCAGACTCCTTGCTGAGCAGGGAGCCTGATGTGGGGCTCAGTCCCAGGACCCTGAGCTGATGACCTGAGCTGAAGGCAGATATTCAACGAGCTGAGCCACCCAGCTGCCCCTTCAGATTGGTTTTCTAAAAATTGTCACTAAATAGACAATATTAAATTTCATTATTTTCCACCTAAATTGTGTTGGTAGATAATGTACAGTGTTGTCTCATTGATCATTTCTATTGGGGTGTTTTTAATTTTAATTATTTTGCTTTAATTTTAATTATTTTAATTTTAATTATTTTAATTATTTGTATTAAGAAAGTTATCCATAAATAGGGGAAGTATTAATATTCTTTAATATGTAGTATTTTTAGGTTAGTTAACTGATTAATATCAAAAAGTCAGTAGAGTGGTCTTATAAAAGAGCCAGTTTGTTGAAAGTTGAATTTTTTGCCTAGATCCAGATATTAGATAATAATTTAGATATTGGGCCATAACTTAGAAAAATAATTTTGTGCCACTGCTTTGTAGATTATGAGTATGTATAGACTTGCCTATGGTACATTGGTGAATATTTCGTTGTGTTTGGAATATCACAGGTTTTCAGTAATAAATGATAAATTGTCAAAGTATATGCCTATGATCACCATCTTTTAACTTAATTCTGTTCATACTTGTAGTCATGCAAAGAAGAAATAACTGCCCAGGTAGCTATTTAAATCGCTTTCTGATCTCTTGAGGAACTTGTTTGAATATCTTTCATGCTTATCAAAAAAGGCTTTTCAGTGGGTCTTCTCTTGTTTGCTTAAAACATGAATGTGATTGACAAGTTAAAGAGACACAATTTAGGCTAGGAAAAGAGGATTAAAAAGGTAAAATAATTGTTTAAAAGAATTTATAGTGAAGATTGAAAAACTGACTTCATTGAGTGGTACTTAACTGCTTGAAGTGTAGATTAACAGAAGTACTCCCCGATACTACAAAAGTATGAAAATTCTTAAATTATAAACAAAATGTGACTGTTCTCAGGGAATGATCATGAAACACTGTTTAAACCTCAGAGAAGAATGTAACTGAATAATATACTAATGCACACTGAATTAGTATTTTAGGTCAATTTTTTTCCCCTTTTTTTAGTTCCTACTAGTTGCTAGGTACTTTATTTTGAGACTTAGTGGTTTAGGTAATGAATAACACATAATCCTGCCTTCCAGGAGCTTCTGGTCTAGTCAGAGAAAGAGAAGCATAGATAGGTCATTTTAATGTACTGCAGTAAACACTGTGGTAAAGCTGTACAATGAGCGGGTGTAAAATTTGGGGCAAGAAAAGAGCAAGATTTTGAGGGCAGGCTGTCTTCTCATCCCCCTTGTGTCACACCATGTAGAGATGAGAGGACTGGTCTTGGCAGGAGGAGGTCCTACAACCCACAAGGCAGCAGGCTGTTGTGGATGACTTGGATTCTGATGTCAACCCCTGTAATTACTTGTGCCTTTAGGGAAGGTACTTACCTCTCCATTTCTTCCTCTGTGAATTAGGGATAGAAGTAAAAATACCTGCCTTACCAGGCGGTTATGCAGACCAGAAAGGATAATTGTGCCTGAATCCCCTTTGCAAGCAGGGAAACAGCATATGTGTGTTAATTGCTAACCCTCTTAGTGCTCACTTTCTGACTTTTGGCTGTTTAACCCCTCTGTGCACTGGATTTATCACGTCTAAAGAGGCATAAAAATAGTTTCTCGGACATAGGATAATTGTAAGGATTAAATGAATTAAAATTTGTGAAGCCCTTATAACAGTGTCTAACAGAAAAATTGGTCACTATTTTAATTATTCTTGCAGCAGAAGAGGGTAACCGTTTCTGCGATTCTGGTGGAAGATTTTCAGCATACTTTTTACAGTGCTCTTGACATTAAGATCCCATGCAGTTTTAATGGCTTAGGGAAAAATGGTATGATTTTGGATGGCTATTATAAATAAGCTTCCAGAATTGAATTAACTAACTAATGGTAGGGGCATAAGAAGTGAGCCACTGCTCTGTATTAATTCATATTGAATTGTTTGAAAATACCACATTCTGGTATTCAGATCATACTCTGTATTGGCTGCAGGAAGTTGATTTAATGAATAGTAATTAAGATGCTGCCCTTTTGACAGTTATTAATAAATCATTAATTAAAAACCACAGTCTGGAGTATCTGTTGCTGTTCCTCAGATGAATGGCTACTTACAAGAGAAAACACTTTACTTTTCTTATGGGAGCTATATAGTATCTGTCTGTTTCCTCGGGGTACTGTTTCCAAAGGAATATAAAATCTGGATACATTTTGTGTAGACAACTAGCAAGCTTAGTGGCCATTTCTGATACCCTGTCTTTTTTTAGTGGATTATAATCCCTCCTCTTTGTTTGATTTCTTCTAGTGGCATATTTTAGTTCCCCTCCTCTTTGGTATGTCCGACAAAAAGCTTTATTTCATCTGAATTTCACTGGATTATCACATTGGTTGTGTGAAGGAAAATAGTTTTATCATAACAATAAAAAAGAGTAACAAATAATATTGCTTATGTTTACTAAATATTCCAGCCACAGTTCTAGACCTTTTAAAAAAAAATTATTTATTTGCCAGAGAGAGAGAGCAAGAGAGAGAGAGAGCACACAGAAGCCGGGGGAGTGGCAGGCAATGGGAGAAGTAAGCTCCCTAATGAGCAAAGAGCCCAATGTGGGACTTGATCCCAGAACCCTGGGATCATGACATGAGCAGAAGACAGATGCTTAACTGAGCCACCCACGCATCCCATTTTTAATGCATTATCTCATTTAAGTCACTTAGGAACATTGTGACATATCCCATACAATTTTTTACTTAAACTTGATGTTTTGGGGTACCTGGCTGGCTCAGTTGATAGAGTTTGTGATTCTTGATCTTGGTGTCTTGAGTTCAAGCCCCACATTGGGTGTAGAGCTTAACTTAAAAAACAAACAAAAAAAAAAACCTGGATGTTTTTTCGAAGGTGGTATTAAGGTGTGTTTACATAGTAAGAATTCTGCCCTGTGTTTATTGGGAAGCGAGTTTGGAAATTGTGGGGAGGGTTGTGGCTAAAGTCCTCCAGGCTCTCCCTCTAGATCAACACCTCTGTCCTTATCAGGGTACCAGAAAAATCTACTATGAGAAAAGAGTCCTTTAGATTAAATCTTTGTATTTTGGGGAGCACCTGCTTAAAATGCAAATGTCCATGGAGGAGTAACTGGTTAAATAGGATTAAATAGGAACTCAGTTTTGTAATGGTCCTCTTCTCATCAAGAGTAGAACTGCATGAAAGTTTACTTCTAATGGAAGAAAGAAAAAAAAAAGAGCGATGAAAGGTTTCTTCCAAGAGAATTAACTGGAATTAGAACTGGGAACCCAGAGAGGGAATATAGAATGGGGAGGGAGAATGGAAAAGAGGGGAATGGGGATGAAGTAAATAACTACTGATGTTCCTCCTTGTATTTACATTGGGATCCCAAATTATGAAGAAAAATCCGTTTTTGGCTATGATCACTCCCTCAATGCTTTGTTTCTCTTTGATCTTCCACCGCGTGTTCCTGGGAGAACTTGTCAGCCCCATCCAGCCTCAGCGGAGATGCTGCAGCTCTAGGAAAGCAGCCAGCAAAGCCATTCCTGAGTTACCTTGTAGGTTTGGGAAACATAGGTCTGAGTTATCTTTTGGGTATGGGACACAGAAGTCATCCCTGGAGTGTCAGCATTTGAAGCAAGTTGGGTGTGTGTGTGGTATTTTTATACCACTATGTTCTCGCATCCCACATCTCACATCTGGGCTGGAGAGACATTAATGAGTGAGTGGAGGTTAAGAAAAGACAGAGAATAGTTAATCTCTGGGCTCTATTTTTTAGATTCAAAGAGAGAGCTCTTAGTCCTTGTAACTGAGAATATTGTATTTACATGTCCTCTAGAATTCAGGTAGAACATGGTAGTAAAACAAGAAATGAGTGTACTCTTGGGGTTTACTAATTATTTCTTTAGATAGAGTTTAACATTAGTGTTATTTATTTTATAAAATTTGAAGTCAGCTCATTTTAGAGACACAAGATACCTCGACAACGTCCTCCAAGCTAAATAAAAAGCAGTTCGGAAGTCAAGAAATATCTTACCTCTCCTTTAGGACTGAATGTTTCGGATTGCTTCATCTCCATGAAGAATGGAAGACAAAAAATATTATGATTTTCATTAAACTTCATTTTTGATATGACTTCAGGCCAGAGTCTACTAGTCTCTGTGGCTGACTTTGCCCAATCAGTGAACCTGGATAATGGTAACCCTGAGGGTGGTTATAAGGACTAAATGAGACAATATGATGGAGGTATTAAGTAAACGGGATTGAATTAAGACTCTAACACTTGTTAGCTATGTGGGAAACTATTTAAGCTCTGACTTAGAGGGCCTCCTGCATTAAAACCCTGTTTGCAGTAAGAACTTAATAAAGCAATATATGCAAAATGCCCAGCGTGCATTAAGTGGGCTTGCCATTCAGATGTGGTTTTTTCTTTTGTTGTGTTTTGTTTCGTTTTTGGTCAGGACTGTTTTAAATTGGAAATAATTGCAAATATTTAAATGTCAGAAGAAATCTGGGAATCAGAAATCAGAGGATCTGGCAACATTACTCCCACATCTCTGGCCGACTGCATTCCTCATGCTGTGTGCCTTGAGCTCCTGTGGGTGGGTCACTGCTCCCTGCTGACTTAAATCTTCCCTGCTCAGTTATTTCTGCTGTAGAGCTGATCTGATAGGGATTTGTTTGTTTGTTTGTTTTTGCAAGAGATGGCGGTTTTGGTTAGAAAGTCTGTAGTATTGAGTGGGATATTTGGCACACAACCCATGCTCAGTAAATGCTTCACTTTTTTCTCTATTAGACCAGTAATGATGTAGTGAAGAGAACCAAGTTTAATCCAGATGATTTCAGCCCTGAGCTAGGTTCTAATTTAGCTGACTAATGGGGTGACCTGAGAAAACCACTTAGCGACCGAGTCTCATTCAGTGTTTTCCAAGGAAAACTGGAGTATTTGGACAATTTGATTCTGAGTTTCTTCCAGTGGTGAACTGTCTGAAAAGTGGTATATATCACACTTAAATTCCCCAGGGTGTTTGAAAAAATCTTATATGATGTCCTCTAAATAAAATGGTGAAGTATGGATTGTAAGGACTATGAGGTGAATTAGAAAGTGACTGAAAGATGTTCCAAGTTGTTGGGAATACCAGTTTGGTCAGCTGAAGGAGTAAGTCTTTTAGCCCTGTGCTGTGGAAATTTTCATTGTTTGGAGAAAGCTGTTGAGGGCAGGTCTGTTGATGTAGCAGCTTACACGAAGCCAGGAGTGACAGTCATATGTTGGATGACAGGCCCACGAAGGAAAGATATCTTCACTGAATGGAGCAGTGGACCATAATGGAACAAGGATAGATGTGCACTGCTGTAATTTGAGATTGAAAAACCAACTGCACAAGTATAGGTGGGGAAGGAATTATTTTAAGAGTAGATAAAAGAGAGCTGGGATCTGGATGGAATTCTTAACCTCAAGGGTTATCCGTGGGCAGCACTGTCACATAAAGAAAACGTTAGGACTTCTACTCCTGTTTAGACAAGACTCTTTCCAAAAAATCTATTTTTTTTTTTGTATATTGAATTACATAGTAGATGTTAATATATGAATAAAAATATATTTGGGGTACAGTTTTTTTTTTTTTTTTAAGCTAATAAGGGTGAGTGCGATCAAAAGTTTGGAAACTACTGTACTGGAAGTTCTGTTTGTTGAGAGGTAACTTAGTATAATGGGAAATAGATACCTTGGAGTCAGATATTCCTGAATGAAAATTTTGGCTTTAAACTTAAATGCTTATGACTTTGCATAGGTAACCGCTTCTTTGAGTATCACTTTTTCATTAAGTGTAAGATGTGTTAGAATACTTCTCTCAAAAGTACAGTTGGAAAAGTTAGAATGAGATGATTTTCCTATCGTTTTTCAATTGTTGATTTCTAGTTTGATACAGTTAAAGTCAGAATATACTCTTTGGTATAATTTCAGTTCTTTTAAATTTGTTGTGGTGTTGTGCGCATTTGTTTATGATGAGTCTGGGTGAACGTCTGTGGGCACTTGGTAACTGTGTATACTGCTCTTGTGTTGGTATGTTCAGTGTCAGTTAGATCTGTTGGTCTATGTGTTGTTAGTTCTGTTTCTCCGTTAATATTCAGTCTAATGGTTCTGTCAGTTGCTATGTGTGGGAGAGTGTAGTTCCCATGATGAGATGACTTTACAGTGTGCCCGGCCTGGTGTGTCCAGAGTAATGAGCATGATATAACTTAGAACAAGGAAGAGTTAATGCATGTGTGATATTAGGTGTCCACATATTTGCAAAGCTGCTTAATGGAAAACAGTTGGTTTTACCTCTTTATCATGTCAGAATACTGAACAAATGCAAAGAAACTGTATGGGAAGAATATTTGGCTCTATAAAAGGGAAGTATTCTCATCCTAGAACTTTCCATGAATTTAATATCTGAGTCTGTCATCATTAGCTTTCTGGATTTTATAGAAACACTATTATGCCTTTGTCGCTCTCATGGTTATTAAGCAAATTTGAATAACAGAACCCTCCAACTCTTTCTTTATATGAATTGGATAGATTAGGCTTCTAGTTTTTAGTGACTTTCAGTCAGATACAGACTCCGTATTTGGCCCTCTCTTTTGGCGTGAGAGCACATAGAATGAACATATTTTCACATTTCATAACAGTACATGTGAAATTATATGCTTTCTGTTCTTTGGCCAAATCCTTTCTTAATAAACCTCTTGGGGAGGATATAGCCTAATCAAAAGCAAGAAGTTACATGTTAAGTGACCAAAAAAAATAGCCTCAGGCATTGTGCCTTAACAAATCAGTCATTCTTAAAAATCACATTTTATTTCTTTATGCCTCATTTTCTGGAGAATACTGTCAATTTGTTTGGGCTCTTTTTCCCTCGGGGGTTAAGAGAAATGAAAGCAGCTAAGTATCTGTTGGTGTCAGAAAGATAGATAAATATCTTCTTTGAAACATCAACATTTAGTAATAACCACAGCAGGGCTACATCATTGTATTTTAGATGTGTTTCTTTTAAATAACATTGTTGGAATTAAAAAACAAACAAACCTGACTGAATATTAATATTTAGCTGGTGATTTTTATAAAGAGCAGTTACACTGTGATGGCTTTTTTACTGAGATTCATTTTCCTTATAGGTTTTTCTTCCCTGTTCTCAATTTACTTTTTTTTCTTTTTTGCTTTCCCTCTATTATATGGATTAAGTTTATTTTTTTCATTATTTTCTTTCCATTGGTTTGGACTGCATGCATTTTATTTCTGTTAGACTTAAATTTTAACATATGAAAAAAAAATTTTAACATATGTACTCTGATTCATTTTACAAAAGATGAATCTAGCTTCTGGCGAAGCTTATGAATCAAAGAACTAGGAATTTATTTTGGTTTTAAAAAACGTGACCACCCAGGGGTTTGAAATACAGGTTTGTTGTTGCTTTGTGACTGTCACCTGACATTTCATAGTTACTTCTTAATTCTTACTAATGGTTCTGGGGAATGATCCATCTTAGAGATGTGAAGGCTGACGTAAATCTACTGTGGCAGGATTTAACGCATGTCTCAGCCTTACAGACGTACTGTTAATGGAGCTGTAATTAAAGTGAAGTTGCTGCCAGTGACTGAACTGGGTTGGAAAATGAAAAACAACAGCAAACAATCAAAAGCAAAAACAGACCTTTTTTATGGAACCAGAGTAGCTATTGGAATAGCATAAATTAATGACTTGCCATTTCATTAGTGAACTGAATTTATTTCCCCCCCAGAAGAGATACTCCTCCAGCACCATGTCTTGGTTGTCACCACCAGTGACAGTTTTAAATTAAAGAATGCTGAGGAGGAAAAATACTGAAACAGAGAAATGTCATGTTTAAAAACTATATTTGCCCTTTGGAAATGGTCTTTGGTTTTAGTTTTACTGTATTTATGTTCAAAAGCTTTCATTTAGTATGACCAAATGAAGTTGCTAGCAGCTAAAGGAACAGCTGTTGGAGTGCTATTAGGCTTAAATCTCTGATTAAAACATTGGAATTGTTTTTCTTATCTCCTTTGGGTAAAAACGAATTCCCATGAATATGTTCACAAAGTGGGCTTCCTGTTACTATTTCTCTTACCATATGTGGTATCCAGAAATGTGTTGATGAGAAACAAAATCAAATCAAGGCAATTGTGATGTGGAAATTGGATCAGGCTTCTGGAATTTTCAGTTCTTGGCTTGCTTTGTGTTACTGACTCTGAGATGCATGTGCAACTCTATATGGCTTTGCTTTAGTTTGTTCTTTAAAGATGAAAATTATGATGAGCTTGATCTCATGGTTGTGAGACAGTTGAGAGCTTTGAAGAAGACAAAGTTCTACATTTGAATGAATCGTGTATGTCAACTAATATCAACTAATATCAAATTGATATTAGTTGTATATCAACTAATATCAAATTGATATTAGTTGTATATCAACTAATATCAAATTGATATTAGTTGTA